>NC_086199.1:14631333-14965083 GCF_035770615.1 Melospiza melodia melodia
ACAGTCTTAGATTGACAAGCTTAGAAAAAACAGCTGCTTATTTTCAAAATACAGTTGTCAAAATGTTCACCCTATCAGTGGCAATGGAAAATTTTCACTCCTACATGGAGGCATCAGGATTTCACCTGTTATTTTAACCTTGTTAAAAACTTTCAATTTTATCAGTCTTGCTTTTCTTCCAATCCATTGTATTCCTAGGACCTGTGCATTACTTCCTTCACTGCTTTCCAATCCATGCTAGGCTAGATACAGGTCTTTGTCCTTGTAGCTTACAGCACTATTCAGAGTTGTTCCATACCAGCAGTATCTCAGATGCTGGAGGTCTGAGCCTTGCTGCTCAATCACACACTCTAAGAGCTGCCTTGATCAACAGATGTCTGCATGTTTAGGAAGGAACAACCCAAGATGTTCCAAGATGCTGCAGCAGACACCAACTCTGAGTTTGCTTTTGGCTGTAAAACTGGTTTCCCTTAACTGAGGTATTCCCACAAGGAACTGAGCTCAGCTAGATCAGCTGGCCCTAAGCTACTGCTTTTATGAGCACAGGTCCTGGGCAGGCTGCACACCTCTCTGTGGAAAGTTCCCCTGCTGAATCAGCTGCAAAAAGCAGTGTAGACAAATGGCATGAAGACAAGTGAAATTTTCACTCTCATATTTCTGCATAGGTAGCATCCAAGATATCCTAATGATAAACATGCTGTGATTCCACTCCTGCAATTTACATCTGCCTAGTGCCTCGTTGAAATAGCTTTTTCATTTCAAAGAACCCTACTGCTCTTAAACTATTATTCTCGACCAACTGCTGCTGGATTTCATCTTCCAAGTGCATAAGACTGAGAACAAACAAAAGCCTTCTTAATAAAAAAGCTGACAGTAGCTGACAAGTCTCAAAAGAATACAGAGAAGTTTCTCATACCACCCCTGATCCCAAAAGTTCCTCCTCTCTTTCCAACCAATGTTAGCAATGATGCATCAAGGAAAAGAGCAAGTTGCATTGAACAAAAATTCAAATTTCTGTGAAGAAGCCACAACTCTAAGTCACACATAATTTATATTGTGAATCTGTATACCTGAAATTGGAGGGAATGGTGACTATAATGAAAGAGTACAGAGCAGCCAAGCAGACTGCTTAAACTATCTGAATGTCTGTGGAACAACTAAAAAAGGAGCAGCACTAGCTGACCTTCTATATCTAATCCAACTGACGTCAATGTCCTATTGTGGACACCACAGTGGGGGAAAAGATGTCTGGGCCTCATGTACAGTTACAACTTTAATGCTTCCAGGAGAACATGAACATAAAAGAAAAATATATAAACAGAGGGAGCCTGAAAGGCAAGCATTTATCAAAATGGAAAACCTCAGTGGGAGGGTATAAAACTGACCATCAATGTTATCATCAGGAGGAACTATTAAAATCTGTTTACAACTTCCCAAAATGGAAAACCAGAGGACACTTCACATCATGTGTAGTCACACTGGGAAACTCGGAGAGAACAGGAATTCCTTTAGAGATAAGAGCAATTTGCAGAGTTGGAACAGTTTAACACAGAACATCATTCTGGAAGAGCTTCAAACAACAAGCCTCAGAGTTTTAACTCTACTAATACATGAAAAGAAACAGGTACTGATTATCTCACTGCTTCCAAAATTTTGGCATTGGTGACTTCAAAGCCAAACTGCAGGATTTAAGTGGACTTAATTGTCTCCTGTTTTGATCCAGGCTGGCAATTTCTTTCTGGCGTCAAGTTCCTCTGTTACAAAAACCACCTGAATTAAGTAAACAGGCAACCAACCAACCAACCAAAAAATAATCTTGGGAGGAGAAAAGGAACAGTACCTTTGTGTAATGTTTTGAGGTCCCAAGGGACAGCTTTTGGGACAGCAGGCTGTATCACTGACAGGAAGCAAGCACATGGCTGCACAGTATCAGTGGCATGTTCAGTTCTTATGCAGAGAGTAAGTGGCATGTGCCAGAGGGTAAAGAGGAAAATAAGAGTAACACAAGCTGATTGTAATGGCACTTCATATCTGCTGAGAAAAAGGCATTCCTACCATAAATGAAAAGCCACATTATGGGCTGTAAGTAGAAAGCCAAATAGCAGAACTCAAGAAAAAATGTATTGGAAAATAATGGAACAAATCCTAATCATATTTCTCAGAGTGAAAAAGGGCTGCTCAGATCCTTCCTCCACTGTAATCTTTGCAGCCCTGTTCATCTCTAAAGAAATGGTGATGGCTCATTATCAATTTGGTGATGTGGCCAAGATTCTGGGTAGCAAAGAAAGAGACTGACCTTCATATTATTTTGATTTTCCTTCTGCTCCCTCTCCTTTAGCCTAGCAAGATGCTCAGGCTGTTCTCCAGGAGGGTGGGGGGATGTGTGGAGAGATGGGAATTGGCAGCCATTCACAACAAGGGAAGCAGTGACAATTTCAAAAGTAGAACTACTTTGAGATGAAAAATTGTTTAAACCATTAGACTTCAGGCATGGGCAAAAGTAACAGTTTTGTAATTTGCTGTATCCTTCAGTATTTTGTAATCAGGATGCTTTTCATAAACACTAAAAATAATTTTAAGGGGCAGGTGTTAGGAGCTGGAACTAGGAGGATGCAGCGTTTTGGACATCATGTTATTCCTCTAGAGGAAAAAAATAACTGCACAGAAATTCCTCTATGTTGCATATGCTGACCACTGCTCAAACCAAAACCCAAGAGCAATAAAAAAATCTTGCATGTTCCTCCAATCCCTGCTACACGGCCCATGAAAAATTAATTGGCTGAGATTTAACTAAGTCATACTAACAGGCTTAGCTCTATTTCATCAGAGAAATTACTTACTATTCCTTGCAGACTCAAAAGCTTTCAGACCTTCCAAACGATAAATCTCATGTATCTTATGTTACACAGCAATGGCTGTACTGCAAAGACAAGTTGAGATACATTTATCTATTGAGAGAAGTAATTACTACCACTGCAGCTCAGCTGTACCTAATGATGTAACACAAATGCCTCATTTCCACATCTTTGGGATAGCCACCTTGAACCTGTCTTCAAATATGATAAGAGTTAGGTGACTGTAATAATGCAAACACACTGGGAAGAATTTTATTCTATGATGACTTCCAGAGATTAATTCTCTCATGGAAAATACTTGCAGGCATCCAATAAAAAGCCTCAGAATGGAAATTAAGACAATTTAAGAGATTCAACTTATTCCATAAAGATTATTTTCCTTAAGCCTATATATTCTATCAGAGTCTCTGAAAAAACAGCAGAGACAGAAAACTGGTAATGATGTCTGAAATATTATTTTGGCTATGCAGCATTTTTATCCAACATTTTTTCCTATTTATTTTTTCTTTTCCTTTCATTCTCATGTTGCATTACATCTTCACAAACAAAAGAGTGGGGAGGCCTGAGGTATGCTGAGAGAATATTTGAGGTATCTCTCTTATGCCTTACATAAGGCTATTTTTGTAAATATTTTTGCTTGTGTACTTGGCACCTAGTTGAGGACACACAACAAGCCTGAGAGGCAACAAAAACAAGGTATTCCAATTGAGATGGACAAAAAATGGAGAAAAAACTGACACTATGCTATTCCTCTTTATGTCTGGAGATGCTTAGGGTAGCAGCCAGCGTGAAGAACAAGCAAAATAGAGAGCTGCTTCCAGGAAGAAAGGAGGACTGCCAAATGCCCCTACTGCATACACTTCATTTGATGGAATACCAACATGTGTCAGGCTGGCATCCATCGTGATCCCATCAGGCATATTAGCCTCAACATATGGCTTGAGCAGCCTACAGACTACACATTCCTCTCAACTCATTCTGTAAGTAGCAGTTCATAACTAAAGAGACACAATTTGCTTAAAAATTAATCCTATTCCCTTGCATTTTTTTTTCTTGTGAGTGAGCCAATCACACATTACACAAGAGAATAAAAACTGGAAGGTGAAACCATGTTGATGATTTCCTAATTTCGAGTATTTGAAGAGTAGTATTCACTGGGATTAGAAAAGTTCCATCCAACATTAACTCTTTGTTGAATATTATGAAAAAATAAAAGCTGGATCAAATGTCAATCTTGAGTGCTTAAGAGCTCAGTGCCACCGTGCAATCAGTTCAATCTTCTTCTAGGATTTACTGTTCCCAAAGCAGAGCCCAAGGAAGAGAAGCAACATGTATTTCTCTTCTCCTTTGGTGCAAGATCAGCAGGCATGACATGAACAGAACTCACAATGACTTAAAATAAGCCTGGCTCACTTTGCTTTGAAGCAAAAGAGAAGAATCCATACAGGACATTTCACTGTCTCTTTGGAGGGGCAGAAACCTTCATCAAAGTGTGAGAACAGCCAGCATCAGAGCCAAATATTCCATATGTTCTCACCAACCCAGATAGTCACAACCCAGGTTTTGCTTGTGTACCAGGACCATCAAGGGATGATTAAGTGTGGCTGAACTAGACAGCAGCTGATGACAGCTTTATCAAGCCAAACAAACACAGAACAGCCAGGCCATCTGTGTTTGTGTGCTTATGTTTGAGATTGTTCAAACAGTTCAGAGCACATTACAGAAAAATATAATAAATTATGCATTCATTCTCTCTAGATAAGCCTGTCTATATATGTATAGGTAAAATAGCACTCCTTAGTGCCTGAGATCCTTAGGATGGGTACAAAACAATGTTTAATTTATTATGCAACTGTTTGTAATTCAATACTTGTGCTTGGAACTCTTGGGGCTGCTCAGGATAATTAAAGCCATAGATATGTAACAGTTTTCCTCAGGAAGTAATGTTTTCCTACCCAAAAGTGATTTCTGTAAAAGCTTGTTCAGTTATTCTTGTGTTATGGAAGGCTGAGCAGGGAACAAAGAAAATAAAGTCAAAATGTATTGTATTTGCATTTTCTTCTCATTTCACTCAGTGGAATATGAATTATGGAATCACTGCTGGTCTGGAGAACTGGAACAGTTGAGAGAGAAGTGATTTGGTATTCTCACATGCCTGATGGAAGATGCAAGTTCACACTCCCCTGGTGTGTCAGGATCTCAGGATGTTTGAAGAAATGTTTTGAAAGTACATAAACAGGAGAGAGATGTTATTGTCCCTGAACTTGACAGCTGTTCCTGGGTATGCTGCAGTTTAGGTACTGAAGAAATCCCCCCACCAGAAGAGTGCACCAGTTGAAAATCTTTCAGGTAAAAGGTTTTGAAAAGTAATCAGGAAATGGGCTGGCTCCAAGGTCAGGCAGGCTTCCTCCACAGCCTGAGAGCCAGAGTAAATGCAGAGTCCTCTGCAAGCTGAAGCTCAGAGCCTTCTGAACCTCAGACTGGCAAAGGAGCAAAGCAGCTACAGGATACCTTTAAGGTGCTTTAAGAGACAGGTTCACACTGAAGCAAGACACATATAGCCACGTAACTTCAGACATTTACACATGCAATTTTGTGATGGTATCTTGCACCTACAGATGCAATTTTAAAATAACCCATCTGGCCAAAAGCAGTCTATTGATTATCAGCTATGGGAATACAAAAAGTAAGGTGTAGTACCAAGCAAGTGAATGGCACCAAAATCCAAAACTCTTGCTTTTTTAAACCCTTAGTACAAGCCCTGCAAAAACAGTTGGGGAAAAAAAAATAAATAAAGCCTGGCAGAAGCACAACACACTCAGCCCCAGGAGATGTGCACATGCATGGCAGTGCAGCTCCCAGCCCTTGGCTGGGTTCTTCAGTCCAATCTTATATATTCAAATAATGAACTCCCTGATCTAGATTATAATACTCTTACCCATGCTGAGGTTTTATTTATGATCCCTCTGAACTCAACTTAATTAAAATATCACCATCTCATTTTATCAAGGCAGCAATGAGCGCACCATAAAAAGATTAAATGATGGAGGAGACAAAAATTGGAGCATCCACACAGATTTTCACCAAGGAGCCACTAGCTCTGAGACAGATGCAGATCAGTTAACAACAAAGTTTGGTATCCCTGCATCATTCAGGGCAGCCTTAGAGCTTAATGCAGCCCCTGATAAGGGAGAATTTTTAAAGAAAAGTAACAGGCAAAGGGAATGTCATTGGACATAGCCCTGTAACACTCTGAAGGTTTCTGCATCCCGGGGAGAAAGAGGGCTCTCCCTCACCCTCACCTCATCTGCCTTAGAGGGACCTTCCCCAGCCACAGGAAACCTGAATTGCAGCTCAAGCCTTTTTCAAGCTGAGCATCACTCATCAAAAATCCAGCACAGAAATATTAAAAAGCAGCATGGGAGTAGTTCAGTAACACAGTGCAAATATGTAGTACATGCAAAAATGCAAGCATTCCTCTCATCTTTAATCATTTCTATTTTGAAATGCTGGATTGAAGATCTTCATTTCAAAAATATCTCCAAAAGACTTGTGCATCCCACACCACCATTCTATGTCTTGCATGAATAAATCCAAAACACAATGAGGCACTGAGAGATCAGGAAGAAAATTCACAAAGAAGAATTATTACAGTGGATGCCACAAGAAACAATTAAAGCCATCAGCAAAAAAACCCACAGGGAGGGCTTAATTCCACCTGGTTTGCCCCCTCAGAGATGCCTCTTCAAAAATATTCTCAAACTCACCATCCAGTCAAAAGAAGGTAAATTTAGGGATTTAAACTGGACATGAAGAGATCCCTTGAGAAGACATTTATTGCTCTCCATTGGCAATGTATGGGAAGGTAAGTACCTAATCCTAAGGCAGTGCACACAGTGCTCATTTGAAAATCTGTACAAAACCTCAAAAGTGTATCTCATTACATGCTGGAATGGGAACTTATTACCTATTTCTATTTAAGGATATTTCCTTACTTATTTCCTACTCATTTAAAGTTTCAGAGTTGCAGTAAAATTGAAACATATATCTAAAATTAACTACACAGACCCATTTTAAATGTAACTAAATCAATAAACTAGTAGTAAAAGGAATAGCAGATAAAAATTAAAGGATTTTTCAAAAGTAATTACAATTTCTCCAAATCAGTTTTGCATTTTGGAAGTGCCCTGCAAGTCATGAGTGTAATATGAATGACTGTAGTTGGAAAGCATAGTCAGAGAGAAAAAGACACATTAGGTAACATAGAGGTGACCATAATAAAAAAGATTACCATGTTCATTCAAGATAAAATGAAATCAAGTTAGAAAGTTTAAAACATTTGAAAAAACCAAAGTTTTCTATGTATTTGTTGGTAGGGCTGAACTTAAGATTTTACAGAGTTTTTCTAAGGCCTGAGTAAGATCTTTGCAACATGGATGCTGCTTTGAGTGTTTTCCTCCTAGCACAATTCAATACCTGATCAATTGTCCCATGAAAATAAACTGGAAACCATGCTGTGAGACATTTCCTGACTAGGAAGGCTACATCACTGATCCCTGCATTACATCCTACCAAGTACTACTTACCAAGTTAAGACATTGCATATTTATTGTCATGTGTATAGAATTAATTACAGAATAAAACCACATTTAATCCACCTTGTTGCTCAAAGAGCATCGTGGAAATATAACTGATAAAATGCAATACATCAGTGCAAGATGTCCAGATTCAGAACAACCTGAAACCAGAAAGTATTCCCCTTGGAAAGAACTTGAACATATTCAAGAAGGTAGTTTCATTATCCTGAAGGGAATCTCTGAACAAACTTGTTTGATCCAGCCTGTAATACAAAACACACTTCTATGAGACACACATACAATGATAAAATGTAGCAAGTCAAAGCCCTCAGAAGGACCTCAAGAAATGTCCCTGTGATCCCTAAGAAGGACTAGGTGCCAGTAAATAAAAGAGCAAATGCAGCATGGTTAAACTTTAATTATATTTGGCTCCCTCAAAACAGATGCTCCCAGACAGATTTCTGTTTCACCCACTAATGACTGTCATGCACAATCATGTCACTGATTTCAGAGGGCTGCAGGGTTTGCACGCTTGCAGGCAAAACCAACGAGACACAGCCAAAGAATATTCACAAAATCCAACACCCTGCTTCAACCAACAGGGATATTCAGCCACTGCAACAGAGGGAAGAGAACCAGATTGTGCTGTGCTTTTTCAGGAAGGGGAACAATTGTCAGACTGCTGGTGTCTGTCACAAGCCCTGCCTGCAGGAGCAGTGCCCTCCTGACTGTGCTTGGGAGGCAGCAGTGTGCTGCTCCTGCTCACCCTCCGGTCTGGGCTCCTGCATCATCACTCACTGCTGAAAGGGTAACACAGGAGTGAGATGAAAAGACAAACACAGCTAGGCAGGGGGGCAAAAGGAAGAGCAGCATCAAAAACATGTGCAGGGGAAGGCAAACTGGTGGGAAATCATATATGCATTGGGTATTTCCCATTGTCCCAGAGCAAACCCCTCCCAAGAAATCTGTTTTTCTGATTACTTCAGATATGACATCCATAAGATTTAGAGTGGGCCTTGGTCAACTTCAGCTTTCTATTGCAAGATCTACAAAGAATGTGATGGGAAAGGGAAGCACTCATTTTCAGTTTGAGGCAGTGTCTCTCAAGCTTGGGTCTTACCAGCTTGGATGAGAACTCATTAAAGTGGAGTTTGAGTGTGGAGCTTGAGTCTGGTGCTATGCAGCACTGCTGTCATGAAGCTCATTTCATTCACTTTTATTAAAATCAGCTTGTTTTTCTTGCAGCTTAAATAGAGAAGTAATAGGAAACAGAAACAAATACTTCTGTCTCACTCCTTTGGTTCTGGGGGTGGACAGAGCCCTGGTGTGACTACACACCAATTCCTACATACACATTAGGGACACCACTGAGTTTAAACATGTTCTTCAAATACCAGGTAGAGATCAGATCCCACCTGTGTATCCCAGCTCTGCCCACAGCAGCACTTTTCCCCCACAAGGCACTAAATTACTCCAGCACTGAGGTAACAAAACCAGTGCCACCATCTCCCAAGGTGAAAGCAGGGCCTGGATTTTGCAGAAAAGTACGCTTCCACCTCTCACCTTCCATCATAACCCACTTCCTTCTGTAACCCTGTAGTGCAGGCACCATCTGTTTCCCCAAAGGGAAGGTGCTTGCTCTTTGAGGAATGTAGAACAAATGAGGTTTTAAGAACACTACAAGTATCCCTTGTCCATATAGTTATACTCCCTGTAAATCTCACCAATACCCATCCTTTCTATTTCAAGCTTCTTACAGGTGCTCCATAAGAAAAAAAGAAGGAAAATTAACAATTCATCCAATTCTTGATGATCTGATGGAGAAAAAGAAGAAATAAAATTTCTAGAAAGCATTAGAGTGCACAACTCATTACTGAGGGAATATCATTGGGTCACTCTGGCCTTTAGAATAAACCACTACCTTTCAATGGAAAGTATAGTCCAGATTGTGTTGATAAAACCCTTATCTATTACTTGGAACCAAGCCCTGGCTGCCAATTGACTGTGGCCTGTGAAGGCTCCAAACAAGATGGGCCCTGAGCCAGAATCTGTTCACATGCAGAGAAACATCAGCAAAAACAGCCAGTCAGGATTTGTGTCACAACAAGATCTGTGTTACAAATCTGATTATTTGCACAATGAAGGAGGAAGAAAAAGGAAAAGTGGAACTAATTTTCTTTATGGACTTTAATCTTCTCCTTTTATTCATATTTAAAGTTCCTTCTTGCCTTATCTTGTCTGCTTTGATTGTAAGCTCTTCAGGAGTTTTTGCACATTTTCAGTGTCCACCACAAGATCAGCAAATGAGTTTAAAACATTACTAGGGTTCATCTCACTTCCAATTCCAAAACTGCCTTAATCCTTAATGGACTAGTGATATTCTGATGTTAATTTTTAATCATGCTCATCTACAGCTTGTTTCACTAATCCTAATGAACCAATAGCTTCACAACACTGAACAAACTCCAAATACAACAAGCTATTATCCTGCTGGAAGAATAAAAGTAAAGCCAAAGGCTGATCTTGAACACCTTTCACCAAGAGGCTAAAATACAGGGGTATGCTTTTCAGAAAACACAGTGGCTTTGGTCAAAGGCTGCTTGGCATTCTGGGGCTGAAAAGTGCACAGCTGACCCCTGCTGATCTCTTGTTATGACAGCAGAAAAGCACAAAAATGCAGCATTGGCATCTGCCAACTGCACTTGGGCATCCACAGACAGAACAAGATGAACCAATATGAGTTGACAGCCTTAAAATATTTATCTGATCCATATTATTTTCATCTTGGGCCTTCATTTAAACCTGAAATTTAGATGATGACGTGTTTCTTTCCTTTGCAGAAATGCAAAGATATTTTACACGTGAGAAGTTTGACATTAGCAGAGTGAATTATAGGGATATTGATGTACTCTGATTTCTCAAAAGGTTACTGTGATCTTTTGTTGATTAAGAGACATGATGTCACTAAGATAAATGCTTCAGTTGCTATTAACAACATCTCCCAGTGACACATCAAACATTTTTACACAAAGTGCTGGATAACATAAGGAAAGGTTACTTTTCATGTCAAAGAACAAATTCTGTGACCTTAATGATTTTGCTTTGCATTACAGTAGAAATGTAAATGCTTTGTTTAAGCAATACTGATGCATTATTCTTCACAGTTCAGAAGTCAAGCATTAAAAGATATGTAAGAAAGCTTTTCCCAGGTGATAGCTTTTACATCTGCTGGCCATCTTGTTCTTTTCAAGTGAAAAAGATATGAAGGAAGCTACCAGGAAGACTAAATCTATTTTTAATAAAAAATGATCTGCTATTTTATATCATTATTTCAGATGATTATATCACGGCACAAAGTGATGAATGGTAGATTCATGATGAATCTGCCTCATTTTCCCATAAAGATACTGAAAGTGAAATTATTCTAAACCAGACAACTGCTAACTGGACCCAAACCACTCCAAGCTTATCTGACATAAAACACAGAGGTGCTAACTTCAGTTCAAGGTGAGAGCTCCCTCTTCCTAGACATCCTCATCCATACCTCAAACAAGCTTTTTTTACCCTCTCCAAAGACATGGAGTCAGCATAGAATGAAATTCTTGTCTTCAGGACTCATGCATTTGTTGAAAAGACATAAGACAACCTCATCTTTCACACAGCCAATTACACACTCCTACTGGGTAACTTGAACTTGTTGCTCAAAGCATTTGGTTAAAAAGATGGAGTGAGGGGGTGCAGAAAAGGTACAGCCAAATATCATTTGATCATGGAAGGCCTGGAAAGGGGAAAATACATGTTTAGTCCACCTTGACATATGCTTATAAAGACATAATTTCAGTGACAGGGTGAAAATCTAATCAGATTAACCTGAAATGGACTATGCAAATGGAGTCCTTGTAACGCAGTGATGCTGAAAACCGGATCTGAACGCGTGCTTTGGAATCCAGATCTGAGAGCAGATGCATGTGTGATGGCACAAGAATGTTTTTATCTCAATTACTAAAAATGCTGCACTGAGGGAAGAGGAGGGGCATGCTGGCAGGCAGCTGCAAACAGCTGTGAACAAGCTGCCCTTCCCACTCACAGGGTGCTCAGCAGGACTGCCCAACCAGTGAATGAAGAAGCAGGGGAACTCAGACTGCTTCAGTGAAAGGAAATTTGCACAAATAAGGATATCCACAAAGCAATGATTCCTTTCTGTCAGCTTCACTGCATTGCTGCTGAGGTGACAGCATTAAAACTGAAGGGCTAACAGGATTTATCAGCGCTGTAAGCAGCTTTCGGAATTGTTCTCTAGTTATCTTCTTTACTTAAAATAATTAATAAACTAATGACAGTCTCTTATTGATTGTCATTTTAATTGGTTGTTCTTTTATTTGTTTGGATAAACCCCTGACATGAAGTCATTGAAAAGGCTGCCCAAAATGAGATATACACAGGCTGCTGTTAGGCTCCTCTGTAACCCAGTTCATTGCTTGGAAGAAAAGGGCACTGCTATCTGGAATACAGCAGCTGGGTGATAAACAGCCAGTGACTATGGAGCATGTTGATAGCTTCAGACGTATATGGATTCATGTATGGGAATAAAATTATGCTTAAAAAATCCTTCACAATGGTGTCAGTGGGCTGAATATTCAAATGCCTGTGATTTGAAATGTCTTAATTTTTTTACTCTATCTAGGCAGTAACAATTCTAGTTAAATATAAGGATCTCATAGGACCTGTGAAAATAGAGAAAAAGGTCTTGATAAAAACCCAAGAATAAAGGAATGGGAACAGGGCAAAGATGGAAATGAAACAGAAGTCCAGCTGGAACTGTTGTGACTGTTACACACATCAGCAGTCCAGCCATGGCCCAGTATTTTACCTTTACCTAATTTTAAAAACGGACAGTTTTCAGCAGGTATTGTGGAAAAGACCCCATAAAGCAGCTTTGCTGTTTGTGTGAAACTAAATACAAGGCTGAGGACATATTTGGGAAAAGGCAGCTCTGAAATATAAAAAGTGATTAATGGATGAGATTATGGCAGCTGGAATTAGATGAGATTTGGAAGGAAAATACAGAAGAATGGATGAGATGATTGATACAAATGTTCATTTATTATATAAATAGTCCTCATTTGAGACAGATGAAGAAAATGCCAAACATTACCTAACAAAACAATTGTTTGTTTTTTTGGTTAATATTTTCAAGTTTCCAAATCTTCACAGCACTTCCAGTTTGCTCTGCATCCAGTGAAGTGCAGAGTGTGCATCACTCGCTTGTTATTTCCTCAGCTTATATTTTTCTCTCCACAGGTCTGTGCAAAGCTAATTTGCCTTTTACTTACGGATTCTGAGCTGTTTGTGGGCACTGCACTCAGACTGCCAGCTCTGCTGCAGAAGCAGCTATCACCAAAACACCCCTGACACTGCCTGCAAGACATATTAGTGAGCGGATTTACGTCTGCTTGTGACTCCTGTGTGGCTTTTTTCAGTTCTGCTGTATGTGTCCCACATGTGACAGTAGTAACACAATGTTTTCAGCACTGTTTCCTCTGGATCATGCCTATATCATGCAGGCAAAGCCTGTGTTTGTTCCCACCGATGATTCACAGCTGCTCTCAGCATTGAGCATTCAGTGCACAGAGTCACAGACCTGGCAGCAAATGTGTCACAAACACTCCTCTCCTGGATTGCCCTTTTGCTCTTCAGTGAAAGGCACTTCTGCTCTGGCAGACAGGGGCATTCATGCTGGGGGGCAGTGGCAGATGGGCAGCAGAAGAGCAGTGCCAGCCCCCCAGTGCTGCTTGCCCACGTGCCCCTCGGGACACAGGGACCCCCGCTCTGCCCAAGGCTCACAAACAGGGGCCACCTGCTCCTGCACACTGGCACCATGGCCAGGGCTCACTCTGTCATCGTGTGGCAACAGGGTCAGGTGGCATCCTGTCGCTGGGAGGCTTTCCTGGGCAGGGAGGAAGGTGAGGGCTGGCTCCCTCTGGTCAGCATCAGGTTTATATGACGTGAATGCACATATGCCCCCACTGCTGCTTTGCTTCCTGCTTTTTAACAACAATTGTTCCCATCAACCTGTCTCCTTGAGAATGTATCAGGTTTTTCAAAAAATACATGTGGATGCTATCTAGTGGCTTCTGTAAAATAGATTAAAAAGGAAAAGAAATCCAGTTCTGGAGGATTCAGGTTTTTGCTGACAGCTCCCACAACATAAATCCAGTGCATGGTTTGGGCAGCATAGGCCACAGTTAAATTTGACCTACAAAAATAAATGTAGCTCAGACTGTATATGAAATAAATAGTCCAAAACCAGTTCACATCACATTTGAAAGATGACTCGGAATTGTGCTGCTTGAAGCACTGGTTCCAGTAATTCCAGGCATCACAAAAGCCTACTTTCTGATTAATTAGAAAAAAATTAAGTGGGAGGAGAAAAAAAAAAAAAAAAGACCAAATATGCTGACTTTTATGCTTTGGAAGTTACAATCAGGTGTCTCCAGGGAAAGGCAGAGCTCTCCTAATGCTGAACCAGTGAGACCGACATCACCAACATACACATCCAGGTATGAGACCCTACAGAGAATATAAGTTACTGAATAAATAAATACACCCTTAGTGGTTCCCAGAGATCAGCACCCATATTATTTGATATTAGGCAGAAAAGAAACTACCATTACACAGAACCATGGCAAAGGAGGGTCAGGTGGCAGCAGAGATACTCAAACTCTGCCACGTGTTGCTGTGACTCAGGTGCAAGGCTGCAGCAGCCTGTTAAAGCAGGGTGGCAGTGAGAGAGATGAACAAAGAACAAAGAAGGGTAAAATATTTCATCACAGCTCAGAAGTCAGGCCCCTGAAAACAGCATCCATGTTGAGCTTTTAAGCACACACAGCCACACTGTTTCCACACACTTCAAAGACAGAGGGCTAGGTAAGTCCCAGTTAGGAACACTGAGAGCCAGCCTGATTTACCAAGGCCCTCTGTAGCTGCCACTGTGCTGGGGGGTCTCTCCCAGAGAGCTGCTGAGGGGCAATTAGCACTGATCAGACCATGTAACCAATCTGGTGCACTCAAGGGATGATGGCTCTCAACTCCAAGCCAAACACACAGATCCTGACATGAGATGCTTTTTCTGTGTGGTCCCCTCCACAGCTTTGAGGAGGAGGAAAGCAGAGACAAGAGGAAAAGCAGAGCACAACATCCATGTCCCTGTGTCTTCATGGGATATTATGCACTCACCCTCCTTCTGTTTATCTGGGATTGTTCCATTTCAGCCCCCAAAATAGATCACAGGTTTTAATCCTATAAAGTCTCTTGACTGTTTTTTTTTATATATCTATTGTCAGCCACTGTTTGACTTTAGAGATAAAGATTTACTGACTAAATACAACAAGTTTCATGCCCACATTTCTGGGGATGCAGTGATAGAAAATATGAACTTCTGCATTTGTTTCTTGGATATTCAAAAGAAAATGCTTATATTTTCAATTTCTTTCCCCCTCCACATTTGCAAACAAAATAGGAAAGCAATCTCTGATTGTTATTTCTTTAAATGTTTGCTCAACTATGAATTTACTTGGCCTTTCTTACAGTAAATATCACTTGCTTACATGTGAGAATTACTCATCACTACTGAGCAGGTAATAAAATCAGTGAATACAATGGCAACAGCAGACAGGAATCAGCATGTTCCTGCATTTGATGAGCCACATCCCTTCTTGATATCACTTCACTCAGAAGAGAAATGTGTGCTTTCACCAGGTAAGTATGTGGCCTTGACCTTAGCTCTTCCATTAAGTTAACAGAAACAGAGTGAGATTCTCAGGTCAAGCAGTAGGTTGCAAACCACACAGAAAGTGCTGACAGAGCTATTTTACCTGTGCCTCAATATTTTTCAAGTGACTGATTTTAAAAATAAATTGCTAACAATGCAACTGCAGGAATATCATGTTTGTTTATTCTCACATCAGTGACTGAGAAACTGTAAATAGGTGTGACAGCTGCTGCATCTCCTCTGTTGTCACCACTCTGCTGCTCCTGTGAGACAGGCAGTGAACAGGATGACTACTAGGACTGACAGGAGCATAGTATGATCCTGAGGCAAAGAGCTGTACATGGGCTCTATTACTCCTAAACTGATGGCAGGGTTTCTGTCAAAATCAGCACGCAGAAAGATGCTGCTTATTTTTGGGGAAGAGCACACCCTGTTCTGCTTGTTGGCCAAGCTTTACTGCAGTGGTACAAATCTGAAAGTCCAAGTTTTCCAAACTTCTGTGAGATCACCTGCCAGATTCATTTTGAAGGAAATGACACCACAGTTTAAGAAAACCAAACAACAAGACAAAACAACATAAAAATCAGAGCTTGATAGTCATGAGTCCAGTACCAAAAGACAGAGCTATAAGCTTCAAGCATAACTTCATTAACATCTGGAAGAACTCAAGGGATGCTCTGAGCATCCCTGCTGGACCACCTGACCGCACATGTGGAGTAAGAAGGATTTATTTGCTGCTTTGCCTCTGCAACCAATGGCCAGTTGGAGTTTCCACACAAAAGAGCACCAAACTGGGAATAAATGCTCACTGAGACCCTTATCTCCTCTGTGGCTTTGTGGGACAGTCCAGCCTTCCTCTCTGTATCCTTTAATTTCAGGTGAAACTTCACGCTCTTCATGAGAAGTTTTGATGTTTATGAGAATGAAAATCCCATTAGAGGTTTAACTCTGTAAGCTGTAGGTCACTGCTGGATGCAACAGTTGGACAACAACCCTGAAATACAGTGAGCAACAGACACAGCTCCATTGTCTGTCTCTGGCTGCCACCCTAGGTGTGCTTGCCCATGCTGGCCCAGCCTGGTCCCTCACCTCCCTGGCCATGCCACATTCCTGTGGGACAGAGCAGAGGCTCCACAGATCATCAGAGTGTTGGGGTAAAATGTCTCAGTCATGTCTCACACAAACTTACACTATATGCCTGATGGCTGCTTATATTGTAGTGCCCCTGAGATCTCTAGAGTAACTATGCAGATGCACCCATATCCTAAATGCTACATGTTTCTGCAAAAAAAATATAATGGATGTGGTGGAGTCCAGTTGAATTACCATCATAATCTATGGGCAGTACAAGACATTGATTTTTTTTAATAATTAAAAAATCTAACACTAAGAAATTATTGAATCTGTTTGCATTAATGAACTTATATCCTTGATTAGGCAAGGCTAGAGTGTAAAACTATGCGATTAGTTTTCTAACAGCAAAGATGAGGTGGCAAAACAAGACCAACTGTCATCACAGAAGAGACTCTCCTATTTATTGTTCTCTAGAACTAAGTTTTAAGATTTTTAGTAACAGTTGACTTTGCCATTTCCAAAGCCAACAGTTACAGAAATAATGAGCTGGCTTCTGGGAGCTGGCTTGCATCCTCTCCACCAGTTCAAATCAGACCATGTTGTGTCCTCAAGGAAGACAGCAGTTTGACCAAACCTACCTTTGCTTCCTCCTCCCATTCCCTTCACTTGTCAGCATGACCCATGGCATAAGCTGGCACCTGAAGGCTTTAAGGCACAGCAAGGGATCATTATCATGGCAGCCCAGACTGCAGCTTACATCAGCACATTGTCCTCTGCCTTCTCCATGCCCTCCCTTCTCCAGACATGCACCGTGCAGAGCAAGGTCAGGAGACAAATGTTTTAGAGGCAGCAATGTTTATTTAGTCATCCAAACACCAATCTTTAAAGATTGTTGAGGGTATTATGTACACTAAAGTGATAAGCAAGATGTGCACCATGAAAACCACCCATGCTGAAAACTACAGCTGGCTGGGTAAGGAAGGTTACCTGTGAAAGTGTAAAGGACAGTTGTAAGAGAAGTCAGGAGGTGCACGTCTCTTCTCTCATTTGATAAGATTACAGGAGAAATGAGTTGCAGAACTACCTTGGAGAACAAGGGAGAGAGCAAGCACAGCAATTCAATTTCTTCTGCTTCTGTTTCATGTCCTTGAGAAATGCCAGAGAACACGCCAGGAGAATAAAACATCTGCCACCCTGACAACAAATTTCACCGCCTTGCTCATCTGCATGGTTTCACCGCATGCTCAGTCAGACTGCTCAGAGACCAGCACAGAATGAACCATTTCACAGCCTGGATCCTATCACAGAATAACCATTTGGCATGCCTTTATGTTAATAACCACATATTTAATGAAGGTGACCCTTAGGTCTGTAGGAGAAGGGTATCATAGTACAGGCAAAGAGAGAAGAGTGTTTGTGAATGAATTTTCAGTATCTTTCGCACAAGTGACTGCTGGGCTCAGCATCTAGAGGAGAATTCAGAACTTTTCAGATTGAGATCCTAAGCTACTCTGCTCTAGCTGAAGAACAACCAAAATACAGATCAGACCAAATGAGGTGACATTTCCATTCCTGATATTTAGATTCTATGTCAAGTACCATCAATTTTTACTAACCTGCAGCCCAATAAAGACATACTAACAGGCTTCTGTCTTTAGTAGGGCAACTGGAAAGTTTCTGCCCTGTTGCTTACAGTTTCAGTGATTGCAGCATTTTAGTTGCTCCTCCTTAGATGCATTTGGATCTCTTGTCCCTCAGCAGGAGAATTTTTACACTTTCATCCCCATCTTCCAGAATCTAAACTTAGATTTCTGTAGGACTTGGACTGGATCTGGTGCAACTATAGCTCTGAAATAATTTACAGAAGGTAAGGATGAAGGATATGAGAGATGAAGGAAGAAGCGACCCAAAGAGGAGAGCATACCTGAGTTGGAAGGAAAAATTCTACACAGGTAAACAAGAGAAAAGTTGTGAGGAAACCCCTGAGAAAGATCCATAAAAACTTATGTGATGCATCAAGGAAGGTAAGGTAGAAGGACAAAAGGAGAAAGCAAACATATTTCAAGTGGAGCTCACTTTTAAAGAAGATCTATTATAACATCTCAAAATGCTTTGGCACTTACAGCAGATTACCAAGACATTTAATTATATACTTCATTTAAGCAGAAGGGGAGTTCAGAGAATCACACATTTCAGGCATACACTTAATTAGGGTCTAGCTATTTAAAGGAGATCAGCTGCTCCATGTCCTTGGGTTCAGCTGACATCTCAGAAACCCTTTAAAACTTTAAATTTTATTATTTTTCTTTCTGCATCAGTCCTATTGTTACTTTTTCTCTCTGAGCATACACCTGAAAACCTCTACACATTATTTGAAGACACCCAGGTGTCTTTTTCCCTTCCATGCAGCCGTGTGGTGTTGGTCTCTTTTATCAGTCACAGAACCCAGCACACCATCCCACATTTTGCCAATTCTCTTCCAGCTGTTTTGGCAGGGAAAAAAAAAAGCCACAGTGGAAGTTTGGTTTTGTTTTAGTTATGCAGGCTCATTCCTAGGGTGTTCTACCTTTTGTAATATTCGAAAGGCTTACAAACAAAATTACAACAAACAGGACCACCTGAGGTTAACAGCTTTTAATATTATTATTTTTTAAAACATTTCCACACGAGAGACAATCACTTTGTAAAACAAAAGGAAATGGCCCTGCATCCAGCAGCTTGCTTCAAGGAGGTGCTGAGCTTTTCTGAAGTGACCGTAATAGTAATGACTTCTAATTAGCTGCTGCTTGGCAGGTTTGGGCTCTGGCAGCTACCAGGAGTGTGGAATTCAGCTAAGACTAAAGATTCAGTGTCAGAGTAGGTGTCATTTCAAAAGGCTGGTGCTGTGAGACAGGCTGAGAGCACTGTGTGGGTGTGTGAGCCAGCGGGGAACGGGCAGGCAGCGAGCACCGCTCACAGCTCCAGTTCTGGCTGCTGTGTGCTCGTGGTTGTACTCACAGGGAGAGACTGTCACCCTGCTGCTCCCTGTAGTCCTGCCAGCATGCAAAGAACACAGTCAGTAAGTGCTCAGCTCCTGGTCTTTGTGTCACAGCTGGCCATGTCTTCTGTGCCTAATCAGTGCCCAGGCCTTCCTCACTGCAGCACCAGAGCTGACACGACTGCACACCCTGACCACACAGCACCTTCAAAAAAGATGTCAAGCAGTTCACACACTTTATTCTGCCCCTTTTTTGCTCCAAAGTGCTCATAACTTGCATATGAAATGTCAGGATCCTGTTTGCCAAAGGCTTCCATTCCACGGAAATGGAACAATCCCGACATGTTAACCAGCACAAGAAGTCGATCAAGCCACTGATCAAGCCACACAACTATCGTCAGTTTATAACCAATTTTCAAGGATCTTCCTTTCATACTTCAGCATGTATCTGCTGGAAAAAAAAATTGTTTATAACAATCACAGAGAGCCATCGGATTTTCAAAAGATACCTTTAAAAATCATCACCCCTGTGAAAAGAGGATGGGTAATAGTAATTCTGTGTAGGATACTATACTCATCAAACCAAGATGTCTGCTGAAACAACAGACAGAGGACTACAACAGACCTCACTAGAAAATACAGGCAGAACTCAGGCAGAAAATACAATTCATGACCAAAAACACTTCCAAAGAAACTAAAGTCCAGCAGAAAGACATAGCAATCTAAAAGAGCTGGTCACTGCTGAATTGGATTGCTGCTGTAATTTTCTGCTTTCCACATCACTGCACTCCATTTAAATGATCTAATCTTTTATCAATGATTTAATTTGATGGTGTATGGTCACCAAAGGATCACACTGCTTTTCTTAATCCTATATAACCCTTTGAATAATTTGGAGATTTTTGCTTTTGTCTGTTATGAGAATGAGGTTAGGAAGATGGTGAAACTAGCTTCCTAATGGCCAGCATCCATTCAATTTTCAACAAAACTTAAACCAGAATTTTCACCCTCATGTTTGTAGCTCATCAATGAATTGAGAAATTAATCTGAAATTAGCCAAAACCAAGATAACATCACCACCTCCACCCCAATCTATAACCAGTTAAGATTTTCCAGCCTATGGATTCTGAGGACCCAAGTGGGCTATTCAGCTGCTGCCCAGAAACTCCATTCTCATCATGTCTCCCAAGAGAATCATTGCTCAGTGTAGGACAGGGTTGGGTTCCACTGTTCCATAAAAAACAGGCACCTCACCAAGCAATTGGCATGAATGCAGGGCTGTTTGTCTTCATTCCCCTTACCTGCCATCTCTAGCTATTCTCTGTGTACAACAGGTCCCCAGCTACTGCTGCAATAAAGAGTTGGGAAATCCTTTATGTCTGTAAAACATGTAAATGTCTTTGCTATTATATTACAACCTTCCTTTCCACATTCAACAAAGATGGAAGTATGTGACATCTGCTCTGTGAAGTTTTTAGCATATAACTGCTGAAAACCATGTAAATTATTTCAAAAAATATTACATGTGTCACAGAATTACTCTCACAGTTAATGGGCACATGAAACACAAATAAATTATTTCCAGTTTCTTCTAACCCTTGTTAGGTGCACAAACACGTGTGCCACATCCTCCTTTCCCTTCCCCATCACCCACCTCCTACCACATCCTCCTCTTCTGACATGTAAGAGCTCCTATGAGAAATTAATCATGCTATTAATTGAGGAAAGCACAGTCACTCCCAAAACACTTAGTCTCAGGCTTCCCTGAATTAATAACATGACCAACAGTAGGTTTTCTCTTGCTCTCCTAGGATATTTTTCTATGAATTGCAAAGCATTCTCTCTCCATCAGTGCCAGGCTCTAAGATGCCTCATTTTCAGCAAGTGGACAGTCCTGCTGATGTTACTGGAACAATATACACGTGTTCCAAGTGCAGTAAATGTTTAAGTGTTTTGCTGGATTGGAATCACTGCTTTTAACATCTTTTGACAGCAATTACAAGCAGAATCCTGGAACAACAGCCTCCTCCAAAGTGCAGTATCAACACTTTATAAAAACAGTACGCCCAAATCTCCAATGAATTTTCAAAAGCTTTGCTGGAACAGAAATTTCTACTATACAAGACTTGGAAATGTAGTCTGCAGTGTTACTGCAGTGATAAGAAAAGTGAAGGGATTCCTCTTGATCCCCACACTAATAAAAATCTAATGCAATTGTGCCAAGCAGCCAGCAGAAAGAAAATTATTCTCACCTCAACTGTTGGCAACATCCTGGATGAGGGCACTGATTTCTACACACAAACCAGGATTTGGGCAACATCTGGATTATACAGCTGGACCCTCTGGCTATGCTATACCACAGCAAGACATCAGGACTTAAGATTGAACCAAAGCATCTGGGAACTCCTTAGTTAAACTCATATCTGCTGCTTTGATTCTATTTATTATAAGTCAGGACATTCTGGAAGAATCAAAGAATGCCAGAGAAAATTACTTTAACCTTTGGAAGAAAGTGGAGCTGGTAGAGCAATGGTCAGTGCCCTATTATGCAGATAAGTGAGCACTGAACTGGTTATATAAAAGAATGACTACAAGCTCCTAGCTAACATTATTAATGTTTAATGATATAGATCAAAGAGGTTTTGTCTTAGGTCTTAGACTATAATCAAGGCAGCTTTTGGCAAGGAGTTGTTCATGCATCTTTTAATCCCAACTCTCCATTGGTTTGGCAAAGAGGTTGCTTTTTGGTGATCCCACTTTTTACAGAAAAAAAACCAGTCCTAAGCAAATGCCCCAAACCAGTAATGTCAAAGCTCCCAAATGGCCACCATTCAGCACTGTCAAAGACAGACTCCCCAAGTGCAAGCATGGCTGAAAGGTCTGTCTGTCTTTCTCTGGAGCTTTCTTGGCAGCAGAGAATGGACACACAGACACCTGCAGCTCACGTTGAGCAAGCAGCCTGGATTCTGTTTTGAGCTGGTGGGAATAACCTACCCAAACCACAAATCTAAACTCTCTCTTTTTTAATACCTTCAGATTACCTTGCTGT
Source organism: Melospiza melodia melodia (assembly GCF_035770615.1). NCBI lineage: Eukaryota > Metazoa > Chordata > Aves > Passeriformes > Passerellidae > Melospiza > Melospiza melodia. Next base: position 14,653,637 of record NC_086199.1, read on the forward strand.
ATGAAAGAGTACAAGCTAATAAAGGCTCTCAACCCCTGAGAGGGAGAATAGATAAAGAAATAGTGGGAAAACAAATGCAGTTATTATCCTGCACTCTGGTTCCTCTGTGCTGATACAGCAGATTACAGCAGATCCTAATTGTGCATCCTCTAACATCCAGAAATCTCATTAGAAAGGAATTAAGGGATACTGGACCTCTGTCTGGGATTTCTGGAAATGCAGCAGCTCTGTTCAGGTGGCTGGGTGTCCAAGGATGGCAAGCACACCCTCTGTGCACACACTGGCCTTGCAGCACGCACATGGGCTGTCCTTGTCAGCTGGAAAATGTGAGTTTAAAGCTGGTGAAGGGTCTGGAGCACAAGTCTGATAAGGACTGGCTGAGGGAGCTGGGAATGTTGGGCCTGAAGAAAAAGGAGGCTTGGGGGAACCCCACTGCTCTCTGTATCCACCTGGAACAAGATTATAGCCAGGTGGAGGTTGGCCTCTTCCTCCAAGCAACAAGTGACATGGCAAATTTGAAACAGCCTCAGGCTGGGCCAGGGGAGGTTTAGATTGGATGTTAGGAAACATTTCTTCATGCACAGTGTTGCTACGTGTTGGAACAGGCTACCCAGGGAAGTGGTTGAGTCACCACCCCTGGAGGTAGTTAATAAATGTGCAGATGTGGCAGTTAAGGACATGGTGTAGTGGTGGACTTGGCAGTGCTATATTAATGGCTGAAACAGATCTTAAAAATCTTTAAGTGACATAATGACAATGATGTTATGATTCCATAAGTCAAAATGAAAGGATATTTTAAATCAAAGCTTGCAAAATCTTCTATTATAGTATTTTCTCAGTAAATAACTTGCATGAAATTATTGACCCTACAGGAACTGAGTTCATCCTGTGTATTCCAGGGCTTTTCAGAAGTTATAGAGATCTTAATAATGTATCCTTCATGTGGAAGCAGAGATTGCTATCCTCCCAATAGGGAACTATATGGTTTCTTCAAGATGGTTTCTTCAATGACCACCTCCCTGTTGTGGGGAAGGTGACCTGGATCACTGTCAATGCAATGAAAGGCTTCAAGTGACTTGAATGATCACTGACCAGACCTGAAATCCTAGAAGGGTAATAGAGAGCACAAAAGCAATGAAATTATCTTTATTTTATAATGGTTTTGCTTTCTGTACCAAACTTGCTCATTTGTTTCTCTAGCTCTTGAAGCATGGTATCACTTTTCATGTTTAAAACAAACCTCTATTACTCCAACTGAAGTGAAATATTATAAAAATACAACTTCTAATTATTAAACTATACACAAAGAATTCAACTTCTACTTCAAATCCTCACAACCTGTTTACAAAGAGGTTTTGAACATGGAGAATCATCAACTATATATTATTTACTCAAAAAAAATCCACAGAAATACCCATACTCCCAAGGCTCTTGCTACCTTTTCCCTGTTCTAAACATAAAAGAAGAAAAGACAATTTATCTGACAATTAAAATTATATTTTTACTGTAGGGAGACATACCCAACCATAAAAACACTGCAAATTAAGGAAATACAGACTTAATTTTCAATATGAAACAGAAAATACAGGAAACACTTCAGGAAAATTAAATTGCAAACATATATCTTGAAAAATGTATCAGTAACATTATGGCTGCAGGTGCTGCCCAACTCATATCAATTTGGACCATACTGAAGAGCATGACATCACTTTTTATTTCTCTGTCTTCCTTCCCATTTTTTTCCCACTGAAAGCTTCTGTTTTTTTTCAGGTGGAAGACATTTCAACCCTGCTCCCATTAACATTTTTTCCTCAGCTGGCTGTTAAATCAATATTAATTGTAGTCTGTCAGAAGCAGGGAGGGGGGCAGCTCACCCCTGGGCAACCCCCTAACCCCTGACACAAGCAGGGAGTGCTCTTAGCCTGGATACAGCACTCAGCACCTCCCAAAACCAGGCTTTTGTGCTGCAAGCAAAAGTCTCTACCTATGAGAAGTGGCTATTTCTGAGGTTACCTAGACTACAAGAGCGCTCTCAAATCACTGAACAACACAGAAATGAGGCTGTCACACAGCTCAGCAGTGGCTGAACATCTCTGGCACAGCATCCTGAGATGTACAGCATTACTTTAACTAAAACAGGGATTTAAAATGGAAACCCAGTGCTAACAGGCTTTGACTAGGTGTGATCCTGCTCATTAGCACAAGGGACCTTAAACCAAAGCCAATTAGAGCACCAGCAGAACAGAGGACACCCAAGCCTGCTCAGTCAACTACTGACTGGAGACGAACACACTGATGCAAAAGGGCTCATTTAACAACAGATTTAATAGTTACAATCAAAAGCTGTTCTTCATGGCAGAGCTAATAAATACAATATAGCTGAGGTGCTCAGCTGGTTGCTCAAGCTGCACTTAGGAGGAGGTCAGATTTTAACTGTTCATAACACTCTGAGGCTGCCAGTGGTGACCAGACTTACACTCTGTATTTACATCAGAGGGGCTCTGACATACAGGTCATTAATGCTGCCTCTCAGGACATCCAGCAAAGCCAACTTGGGTCCTCAATGAGCAGTGCAAAGGTGTGAAAACACACAAAAGCAATTTATAGGAACACAAATACTCTTCAGTATCCTGTAAAAAGAAACTAACTTGAGAGGTAACCATTGCTTGTAAGCCTTTAAGCATCTCAGTTTAGGTATTACCTACTTTTCTACAAAATATTAATGTGTGTGGTATTCATCAGGTAAAATGTGATACCTGCTGCAGGTAGATGATAATGAGAGTGATAGCAGAGTATCTTTAAAAGTGATTATGAGCAGGAAGCACAAGCCAATAATTCTCTTGTATTCTCACTCATTTGTTATTGAAGATATCTCACTGGACCACACCACCAGAGATGCTACAGAAATGATTCAAACAAAAAAACCAAAAAGATAAAGCAGTGAAAAGAAAGTTGAAGAAAAGCAGTATCTAAATAAAAATTAAAGGAGTGTCACACTGGGGGTTAAATGTCACTATGGTGACAGGAATGGAAAGGGCTGACAGTTCAGAAAGGCACGAGAGGCCTGTGATGGGGAGTAACAGGGGTAAGTGCAGCCTCTGCTGTACACAGGGACCTAAGAACTGGGTTCATTTCCTTCAGTAGAAAAGGAGCCCAGGAAATCCTCTCCTACAGCTCATCAAAGGTTAATAATTTCACAAATACCCCCTGGAGGAATATCCCACATGCCCTGTGCAGACCCAATGAGCTCTATGGCCCTACTGGGAGAGATGTGACAGCCCTGACTGGTTCCCACCATCCTCACCACCCAAAGGGCTTTGAGGCACACAGCTCCAAGGTATTCCAGCCTTTCTTCCTGAGGTGTATTGCCTTGTCTTCACCTCACACTGAAACAACAACTGTCAATTCACACTTCTTGTGACAAAGGAAAACAACAAATTAACCCAAAGGATCAGGGAGAAAAGCACGTTGCAGTAATAACCTCAGGAAGTGTAAGACACATTTGCACTGGAAACTGTTGAGAGAAGCAAAGCAACAGTGCTTTGTGACTCTTGCAACACACAGAATTAGCACAGAAGTTATGTAGAATATGGGATAATGAAAAAGGGAGAGTATAAAAAAGAGAATGGGCAGCACTTTGGCACACTCCACTCTGATTATGGGTAAAACCTGCTGCTGTGCTGCACCTCTGCTTCTGTGCTGCGGGGGCATTCCCCTTCAGCTCAGGGCTTAGGGAACAAAGGATGGACACAGGGAGCTCACTGACTCTGCTGAGAAGGACCATAGGAAAATGATCTGACACCTGCAAAATTTCTTTTGAATACTCCAGTTAACAGGAAGATCTTATATCAATAGAAATTATGCTTTCCTCCCCACTGTGGTTTTCCTTAAAAAAATTCTTAGAAATACATCCAAAGGGAAGAGATGCTTGGACAGTCAACTGCTACCTTCAGAAAGGCAGAGCCTGACATCCCCTCAGAAGTGGACTTTAGGAAGGGAACAAGACAAAACAGCCACTGCATTAATGAAACAGAACAACAGCTCTGGGATTAAATTTGGCTTCCAGCTGAAGTCAGCACTAAGGCAGCAACAGTGCAGAAAGGCTTTCCTGGCCCCTACTCCACCTCTAAATGGTGGGTGATGTTTTCTGGCAAAATCACAAATTATTGGATCCAAATTATTCTTGAAAAAGGCCAATTACACTTAGGTACCCACATGAACAGAAGAATATATCTTGGAAAACGTAATGGATGGTCAGTGAGTGTGGCTTTGTCTCAAGCACAGCACTTTCTGTTAAAAACCCAATTCACCGGGATTCACCATGATGATTTTTGGCTTTGGGTGGCTTATAGCCAATACATACTTCTCTGTATATTAAACATGAGTACACTGAACACCAACACCCACAATCGTGCCTCGAGCTGGAATCAGAAGTAAGCTGCAATTTAAAAAATTTGTTCATGAGAACAGAGGAGTATTTCTATACACGCCAAGCCAGATTCTATATGCGTAGACAACTACTTAAAAAAACCCAAAAAAACCAAAAAAACAAACAAACAGAAAACCACAGCTGCACATACAGTCGCAGTACGGAATGGGGAAAAAGAACCGAGAAATCGCATCTTCGATTTCCATTCACAGCCGGTCTGGGAGGATGGAGAGATGGTTCCCCGCCTCGCCCAGCCCGGAGGCGGGCGGGGAGCGGTAGCCGGGCCGGGCCCGCTGCCGGCCGCTAACAGGTGCTGCGCCCCGAGCTGCGCGGCCAACTTCTGCTCAGCAGCGCCAAACCGCCTCATTTTTTCCCTTTTTTCCTGAACCCTTCCCCAAGACGCGAGGCCGCTCAGGTTTACACCCTCGCCACGCAACTTCGGAGTAGAGGGGACCGGAGCGGAAAGCAGAGGAGGGGATGCGCGCCCGCCGCCCCCGCCCGGGCTCCCGCCCTGCCCCGCCCCGTCCCGTGCCACCGTCGCGCACCACCTGCGCGGCCATAAAGGAGAGGTCCATGGTGCTGCTGCTGGAGCTGCTGGCGGAGCTGGCGGAGGTGCTGAGGCTGCCGCTGCCGCTGCTGCTGCTGCCGGGGGCGGGCGGGGCGCGGGGGCGCGGCGCGGGCACCGCCTCCCCCAGCAGCGGCGGGCGCGGCCGCGGCAGCGGAGCCGACACCGGTACCAGTTCCAGCTCCGGCGGCTCCCGGCACGGCCCGGCCCGGCCCGGCGCGGCTGGCGGGCGGCTCGGCAGGGGGCGGGGGCGGCGGCGATCCGGCCCCCGCGCTGGGCTGGGCTCGGCCCGCCCCCGCGGCGGGGGGAGGCCGGGGCGGCTCCGCCTGCCCGCCCGGCGGCACCTGTGGGGCGGCCCCGCTCCCCCTCAGGGCGGCAGCGACCGTGGGGCGGCCCCGCTCCCCCTCACGGCGGCAGCGCCCGTGCGGCGGCCCCGCTCCCCCTGACCGCCGGCAGCGCCTATGGGGCGGCCCGCTGCCCTTCACGGCCGGCGGCACCCGTGGGGCGGCCCCGCTCCCCCCACGGCCCGGCAGGAGCCCCCTCGGCCCCGGGGCTGTTTGCCTGCGCGGAACGGCTCCGCAGCCCGAGCCTGGGTGCGCGGGCACGGCCGCGGGGCCCGGGGCTGGCTCCCGCCGCTCGGAGCCGATGGCGGGCCGGTGCTCGGGAGCGAAGCGAGGGGCGAGTAAAGCAGCGAGGGCAGATGCGGCTCTGGCGGCGTGTGCCGCTCCTCTGCATCACTCGCGCCTCTGGGGATGCACACCTGGCGGCCACACTGCCAATCCATCCAACTAACCCTGCCCAGCTTGCCGATCTATCAGCCTGGTTTTAAAATACTGGGCTTCCCTCTCTCACCACGGCTAAAAAGAGCTCCCGACAGCTCAATCTTACGCCTTTTCATGGCTGAGCTGTTGGAACTTCATATTCAGCTTCCCTCCTCCTTGTTCCCAGAACTTACAGTTCAACAATGCACAATAAACATATTTTGTCCCTTTTCTTATGCTTTTCTCTGTTCCTCACAGACACTGTTATCACTTTTAGCATGAAAAATTCAGTGTATTCCTTCACTGGTTGTTTCTGAAAAACCTTTGACACCAACACAAAAAGCAGGATAATAAAAATGTGCATCCTAATGCATTAAAAGCTTTTTTGTGTGTGTGGGTTTTTTTTATTTTTTAACATTTTGACATGTACATGTTAGTTTCATCGCCTAGGCTGAAATCTTTGACCATGTTTTTACTACTTCAGCCTGTTGTCCGGGTCTGAACCAGGGCTGATGAGAAAACGAGTGTATGCCACCATCAGAAGTACACGGAAAATCAGCTTTGCAATGGGATTTTAAAGTCTGGAAGAAAAAATAGACCCTGCTTCACCATGTGTGCTGTGAGCTCCATGCTATTTTGCCTACTGTTGCGCTGCTGCAGCAGGAGGTGATGGAAAGAAAATCAGCTGTTTTAAATCAGTCCTTTACTTCAGCGACTATTAATGTTTCTGCCAAAAATGCTTTTATGTCAAGAGGCCCATTAAGTAAACAAGTAAAATCCCAAAGAGGCAATGTAATTTTAAGATTTTTTAATTCAGTTGTGTAAATAATGAAATTGTCTCTTTGTAGAGTCTCTCCAAAGTTTTGAAAGGATATTGATGTGTGTGTCAGGAGCCATAAATTAACTTCAAAACAGTGTTAATCTTTCATCATCCAAATAAATTTTAAATGTAAGATGGGTAAACATCTCCTTGTTGCAAACATGGCCTGGTCAGTCACAGCATCTGCAGCAACAGAGAATAATAAAATATTTCATGAGAATAAAAGCATACTTAAAGTTTCAAAATCACACTGACTTCTACACTCATTTAATTCTATAGAGGATGAGAATTGTAGAACAACAAAACTGGAAAGAACCTCAGGAAATATTTAGTCCATTCATCTGCTTAAAATGCAACCAGTGACCCTCCAAACAGGGTGTTTCTCTTTACCCAATCTCTTCTTTAAAGAATCTAAAGAGGAATGTTCTATTCCCTACCAGGCAGTGCACAGATTTATTCCACTGACCATTCTGTAAGGTTTTGTCAAACAGGGACACAAAGAAGAAATTATTTTCTTTGGAACAACACCTTGCCATCTGAGACCTGCTCTTTGTCTTTTTCTTTTACCAGTCTTATGGTATTTTGGCCTTTCCTTGAAAGTACTCAGGGAAGATTTCTAATGGTACCAAGATTTGCCAGTCAGGTTTCCAAATATTTTACTGTTATGTTCAACAAGTTTAAGAAATTAACACTAATTCATATTTCTTAAGCCTGACAAAGGAAATAAAAAAAATCACTGTTCAATTTTCACTTTTGGTTTTCCTCTGGTTTATTGGCATATTTGTGAAACAGCATGGTTTGTACTGTTTAAGATACAAATAACTTCTGAGGAACACCAAATTATTTGTGTTTTTGGAATCATAAACCATTAATGTTCAAAAGACCTCTAAGATCGTCCAATTGTTAACCTGACACTGCCCTGTTCACCACGAAATCATATCTTAGGTGCCACATCCAGATGCCTTTTGAACAATTCCAGGGATGATAATTTCACCAGTTCCCTGGGCAGACTCTTCCACTGCCTGACCACCCTTTCAGTGAAAAAAATTTTCCTAATATGCAATCAAAACCTCCTGTATTGCAGCTTGAGGCCACTTTCTCATGTCCTATTACTTGCTACTTGGGAGCAGAGACCGACCCCCAGTCCATTAAAACCTCCTTTCAGGCAGTTGTAGGGTACAATAAAGTCCTCCCTGAGGCTCCTTTTTCTCCAGGACAAACAGGTCCAGCTCCTTCAGCTGCTCCTCATTAGGAGCTCCAGACCCTTCTCCAGCTCTGTTGCCCTTCTCCAGACTCATTCCACTGAGCACAGCACTCCAGGTGTGGCCTCACCAGTGCTGACAATCATGGGGACAATCCCTGCCCTGGTCCTGCTGGCCACACCATTGCTGGCACAGGCCAGGATGGCATTGGCCTTCTTGGCCACCTGGGCACAGCTGGGTCGTGTTCAGCTGCTGTCAGAGGGCACCCACAGCTCCTTTTCCACTGTGCAGTTTCCCAGACATTGCCCCCCAGCCTGCCCAGACCCATCTGAAGAATTTTCCCACCCTCTGTAGATCCCACCCAGCTTGGTGTCATCTGCAAACTGCCTGAGGTGCCATCAATCCCCTCATCATATCATTGATAAAGATGGTGAACAGGACTGGCCCCGACACTGAGCCCTGGGGAACACCACTGGTGACCAGCCACCAGCTGGATGTAGCTCCATTTGCCACCACTCTTCAAGCTTTTAACTATGATACTGCAAAATACAAAGCTTTGTTTCTTCATCTTCCCCCAAAATACATTTTTGGGGGATATAAATTTGTGTGGATATAATTTTTTGATATAAATTTTGGATATAAATTGCTTTATCATAGCTCTGTAAGTTCTGTAAAATAAATATTTTGGATGTGCTTCTGTCTTTCAGTAATGATAATGCAGAGCTTGAATGAGATCTGCCAGCTGTCCTGCCCACCTTGTGTCTGGCTTTATCATCAAAATATCTAGACCACTTAAAAAGATTATGTCACAATTTGCTATTTCTGTGGACAAACATTGTAGCATCCAGCTAAAAATGCAGACATGATTGTATAACATGATTCTTAAAAACAAGCAAAGATGCTCTTTAATTAGCATTAAAGCTGTTTGCTAAAAAGACCACATTTTTCAGTACAGTGGAACACAACTCAATTAGAGAATAGTTTGGTTTGTCAGTTTTCCTGGGGCATAGTAGGAAATCCTTTCTTGCACTGCATGTGCACATAAGCTCTGCCTTTGCTTCACAAAACAGACCTAACAAAATATGACAATTGAGTCTTGCTGCCAAAAAGGATTTTAAATGGGTTTGTATCTGTACAGCCCCACTTACCATATGCTGTATTTAGATACCCTAGGCAATGCAGTACCAATTTTTAGCTTTGCATCCTGATATCACATTTAAATCTTACATCTATGCAAAGGGAGACTAAGTTCCCCTTTTAAAGAGAGAAGGTAATATTGGTTTCTTGCTGCATTTTAATACAGTTTAATGCTATTTCCTCTGAGTCCCAATTTAAGCCTACTGTTGCCTCATTGCAGCATGTTGCAATCACAAGGCAATTAATTCCCTTAATGAAGAATCAGAATGTTGTTATCCATTCTTAGGACAGAGTTCGTTCTCTGTGATGGACTCTTGCTGCTCAGCACATCATAAAGGGGGCAAAGGATGCTGAATTTTGCACATGAAGTCTGGCTGGACTGAATCACCAAAAGGGAATTCACTCAGAATCTTCCCTTTTCCCTTCCCTTCCCTTCCCTTCCCTTCCCTTCCCTTCCCTTCCCTTCCCTTCCCTTCCCTTCCCTTCCCTTCCCTTCCCTTCCCTTCCCTTCCCTTCCCTTCCCTTCCCTTCCCTTCCCTTCCCTTCCCTTCCCTTCCCTTCCCTTCCCTTCCCTTCCCTTCCCTTCCCTTCCTCCTTTCCATTCAGGAGCTGAATGTGGATTTTGTCTTTCAACAGAAAATGTTGACACCAGGAAATTAACGCAGTACAGCCCTTAAATTTCAAGCAGCCAATTTCCCTTCATGGAATGCAAATGCCCCATCTTGCTTCCTGGGTCCCCTGGGCAGCATTGGGACAGTTACTCAGGGAGTCACTGTCAAACTGGGAATGGAGGTGTTTTGAACTGGTCATTAATAACAAGTAAAATCAGATGTGTGCTTAAATATTCCTTTACAAAGCTCAAGTGCTTGAAGCCATGTTGCAGACTGATGCTTCCTCTAGCTCCAGGTCCACTATCCCCTCTTTAGAATATGTCAGAAGGGTCTCACTGTTTAAAAGGATAAACCCAGAAGAGGGAAACTTTGGTTCTGTGGCCTGCCAACCCCAAGATGAACCAAGCAGGTCCTGGTTTGCTGGGTGCATGTCTTCTACACAAGTCTGGCATTGGGAAGCAGATCTGCTCCTCAAACCACATTGGAGGCAGATGTCTCTGTAGAAGGACATGTAAGTCACTGCAGAAGAGAGAAAGAGCTTGGGGGATTCTGCCTGTACCCAGTGTTCCAGGCACCCCTGTGCAAGCAAAGCAGTCTGATAAAGAACTGGAAGGAGAGTTGGTTTTCATGTTAGGTAGTGCTGGGCAAAGAAGTACAGAAATGACTGCAGGAGAAGACAGGCACTGCAATACTATCTGTCCAGCCAGATATCCACACCTGGTGCATGTGAGCTCATACTTTCTCCTCCTTTACTGTGGTAAATAACATTACAATAACAAAGTTTCATTTTTTACACTGTAATCTTTGTTAACTTCCATGTCAACATATTTAAGTTATCAAATGGTCAGGATGAGGCTGGGATTTTTCCTTTTATTTTTCTTCCTCCATGGTTGGAAATGGGTCTGGCTGTATCAGCATTGGGAGCCTGGAGGTCAGATCTATACCTACCAATTTCTATGGCTTGACAAACAGTGTCTTTGTAAGTCAAGGTTGCATCATCCCTGCTGACTTTCTGATATATCACAGTAATCACAAGAGGGAGCAACACTGCCTGACAAATTTGGTGTGGATTACATCCCTTTTGATGGCTATAAAATTCCACTATCAGCAGCTGTTACATACCGAAGGGCTCACTCACACATAACATAATGAAACTGGTTAGTGCCAAGTAATTCAGGGACAAATTAAATTTGTAACTTTCTATGTGACTCCTTAATCCCCACAGCTGCTCACACAAGGATAGTAATAGTCAGATTACTCTCAAAAGACTTGTGGGCAAAATATTCCTCACAAAAGAGATTTAGACTTAAAACTCTTCTAAAAGCAGTATTGTTAGCGCACAGAGAAGCCATAATAGTGCTCAAATTCCTAAGACCTCAGGTTTTTAACTTCATGTAGGATTTAATTCTATCAGGCAAGAGCGCTTCTGAAGTTCAAGGAGCTTCTCCTTGTAGTGCTGGCACTGCAGCTTTAAGAGCAGACAATCCAAATTCCTCTGGTACAGGGGACAAACAGAGAAGCGCTTGAGCATAGATAGAGGGAACAGCATTGCCTTCTACTTCACTCCCAGTCTCCACCAAGAGCAGGATGGGCACTCATCCCTGTTAGGGCTCAGCCCTATCCAGCTCCTTGGCTGCTCCAAGTCTTGAAAAAATTGTCATTGCTTTTTCTCATTTATGAGAGTTGAAAATGCAACAGAAGGGGCAGCAAAAGCAAAATCTGGCTCCTCAAACTAGGTCAGTCTGCCTGGCCCACCCCTGAGCCCAGCCATAGGGTGCCTCTTCCCGTGGGGCTGCTCTCAGTGTTTGCAGCCTGGCCCGCACCAGGCACTCCCAGCTAGAAAGAAGCTGGGAGAGAAAAGGTGCCAGGGAAGAGGGGAAGTAACCAGCAGGGAGTTACCTCCCCTCAGTGGAGACACACATTTATTACAGACAGATATCAAATATCTCTTGCAGCCCTGGGGCTGACCCCTCATGGCAGTAGTGGCCGATAAGAGTAAGGGATGTGTTGTACAGCCTTCCTTCTCAATTACAGTCTTCTAGGTATTTTGCTACAGAACCATTTGTCTTAGAGATTGCATGTTCAGGTAATGGTTTCAAATCAGTTCATTTCATGTTACATGACAGAAAGATTCATCATGGATCTGGAAATTGGCACTAATTTAAGAGGCACTATTTTGAGACGAAGGCAAAACAGGAAACGCTTCATACTTATACATTATTAAAAACTTGAGAAATGTCTTGGCTTTTGAAAACATTCATTCCCACCCCAAATTTACATTAGCTGGTACAAAGGAATGAATAAAAGATTGCTGCCAGCAAGGCTAGAATTCCCAGTCCAGGGCCGATTTTCCCTGCAGTAGCCTCCTCCAACCCTGAAGGAAAATCTGTCTCTACCAGTTCTGTTTGTCATTGAGTTAAATGTCTATAAAAAAGCTTTTAACAGTGTAAAACATTCCTAGTGGAAATAAACACTACTTTTTTACTCCATTGAAACAGGCATTTCACCTGTCCTTAGATCATCCAATCTGTTCAAGGAGAGCAATGTGCTCTGCAGTGTGTTTCCTGTCACAACACATTTCATTTCTTGACATTGACACGCTCTGGACTCATTGAAACAATATATTCATCAACCATAATGTGAATTCAGTTCTGAGTAAGAAATGTCAACATACATTTAAGAATCATATTCCGTGACATAATTACCAAGATGCTAATGAAAAATATTGGAAAGAGGACATATGGCCTTTGGAAGGAGAATTTTATGGTTCCCACTGCAGTTCTCAAGAGAATTAGTTTGCAAAAGGGACTCCTTCGCAAAACTGTAAACATGTGTGGACTTTTTTAAGATAATCAAATATACAGGAGAAGACAGCACTGCACAGAACTTTAAGAAATTATCTACATCAGTCCCCTGCCTTGAATGGGGATGAATTATTATTCACCAGCCCTGGCCAGCTCTTTCTCCTTGCTAAAGAGGCTTCATCTTCAAGGATATCCCCTGGAAGAGCTGGGCTGCCATTCAGATCCCTGGTACCCCACCTCCTCTCCAAAATAAAAACCACAAACAGACACTTTCAATGGTAGATGGTAGAAGGTAGAGTACAGAGTTGTAATTGCATCAGGAAGTGAAATTTTAAAAATTATCAAATTAGGTGTGATTGCCTTCTGACAGTTTGGTTGGGTTTTTAAAATAAGATTTGGAGTGAGAGGACAGGGAAAAGCTCTATGTTCATTGCATAAAGATTGATATTTTCCCCTTCTTTTCCTGGAACACTATGCTCATGAAACACTCAAATTGAATTTCAATGTTTCTGTCACCTGGCAGTTTTCTGATACAATGTGAGTTTTTCCATGGTATTCAAACTAAGCTGAATTTGGGTCACCATCAGCCACTTAATTTGCTTACCAGTGAGGCAAAGCTAATGAAGACATCTTTCAGAGCAATGTAATATGTGTTTAATGTGTCAGCACTTGTGAAATTGAGTTCATTTCTTTAAAAGATGCAAGGAGCTTTTAAATGCAAGGAGGTAACATAATGAATAAAATGTGAACATTGTGACATTGAACTTTGTTTGGAGCCATTGAAACATTTATATCACATTTCAAACATTCCAGCACATTACCTTACAGTCATAGGGTATCACAAGAAGATACATCTTGCCTCTCATCTCTGTTTGAATATTGCTGAAGTGAAGCTGCTAAAGAAACTTCAAAAGGAATGTAAATTATTTACAGGTTCTGGGACTTCCACATTAGAAAATACAATTGGGAAAAAAAATAATGAGATTTCAGCTCTCCAAACACTCAAAGACAAAAATGCTACATCAAAGATTCACCTTCTTTTAGCTTTAGATGGCATAATACAAACAAGAATTAAAAATATGGTGAGAAGAAGACACCTAGGGAGCCAAATTAATACCTGATGTCTTTCATGAAGTGTCTTCAAATAATTTTTCTTTTAAATATTGTGAAGCATTATTTTCACTTCTAGGGCATCTACATAGTTTTTTTCTTCTACATATCTTGACATATTTCACAAAGACAGTGACACTGAAAGCTGGAAGACAGGATCATCTCACTAATCACTCTGTAGGACAATGCCCAGCATTCTATTATGTATATCACACTTCTTTGAGACAATATTCCATAAGCTAATAGTTTTCAAGAAGCTTTTCTTGAATTTAAGCCTGTGAAAATACATAAGAATGTTTTTTCCCTGCACATCATCTACCTTTTCCCCACAATGTCCAATAGTTTTTCCCCTTCCAAAATGTAAGGCAGCCCCATATGCCCTTGATGAAACAGAAAACCTTAGAACTTTATGAGACAAGTGCAGGGACCCCAGTCCAGTCCTCATCAGGAACTTTCCCACATCTCAGAGAACATCAGTGCATCTGGTACTGAGTGGCAAATGAAGGAGAAAGATCCAGCTCTGATTAACATCTGCAGATACAGGCAGGTTGGTATGTTGTTCCCATCTGAAGGCAAAATCTGTCTGATTTGGCAGCAGTAATTGTGCTGGGTTTTGTGGCAGCTGTTTTCTGATGCTGATCCTCTTCTGATTTGTCATGATTAAGGCATTGTTCAGCCCGTCTTCCTCAGACATTCCACACAAAGGAAAATAACAACCAGGCACCCCTGTGCACAGGCTTCCACTGGCAGAGAGAAGGTGCTTGGCACCAGTGAGAGGCAGCAAGGGAAATATTCTGTCAGTGCTGGTGCTGCATCTGTGGACAGGGTGTCACTGTCTGTGCATTGCAATGATCTCAGAAACAACCAGAAACTTTTTCTTTCTTTGTTTAAAAATGAAATTATACAAACAGAAGAAGTGAGGCAATCTCATATGCAGATATCACTGTGACAAATGCCTCAGTTTATTGGAGAACCAGGTGCTGTTCCTGACACATCAATGTCTCCCACTGCATTTTACGAGTGAGGCACTTCAATGGTGTTGTACGTAAATAATACAAAATAACTTACTTACAAGAGAAGACATCAGTTTTTTCCTTCCTCCCACTTGCCAATGCTTGTCATGCCCAGCTTCATGCACTTTAATTAAAAGACCATGAAGTCATTAAAGGGAGATGATAGTGAAGTGCAGGATTCCATGATGGAATTCACAATGATGTAAGCAAAGCTAATACTTTTTTCCTTGTTGAAAAAGAAAGCTACTAATATGATCAGCAAGGATTACACTTTGTTTGCTGTCTCCAGTATTTTAGGTCACAAAGCATATTGCTCCCTGAATGCCAAAGCTGACCCTAGGGCTAAAATCAGTGGAAAATGAATGGAAGAAATTGGTTTGTTGTTTCCTCCCTTCTCTTGGAAGTAAAGTAATGAATGCTGAACAGAAAGCAAAACAAATAATACTTTCCTGGAGTGGACCAACAAGAATCTTCCTTAAAATAGGACAGGGATGAATCTGGAAAAGGCAAATTTTCCTAAAGGCACTGACCAAAGAGAACTGACCAAGTTCACACTTTTCTGGTTGCTGCCAGCTGCAGAATCCATGTGAATGTCTCACGTACCTTCTCTTTCCATCTGGTTGGTACAAAGAGACACTGCTGTTCACCCTCCCTGGTTTGCACTTTCTTCATAAGCTGACATTGCAAGATGGGTAGAAAAGGGTCTCTCTTCTTTCAGATAGATTGTGAGGTAATGTTTTTGTCTTCCCAAGAAGAATTCATTGCAACTGTATTAATGCCACATGAAGAAAGGCAAAAAAAAATGTCAGAGGAAATATAGATATTGAGATTATATATTGATGTATCATTTTGGGAACACTAAAGCAAAGGTCCTGAAATAGGGAAAATTGTTCATTTTTCCTTCTTCCCCTTGCCAGAGCTATGCCAGTCTTTCACCTTTGAAGTCTCTGTGAGCTACTGCATCAGGCATTATTAGACCTTGTGAGACAGAAATTCTTCACTGATAAGCTGGTGAGGCACTGGAACAGGTTCCCATAGAAGTTTAAGCAACCTGCTCTAGTGGAAGATGTCCCTGCTGGCAGTAGATGATCTTCAAGATCTCTTCCAACCCACTCCAAACTGCTATATTACCCTATGGAGAGCAACACCTTCAAAAGATGCAAACTCTTTTTCTGGTGGCATATGTCAGAGCTTTTTGCTTTATAACAATATTAACTTATGTCATTATCTTTTTTGGTTGTCATTATGTTTTACTTTAATAATAAACCGAATTTGCCATAAACAATTAGACTTGGACTGGTTTGGCTGAAGTACCAATTGACTCTTTGATTGGTTTTGGCAGAAGGGTCCCAGTGGAATCATTGCAAATATTTTGTTGAGGTGTTTAAGCCCCAGGCAGCTGCTCTCTCACTCTCCCACCAGCAGGACCAGGAAGAGAATCAGAAGGGTAAAAGCTGGAAATCCTGTGGGCTGAGATAAAGACAGCTTAATAGGGAAAGCAAAAGCCTCACACACAAGGAAAAGCAAAACAGGTAATTATTTCCCTGCTTCCCACAGGCAGGCAGATGTTCAGCCATCTCCAGGGGAGCAGAGCCTCATCTCAGGTAATGGTTACTTGGGGAGATTAAATCCATCACCCTGAATGTCTTCCCCTTTCTCCTTCCTCTCCCCACTTTATATTCTGTGCATGATGCCTCATGGTCTGGAATATCCCCGTGGTCAGTTTGGGTCACTCAGCCCAGCTATGTCACCCCCCAGCTTCACAGGCCACCCCAATTTCCTGGCCAGCAGGGCAGTACAGAAAGCAGAAAGGGCCTTGGCTCTGCCTAGTTCACATGCTGCTGTCAAGGGTATGTACCCACCAGCAGTTGAGAAGTCCAGTGATAAATCCAGTCTAGATAAATATCTACAAACAATGCTGTCTGTCTAGCTGCAACAGGTATAACACAGAACTGCCACCAAGATCAATGTCAGTCATTGTTACAGCAGGTAACATTTGAGGTATACAAAGTGAGTTTACTGAGCAAGGAGTCAGCTTCAGAGAATGTGATCTCACATGCTGACATCTCAGAGCTCTTGTATTGAGAAGGGAGCTGCTCTCTGATGTTCCTAAGGTGTTCCAAGTCCTTCTGCTTTCTGGGAGAAGGAGAGGCTCCACCAATTACACAGCTTGGACCCAAACTGAAGCATATAATGAAGAAAAAACAAAACACAACAGAGCTAACAGATAGAGGGCTGGCCTGCAGGATGAAGTCCTCCCTCAGGCTTTTGTCTGATTTCCCATCCTTTTTTTGACAATCTACATTCAGCTTGGGTCTCTTGGTATATTAATTATACAATTTAAACAGGCTACTCGAAACGATTGTCCTTAAAATCCTCCCTTTGTTTGAGATGCAAAACATTCACAGGTATCAGTAAATAGTTTTTTACACTTCACAAGGAAAGCAGCTATGGCTGCTAGCATTTGAATCTGCTCCATCTGTGGTGGCTGCAAAAACTGCAGTGCACAAATTGTCCCAGTAAAATATTTTGTGGGGAACAAAACGTGTACCTGTAACTGTACTGATGGAGCTGATGGAACTGTTAGAGACACAGAAGACTAAAAAGGACCTGAAGAGACCATTCTGTTAATTTTTCCAACCTTGGCACAGAATTCAATGTTCTCCTGAGATGTTTAAAAACATCCAGTGATGAAGACGTGGTGGAGATCTGCAAACTGGCCAGGGATATATTTCAGTGTTAACTACTGAATTAATTGTTAGAAAGATTTTCCTAATACCAAACTTTACATTTTCCTTTTTCCTCTTTAAAGAAAAAGGTGATTGCTTTGCTCTCATCCTCAGTTGAAATGAAGTGTAATTTATTGCCTTCCTTTTCATAGCAAACATTCAGAGATATAAAGACTGCTCTGATTTTTCCTTTATTTTTCTTCTTTCCTGTAGATCAACAACAAATGTTTCAGCATCTCTACACAGTTTACATTCTCTAGACCTCACAGGCTTTTCTTGACCTCTTTTCATTTTCCTGTACTCTTGAAAACAAAGTCTACAATGGCATTTTTTACATCAATGATGGACTTAAAAGTGACACCCTAAAACTTTTTTGGTTTAGCTTTATAAATAATGAAAAAAAAAGTTGGTATTGGAAAAGAGAGCAGATTATCTGAGCCTGTACCGCATCAAGTAAGTGAAAGATTCTCCTAAAGAGCTCACAAACAAACATGGCACAGTGACATGGGCGAGAAACAACACTGAAAAAAAATTAATAACCAAAAAGAGAAACACAGTAATGTAAATGATAATAGATGCTACATACTCTATTGTCAGTAAACCTAAACCAAAGATAATGAGGAAAATACTTTGTTTCTTCAGAATCTGAGAAAAAGTTTTGAGAAAAAAAAATTGAATTTTTGATTAGATACAGACAATGCACCTGTATTTGTTAATGCATGCAGCCTCTTGGTAAGGGGAATGGCCCATTCCTATCCAAAGTGAGCATCTCACAGAGCAGCTCACAGAAGTATCAATGGCTTTGGCTGAGCTCCAAGCCATGTCACCTGTCCAAACTGATCCATCTTTTGTAGACCCATACGTAATACCCATCAAGTCAAATAAACTATGATCTAATCAAACCAGATACAATGACTACACAATGAAAGAAATCACCTATGAAGGAAGTCAGAATCTGAATGAGCCTGAAGATACATTCAAGAGGGATGAAATTATTTTGCTGTGGCAAGTGTCCTACTCCAAGGTTTAATATTTTGTTCTAATCTTGAGGAAATCTTCCCTTGCTTTATTAAAAATTTAGCAAGGTTAGGCTCAAGTTGGTGAAAAAAAAATCAATTTTTTATCTCTTGTGCAATGAAAAATGCTCTTCATGCCTCTTGAAAAAGTCTTCCATAAAGCAAGATGGTGTAGTTTATAATAGAAAAACAATGTTTTTCCATGAGGATTTATAGACAGCAGTAAGATCCCTTCATCTTCTCCAGGCTGAGCAATTCCAGGCCTCACAGTCTATTTTCATATATCTCGTGCTCCATTCCCTCAACTATCCTACAAACCCTCTGCTGATCTTGCTCTGTTCCATTGTGTTCACATCTGTCTTGCACTGGGGAGCCCCAGTCTGGGTGCAGTGCTCCACTGCAATAAACCCTACATGTGTACATTTACAAACATGGGTCATTGAGTATTATTTCACTCTAATCCACTCCAATGGGTCTGTTAAAACCTGAATTACCCTCTTCTAGGGCGGGTTGTAACTGTGAGCCTGACCTATTTTCACAAACCATTTTACAACAATTGTTTAGCTCTCACATATGTAGGCATGTTCATTTATATCCAAGGGTTTGACCCTCAGCCTGTTCATTCACACTACCCATGGAATTTGCTTTAAACATGGGAAACATTTTTGCAACAGTCAGAGTGTATTTGAATATATTATATCTGAAAAAGAAAAGGTATACATCAATTCTTCTACTTGCTGTGACTTTGGACACCTTTTCCAGAGTCTGGCAGGTATTTATTGTGACGTTTCAGGGGCTGTGATGTTAAATAGTCAAGTACCTAAATTTAACAATTTACTGATGTAGAAATCTCTGCCTCCCTTAGTTGGTGCTATAGCTACTAAATACTGAATGTTCTTTTCATCACTTGGTCTCTAAAGGGCAGTGCTAGGACTCCATGGGAACCAGAAGGAACAGTCAGATCCCCAGTAAACCAGTCATGATGATCAGGAGAGGTCAGGAACAGTCAGGTCCCCAGTAAACCAGTCATGATGATCAGGAAACTCTCCAAGGAGAGGCATAATATGTGCTTACTTGCACAGCAGAGGAAGGATGAGTATTTTTGGTGGCTTTCAGGGGAGAAAAGGCTTACTGCTGTCCATAGAGTGTTTTATCTGGCAGCATGGGCTGAGACAATTATGAGTTTGAGCTGTGTCACTGAAAGAGATGGCCACAGAAATGTCTGGCTTGTGAGCCTCTACAGCAGCTGGGCAGATTGCTCATGCTGTCAAAATAAAGGTGGGTCTTCACCTTCCAGAATGAAAGATTCAGGGAATCTGCCCACAGCAGACAGTGAAACATTTGTAGAAATTAAGCAGAGTTTTAAAGGTGTGAGTATTGGGCATAGGATAGCATCAGATAATCCTTTATCCAAGTCTATCCCTTCCTGTTTTTTAATTGTCTCCTAAATACTAAACTAGATTATTTTGTATAGTTATTCTCTACTCTTCGTCTTGAACATGATATATGGAATAGGGTAGATATAGGTTAGCTATGAATAATTCTTTATTGTGAGGGTGGTGAGGCACTGGAACAGGCTGCCCAGAGAAATTGTGGATGCCCCATTTCTGGGAGAGTTCAAGGCCAGGTTAGATGAGGCTTTGAACAATATTCTAGTGAAAGGTGTCCCTGCCCATGGAAAGAGGGTTGGAGATGGACAAACTTTAAGATCCCTTCCAACCCAAACCATTCCATAATTCTGGGTAAAAAGAACCCAACACAGAGAGATGGAGAGCCCAATAAGGTGCTTTAACCATGTTCAGATGGCAGGAACACGGCCTTGCAGGCTATGATTTCTGTTGTCAAACTAAGGAACGCTGCTACATTTTATGGGACAGCCCCTCAGAGCAAGACACCAGGACCTCAGGGCAGAGGGTCTCAGGCATTCCTTAAATGGCTTGACCAAGTATTACTGTAGATGATCACACACACAACTATTCCAGTCGAAATTGGGATATTATTTTCTTAGAGTCTTTGAAGAACAGATTATCACCAATACTTTTTTTATTTTTTTAAAAAGTACTGGGATGTTGAAATTTTGAAAGGTAGGAGGGGGCAGTCATTCATTCAATGGATATTATATGCACTTCATATTCTCACACATGTAAAAATTACAGTTTTTGAAATTCAGACCCCCAAATCAGCTACAGAGATTAAATCCAGTGTTTTCAAAAAGTAAGAACAAGAATATGTATGCATAGCTAGTATATTATATAAAATATAACATTACTAGGATATGCTACACACATATATATTATATATATTAGTTTATGTGCTTCTTGGGAAGGTGATAAATGATTTTGTGCATCCACCTTTGAAGAATTCAGGTCTGGTTTTGGGTGCCTCAGGCAGATATCTTTACACCCTTGATTTCTTCTAGCGAATAGGGCATGATAAACAAGGGGACTTCAGTGTGCCAGTGCAATTTTTAAAGCAGTTCTTTTCAAGAAGACCCAAAGCTGGGAGCCTTTTAAAGAAAAGTGTCCTGGAGATACAGACTTGAGATACTGTCAGATTTAACAAACCAGCTTTTATCACTTGTCACATACTGTTGTAGGGAAGCCCATTTAGAAATGGCATGTGGTAGAGCAGCTGTGTAGGTGTACACTGGATGTCAGAGCCTGTTCCATTTGCTGTCTTTCCTCAGAGTGCTCATTAAGGGACTATAGTCACATCTTCCAACATTGTAATTCTGAGTATTAAAGGCATTTCTGCATCCAAATAAAATATTTTTATGCTGTGTCAGATGACAATATATCTTGTGCTTCATTCCCTCAAGTATCCTACAAACTGCAAATTTAAATGGTGGTTACTGTAACTTCATTACTGAGTCCTAAGTGGAAGCCAGAAAAAAAACCAGTGGACATAAGAAAACTGGCATGAGTGTAAATTTTTGTCATGAAATATTCACCATGTAGTCAGTAGGTGATCAGATTAAATTTCTTATTTTTGCATGGGACTTGCAGAGAAAGTGTTGTTTTGTGCGCCACCAAAAGCTCAGTCCCACAACACCGTGCAGCATTCTTGCCCTCATTGCTGGTGTTTGCTCTGGGAGTTCCCAGTGAAGCAACAAGAGCCCAGCAACACCTAAACTCAACTCTTCCCCTTCCTCCAGTGGTTTTAATTCAGTAGGGGGGACTGCTCAGTGTGCCCTAGCAGGTTATTAGTAGCAGGATTTAATGCATGTGTCTCTCAGATGGCTACAGATTCTCATGTCTTAGACAGCCTTTCAAAAAGTCAGTGTTGGGTGCTGCCAATATGCTAAAAATTGTTAATGCTGATTTTCTCCTACTTCTGCACACACCAGTCTTAGCCAGCTTGGGGTTGGGACCAGCAGGTGTGCCTAAAGACTAGGAATACCTCACCTTTTATAGGCCAAATTCTGTTACATTCTGCTTCCCCTAAAAGAAAAAGCAAGTGGCAGATGCCTTTAGATTTTCAAACACCAAAAGTGTGGTCATTATTAAAACTGAGACAGGAAAGATTTTGTCAATCTGCCTAAAGCCACAGAGCCAGGACAGTTTTCCAAAATATCTTCCTTCTTTCCCTCCCAGTAATGTGGTTTCATTCCCTAATAGTAACACAAATAGAAGGTGCACTACCTTCTCTTCATGGCTTGAGGGGGGGTCATTAGTTTATTACAGATGTTCCAAATAAACCTTCTACCCCAATACTGCAGCTGTGGTTTTACCCTGTGCAACTTCAGCATGATAATATTTGCTTTCTAAAACCCAGAATGTTTTCCAAAGTAAATTGTCATCTTGATTGCATCATCATGTGTTGGGAAACCTTCATGAGTGTTTATGAAAAGGGCAGGAAATGAGAGGTAAAATTGCCTGTGTTTCAGAAAAGTTTATAGTTCATCTAAATTTCCTGGCCTGAAGGAATTCAGTGACTCTAATTCAGCACTGCAGTAGAATTAATTGCCCTGGATATTCTTTTTAATGTGAATGTAATGCTCAGACAAATACAGCTATGGAGAGACCTTGTAATATTTGGTTCACTTGTGTAACCAGAGTGCCTGTAGGTGCCAGGCATGGGCTGGGGCTGGGCTGCCCCCACCAAGGCTCACCCAGGCTGTGCAGGGGCTGCCAGGCTGGCATTTATGCATCACATTCAGCACTCGTGGCTCTCTGCTGCAGGCTGCAAACACTCCCACCTTATTCCTGTGTATCCAGAGGTGCTAGGGTAAGGAAAGAGGTAGTGGCTGGTGGTGTGGGGTATGTGCCCTCTTGGGGGTTTGTGTGGGATCCTACAGAGGCACCCCCGGACATGGGCAGCAGTGATGCTCCCCTCTGACACCACAGCACTGCACTGAGAGCAAAATGCCTTCTCTGCTTCACAGAGCTGACAGCCTGAGTGTCCTGGGAGCAGAGTTAAATATTTACTTGCTATTACACCATCCACAGATTGCTCTTCTCTGGGGAGTTGTCATCAAGCCTTTAATGCAGTATTCAAGCTCATTAACAGCCTGTGAAGACAGACTAAAAGAAAGAGGTCAGAACCCAATATTTGACTGTATGATGTCTGCACCTGAGGAAAAATGCAATAACCAGAAAATATCCCTCTCAGAAACAGTCTGCTTGTTAACAAGAGCCATGCTGATGGCACAAACTGAACATAAATGAATATGTTCTACATTTTAAAGGGCAGACCCCAAAGCAGAACTTTTTAGCCAGAAAGCAAAAGAAAGCCAAGCACTTTATGAAGTCTGATAGAAGCAGCTACTGCTATCAATATAATGCAGTAAAAACTAAACTAGAATGGTAATAGACATGGACAGCTCTATAAAACTTCCAAACTTCCAGAGAGACAAATAGACAATAGCTTACAAGTAAAAGACTACACAAGGGCAAAAGCCTAGCTTAAAGTAAGAAAGAAGGGGCAGAAAAACCCCAAAGAAATTAGAACAAAATACTAAATATGCAAATATCAGTCAACCAAAGTCAAGGATCATGGGTTTGCCCCTAGAGCAAATTTACCTTATGTGGCATCAATTAACTAATTCTTTCAACATGACAAGATCACGGAATTAGGAGGAATTTCAAAGGACTGTCTCTTCTACCCCTACTCTGCAATACAATCATTTTCATAGGTGATTTTTCACTCTGTTCTGTAATTAAAATCCCATATCCTTCCCATGAAATCCTTCTGTTTCACTGGCCTGACCACATGGCTGGCTGATGCTTATCTTCCTTATGACAGTTTAATCTCGTGCTCCTCATGCTGTTCAGAGCCCACACTGGAGCAGGCTGTTCCTGAAGAACTGCAGCCCTGGGAGGGACCCAGCCAGGACTGTGCCTGGGGAAGAGCCCTGCAATGGAGCAGGGAGACAAAGGGAGGATCACAGGGCAGCTGAGGTGAAAGGATATGAACTGACCACTCACCCAATTCCCACCCCCTGTGCAGCTCAGGGGAGAACCAGCAGAGCCAGGACTGAGGTTGAGGCTGGGAAGAACAAGTGGGAGGGGGCAGAGGAAGTTTTGTCTTTTCTTCTCACTATCTTAATCTATTTTTAATTAATGGCAATAAATTGATATAATCCTCCTCAATCCAGACTCTTTTGCCCATGCCAGTAATTGCTAAGCAATCTCTCATCTCTATCTCAGCTCACAAGCCCTTTCATCAAAGCTTCTCCTCCATTCACTGAGAGGGGTGAGTGCTTGGTGGGCCAGACAAGGTCACACCACCACAACTCCTTGCAGCCATCTCTTCAGCGTTTAGAGAACATTATGATGTCATTTTATAGAGCACATGTACAGTATCTATCCTCTTCAGTCTTAAATGAGGTACATTTTAACTAAAGGAAGCTTTAGGAATAGAAAACAGAGAGCAATGACAATTATAGATCGCCTAAGCCTTTCCTTGGCATTATTTAGCACAAGTAAAGCTTCTCAGAGAAGAACAGGATAAAACTCTTCAGAAATAAGAGATGAGCTGGAATTTTCTAGAAGCCTAGTTCATAAAATGAGTTTAATTGCAAATAACAATGTTATTAGACCCACTTATAATGCAAAAACTTGAACAGTTTTATGTGACTGGTGTGGTAAGCAGGAAGAGCTTCCCTCTGAAGCAGCACTCCTTTGGGGCTGAGTTCATCATCACATGGCTGGCCTCAGAAATTATTAAGTCTTCTCAGAGGCTTTAGTTTTTGAGTATCAGGCAAGCTAGTGAAACTTTAATCTCCAAAGTACTAAGCATCATTTAGTGATTTTTAAAATACAGATGCAACCCTTTATTTTAATTACTTCTTAACATCTTAATGTGTACACATTTGTTTATTAATTTATTGTATCATACTGGTCTTCCCTTTTTTGTGTTGGAGTTTCTTATCAGAATCTTAAGATAAGGTTGCTGGGGTTTTTTAAATTGCACAGTCATAAAAGCCCAGCTTTGAGGGTGGGTCTCCTTGAATTCTCCTGCATCTCACATCCATAGCAGGGAGTCAAGACTCTTTTTTATTCTCAGTTCTTTAAACTATTTATACAGTTTAAAGTTTTAATATTTTATATAGTTAAATTTTATAAAATTATATTTTTATATCTATATCTATGATATATTTATATATACCATTGGTCTGTATCTTGCATGGCCACTCTAAAGAGTGAATAATGTACCTGACCTGAATCTTTACCAATGAGAAGTACACTGGAAGAAATTATTTCACATATTTTACAAGTTTTACCCTTGGCAATGCAACCTCGGATGACATTTCCCATTTTTGTAATATGACATGGTTGACCAAAGTCCATACTTGTCCAGAGCTTTTTCTTCAAAACTGCTGAAGAAAGTTCCTCCCCATCCTGTACCAATAGGGATGATTCATCCCACTCATATAGCATGCCTTTGGATAATTTTAATTCCAGCTTCCTTTAAATTTAATCTTATTTTTAATTCCATTTTCAACTTTGCCAGGAACATTTTTGAGCTCTATTTTTGTCATCAAAAGAATTTCTGGCTTTACTGGCATTTGCAATTTTAATTTAAGAATTAATTACTAGAAACTAGAAACCATCATCATTAGTGCATTACAAGATGAACCAGTTTTAAATCCCTGAAAAGAATTAAGTTTTCATGTCATGCCACCTCTAAATCGTAATAAAGGTCACACAGATGTGAACTCAAATTCACTTTAGACTGATGAAAGAATAAGTTATTTTCTTATCTCCAGATTTTCTGGTGTCTCAGGCTACCCAGGGGTCTGGCCTGTACAAAGATCTATCCCTTAACACCAGGGGAACATGCAAATGGCACCAAAACAGAAGGGTTTATTCCTGATTCTGTTCACCCTTCATGCTATTGTCTATGGGTTTTAATTTTTTACATTATTATATTACTAAATTATTAGTACTGCTGTTATTCAATTCACTATTAAATTAATTTCTCTGTTAAAAGAAGGGTTTGATTCAGCAGGCATGCATTACATTAAAGAAGGAATTCAGCTAAGTTCTTCAGGGGCTCTGTCTGTCCTTTTAATTATGTGATAAATGGAATTGTTTCTAAAAATTGTCATTACAAGTTTTGTTTGTAATATATATTTTGACATAGTTATTGAGCATTATGGAAAAAAATCAGTCACAGTTCAGACCTCTGAAGCAAAGGCCTGTTTACCCACCGAGATGTTCAGGAGCCGTGTGGAGTGGCTCAGCCTCTGTGCCCGGTCCTGCAGGGTTTCTGCTGGAGCCCATCTGCCGGCAGAGCAGGGCTCTGGAGAGCAGCCGTGCACAGGGGGCTGTGCTGTGTGCCTGCCATATCCAGAGCTGCTGCCAGGAAGGAGCAGACTCACATTTGGATTTCAGCTTTAAAACCAGAGATTTATGTAATTTGATGGAAAGAGAACAATTTTGTCATGCTTCTTTGAAGTAATTGGAAACAATTTTGGAGCTAATTTCTGTGCGTAGATAGATTTGCAGGACTGATGTTATTTGTGTGTTAAAAATATTATGCCATAGAGCCATAATCCCAAAAATTCTTCTATCTTTGCTTTACTATTCTGGCCTCAGTGGTGTTAACAAAGATACTTGCATAACTAAATTCAACTACATAAAAACAACCTCTTGGTATCAGAACCAAAAGATGAATAAACAAAGAGTGGCAAGGGCAGATAATGTTTTAAAGACTATTGCATTTGAAGAAATTAGCATATTTTCTTGATTTTCTCTTTTCTCAAGTGACAGAACTTGACCTGCAACTGGATATTAAAAGAAATGTGAGAGAGGAAGCAAGGATGCTATTAAGACCGTGGTGTCCCTGAAGCCCCTCATTCCCAAGAAAACTGATCTTTCCATCAGACCACAAAAATATCATCTCAGAGTTGTTGGGTTTTTGGGGTTTTTTTTGGTTTTGTTTTTTTTTTTTTTTTTTAGGACTGAGATAATAATAGAGCAAATAATAATTGCATTAAGTCATATGCTTACATTTTTGTTCAAAGAGGATTTTATGAATTTGAATGTAAAAGAAATCCAGGGAAGGGAAAGATACCCAGGAGCTGCAGACCTAATCTTGGGATTCTTCTGCCCTCTTGTGACCATTGTGAGATGCTTTCTGTAGCTCCGTGCTGTGTAGAATAAACGTGCATCCCATTTATTCTCATTCACAGCCTCGACCTTTCTCAAAAGCAGCTCTCAGCTCTCTCTGTGCCAGCAGGTGGCTGTGCCTGCACAAGCTGAGATCCCCATCCATGCCTGACCTCTCTGCCCAGAGGAAAGCAGAACTCTTTGGCCCTCTAATTTTACTTACAGAGGGAAGAGAGGAGACCCAACCAAAAAAAACCCCAATTCACCATATAAAACAGGTTTCTGATACATTTGTTTTTCTCCAGCTGCCAAATGGAGATTTTACATTATAATAATGAAGATCATTGATTACCTAATGTAACCATAAGTACTGGAGAAAGGTCAAGTAGAAATTATTATGGGAAATTCTGTTGTATTTTTGGGTGCATGCTTTATTTTAGGAGAATTGGCAGTTGTGTCCAATCCTTTTTATTATTATGGGGTGGTGGGTTTAGTATTGGCATCTGTGGCTGGGTGTGGGTGGCTGATGAGTCCAGGTACCTCCTTCGTGCTGCTGGCGCTGTTTGTAGTGCACTTGGGCAGAATATCATGGGCTATTTTTACTCTGTCTTTCCAGAAATATGGGGGCATGGAAGAGTTATTGGGTGTGGCATGTGGCAAACTTTGGTTATAGTTGTGAGAGTAGCTCTGAGTGTTGGTTGGGTGCAGACACTGCTGATAACTCGTTGTCTCCTCTGTGTGATTGGGTTTTAGGGGGTAGCTGTGTTCTGCCCATGGGCACCAGGGTGGCTTTTGGTTGCAGGCTTGGAGTTGTTGCTAACTTTATCTGTCATCTTAGAACTTTTATGGGGGCTATCTTGTGCAGTTTAGGGTAGAGAGGAGTCAAAAAGTAGTTTAATTTAAAATAGCAGTGTTGGGAGTTTTAGATAATGGTTTTCTTTCTGAAGGGAAAGAACTCCAAGAAGAGGTATAATCTTCAATCTTTGGTTTACAAGACCAAAATTTCTATGAACTGTTGGAGTAGTTTTAGAGGTTAAGTAATTCTCTAAAGCTCCAACAACAGGCATAGGATTAAGAGGATTATGAAGTAAATGAGGGTGGCAAATTGCCTGATGATAATAAATGGGTGTTGTACTGCTTGGCTGCCTGCTCATCTGAGAATGCAGAGATTGGCTGTGAGGGTTTAGCATGGGGTTGTGATGGGGTTGAAAGGTTATTCTACATTGTTTTGACTTCTGCTTGGGGGGGACAAGGAAAGACTCCTACAGAGGTGGCAGGAGCTGTGTCAGGATACACTGCAAGAGCTACAGAGCCACCAAGGCAGAGGCATGGGCTGGCTGCAAGCTACTCTAACACCATCTCCAGCCTCAAGAGACACATTTTGTGCTGACATGGTACCCAAGATGGAATCAGGTCAGACAAGGGGACTGATTTTAGAAATAACATTATAAACTCTTGGGCAACGTGGTATTAGTGCATACATTGCGTCCCTTATTACCCCCAACCCTCTGGAAAGGGGGAGATTTAAAGGGCTGCTGAAGACTGTGTAAAGAGCATTAAGTAATGAGGATGGAAGTCCTGGGGTGCAAAGTCAGGGTTAAACGTGGCCAACACTCATCCTTTTGAGACATCTGCAGGTACTTGAACAACCTTGTTCCATGTTTTCTCCTCATGTGTGAAATGATTACAAAAATATGAAGAATGTTGATGGAAACAGCAGCATTATTTTCCTGTATTGTCACAGAAGAATTGTGTATTAATTGTGTTTTTTATATAGCATAACTCACTGCAGCTGGGGAGGATTAAGGTCTATATTTTGTCCATGCCTTAAGTAAGTACAGTTATCAAATTACAATGAGTTTTCTAAATGATAAAAAATTATAGCAATTAACATTTTAAATTAATTTCCATAAAAAATTGTTATCGTCCCTCTTTGCAACCAAAGAGTACCCGAGGAGCTGATGGCTGCTTCTGCCCATTCTGGCCCCTTCCCTCCTGCCCTGCATCCCCCCTGCCCTGCACTGCGCCCAGAGGGCACCCTGGGATCAGCTGGATGCTCTGCAGGACTCCTTTAGCACCACCAGGTGTCCCTGCCATGTAAGAAATCACCATCCGAAGCCTAACTTAGAAGCCAAAACACTTTTTTTCCTTTTTTTTTTTTTTTTTTTTGTTTGTTTGTTTGTTTGTTTTTAATCAACAGGAGCAGTGTTTCCAGAATGGGCAAAAATACGCGCAGCATCCATCCTCCCTGCCTCCCTCACTTTCTCCCTCCATCCCCAAGCACAGAACCAAGATGATTTATGTCCATGAGGGAAGAGGCTTCCCAGCTTTCCAGCAGCACTGTAGTTCACTTACTGCCTCTGCTCTTGTCACATAAATATGAATATGAGAATGTATCTGACATGAGACATTTTGCAAAGCAAAGTAGCCTGGTACTGCTCTGCCCACCTTCAGTGGTGGCTCTGAGCGTGTGTAGAAACTCTGCTGGGAATTCCATGGTTCCTGTACATCTTCTTTGGTCCTCGGCCCTGGGAATGAGCATTCAAACCCAGGCACATGGAGTCACTGCAGAGCTCCTTCCAGCCTTGTGGACTGTCTCAGAGTCTCCAGTGGCAAATGTCTGAGGAAGAAATACAATAATAGAGAAATGCAAAATAATCTTTTCTCCTTCCTTTCCTCCTTCTCCCAGACTCCAATTCTCAGAAAAGTCCTTCCCATGCCTTCAGAAATGCCCTTTCTGTGCCTTATGTTTTTATATTAAAAAACAAGTATTTGAAACTACTATCTTTGACTGACCTGTACAGTGCCACACCACAGGCACCAATGGATTTAATGAAATAACCTACATTCACTACTGATTGGATCTATTAAGTTTCCTGTTCTCAGCTCTGCTCCTCTTTTCTTCTCCCTGTGGTTGGACAGAGGTATGCATACAGGTCACACAAAAACCTCAAGGCAATGATGAAAATGAAACATCAGAATCAGCCAAGAGTTTCCTCAGCTGGGGCAGCTGCTGCATCCAGCAGCAACTTTCTGGCTGAGGTGGATTTTTCCTGCCCACCTCCCTCTTCCTGCTGGAACTCTGGGGCTCACAGTTAGAACAGCCACAATCCAATTAATAGGGCAGAATTAATAGGCCTTTTCCATCATGAAGAAAAGACTCATGAATCGCTAACATGTCTCTGGTATGGAATATTGTGCCAGTTCTTTCAACTGTTCACTTCTGTATTCCTGATTTCCGTATGAATTTATTTATATATGCCTATCTCCAACTCTTTCTTTCAAAAGCATCGATAAAACTAAATGCTAACACACATCCTGCAAACCAACTGAGATCAATTTTAGAATTTAGAAATAATTTAGCACATCATAAAATATAAAATATAAAAATATAAATATGGCAAATATAAATCTTACTACTATGAAATCATTATCTTATTATGGGAGCTTTCTGCAATGTATATACCAAAGTATTTAGAGTTAAAAAACCTTGGTCCAGAGTTGCTATTAATAGACCCCGATTCAGTATATTTAGAGGTGAAAGATGCATTAAATCTCTAAATCTGGCAGTTAAAAATAAATTTACTCATGTGAGGCCTTAAAAGGAAGACAAGTTTTTAATTTAATACTACACAAGTGAGGCAGAGACATTTAGTAACAAATCATTATAAAAAGTTTTCTTCTCTGAAATGATCATTTGGAATTCTTTATAATTTTCTGCCTGGGATTTTCACAGTAAAGGGGAGCTGTAGTTCTGTGGAGACTGAGCAGTGCCAACTGGAAGCATCACTTGGTGTTACACTGTTTTTTTTCTTTGACAAACAAATTAATAAGCAAATAGATAAGCACAGCCTGTTGATGCATTTACTGAAACATGGCCATGTTTTCTAAATTTCCAGCAGGCACCCCTCCAGTGCTTCAGCACATGATAATCCCCTGGGTGAATTTGATGCCTCATGGCAAGCCAGCACTGCTTCCATGGACTAAACCAGAGTTGCTCTGTTTGCAGCCCTTTACACTGTTCCAAGGGTAGGATGAGTCAAGCAGGTTTAAAAACCAGCTGGAACTCATGTCCCACTGGTAAAGGGCTCACGAACAAGACAGAGGAAAAAGAAAGACATAGGAAGCTTTCATTATTTCCTACTTCTTTAGTATTTAACATATTCCTTCTGTCTTTAGGCTTTTAGAAGGCTTCCAGACCACAATATTCCTTTGGGTGCTGTAATGGCATTTCTGGAGGCCAGAAGGAAGCACCAATGTATAAAACTTTCAGCAAGTGTTTAAAAACACAGACCAGATTCTGTGCCATTTGATAAGAATTTAATTGGAGAAATCAAGGCATTTTTCCACAGAGGAGTAGTTTGTAAATAAGAAAATGTCATCTTTATTTCTTTGCACTGATGCATTGCACAAACATTGCCATAACCAAAGTATCTGCAAACAGGCTGATTCCAAGATACCATTGCAGGTTAGTGTTACTTTTTATACGTAGCAAATCCCCAGACAGAGAAAAGCTTAGCAAGGACATTCTTGGAAACAACACCCCTTAAATATTTTAGGCACATCCTCAATGCTCCCTTCATAAGGGAATCAGACAGGCAGCAAAATAAAAAATCATTGCAAAAAGAAAATTGGAAAATCAAGGTTTTTTTTTTTTTTTTAATTGAAGTGATTCTTGAGAAAATTTTCAGTCCATAATTCCCCTGTCAGGTACACAGATAGCAAAATGCTCACAACTGCAGGTTCATCACAGAAGAACCATGAAGACACATCAGACAGCAGAAAAAGCCGTCTGCTCATGTCAAAGGGAGCACAGATGTTGGAGAGTCCTGGGCTGAGCAGTCCTGTGTGTAATCTTTCAATTTTAGTTAAATTTTGAGTCACAGTGATTTGGACATACGGGAACAAAACTTTCTCTAAATCACAGACAGAGACCTCAGTGAAACTCAGAGATCCATCAAAGACAAATGCAAAATTAATTAGGAACTGGGTTTACAATAGATTATTATTATTGTTATTGTTATTACTTTAAATCATATAAAAAGATTTTGCAAGGGCCATCTGCCAAATGAAGGTTTCCACTGTAGAAGGAGCTCAGCAACAACAGAAGCCAAGAGAATCTATGTGAGAGAGACACATTGTTAATGGCACAGCTGCAGGAAACATCTCTGACCAAGCTGGCATCCTTTTAGTTACTCCTAGTCCCATCAAGAAATAGGAAACAGTAATGTTCATGCAATTACTTGTTTTGTGTTGCTGTGGCTAAGGGAAAAGAAAACACGTGGGTGGATTTTCTGGTGGATGCATAGCAGAAGCAAGATAAAAATTCTGATTAAATTTTTAAACTCAGGGAAAATAGAGATGATTTGGGACATAAACTGAGCTGTGGTCTTCATTAATAAGGAAATGGTAATGCTTCCTTCATCAAATAGATGGCAGCAGTGCCATTTGCTGCATAAATACTCTCCTGTAGACTGTGCTTTTGTAATAGGTGGACAGAGAAGAATGGGAGTCCCTGTTCTGGAACAGACCGCTAGAGGCAAAGGAAAGAAAGAAAGCAAATAAGTGCAGCTCCTCTAGCAAATTCAGTTCAATGAACTCATAATATTGCATTTAGTATACAAACAAATATCCATGGAAAAAAACTCCACATTTTTTCTTCCAAATAGGACTTAATTATATTCTGTGCATGAAGAGAATGAATTCTGCCTCAGGTCTGTCAAAAACATTCTGACCATTATGAGTGTCTCCAGAGCCAAGGGGAGCACACACAGTGCATAGGGGAGGCAATTACCAGGCTGCCTGCACGTGTGTGATACTCTGCCTAGAACAGGGGTGAGAACACGGCTGGCAACCTTCAGTCTGTGCACAGAGCTCTGTGTGCTTGTGTGGCAGAATGAGAGTTAGATATTGGATATTCAGCCAGGTCTGAGAGTTTGCCCTGCCTTCCTTTCTCCAAAGGTTGTCCCTGCTGTCTATATGGGAATGCTTTTTCTGTTTTAACAGCCAGGAAATAAAAAGCCTTCAGGGGTTGGAGCCTGATTGCTGCCTTCCTCTGAATTTGGACAAGGGAAGCTGCAGCTCCTGTCCCCAGCTGTCAGCCCTGCCACACACAGCAGAGGGGAGGAGATGGTAGCCAAGCACTCAGAACAGCCAAATAACAACTGGGAGGACCTGCCTGTATTAATCTGGCACAAAGCAGTGACGCCTTTGGTTGTTTAACAAGTTTGAATATCATGGTTTATACCACACTTTGATGTCCATGTGTTTTTATATGGACATCAAATCTTACACAGGTGGATATGACTGCCAGAGGTCCGCAGGAACAGAGCAGACACATCTGCACCTACAGGTACAGCATCAGCCAGTGTGGGCTCGTGGAGAAACAGTGGCTGGGCTGGGTGAACACCACCAGTATATCCACTGGGAATGGGAAGGACTCTCTCCATGAACAGGGGCACGAGGCAAAATGAGGCACAATGCACTCCACACTTGTTACCTTTTTTTTTTTTTTTTTTTTTTTCTAGCAAAGAATGACTAATGTAGTTAATCAGGATTGCTCTGAGGTCTGGAAATGGCATTTTTCTACTTCTTCCCCATGAAAGTTTTCCATACTTTTTCTTTTTATTTTTTTCTTTTTGAATTTTTTTAAGAGTTAAATCTACCAAAGTTTTAGCATATGGACAGTCCAGTCATTCCAAAGGGTAGAAGCAAATCATTTGTTCATAAATATATAAGAGGATTCCCATAATTTCTTTCATAATACTTTCCTTGATTTTTTTTCTTCCAATGTTTGTAATGGAAATGGGGAAGTACTGACCCTTGCTTAATTTAAATCCAACAAAAAGGTTCTATCACAACCATTCAGCACCCACTGATGCTGGGCAGCTGTTTAAGGCTGATCTTAGCTGACCATAGCAGAGGGATAATCTGAGGATATCAATGATTTGGAGGTCTGCACTTTCACACAGAAGGAGGGAAGATTTTGCAGAAATCTATGTTTTCAGCCATTGTTTTACCACATATCAGCATAATCAATATTATCAGTTTATGTAAGCTTATCCTGGCTCACACACAAGGAAAGCAGTTGCCTCAGGACTGACATGGGACACCTTCTCTGAGCTGGCCAGAATTCTTTCCTAATTCTAAAAGTTTTTGTTGTTGATGAGGCATAGCAGTGACAACAGCAACCATTTAAGACTGACCAATGCCTTCTGGTAATTATTCATTAATTGACTTCTGGACTGCATGGTGATTGCTAAGTCGTGGAATTTTGAGTGATCTAAGCAAGATAATGAAATTCAAAAAGGGAAAGACTCATAGCTTCCCTGTTGCTTACAAATTCAGATCACTCTGAATTCAGATCAGAAATTACAAAAGACAGAGCTTTTCATTACCTCTTTCCCAGAATTTCAATTTCTTTTTAAAAACGTTACTGCATCATTTGTTTTATTTAATCTCAATAGAAAATACAGCAGCAATGCATGACATGCTTACAAACTGTAGCCATGCATTTGGTAGGGCATGATGAGGTGAAATTTATGCTGAAAGGATATCTACCATATTTACAGAACAGCCTGAACACCACAGGCATCACTATGAGCTAAAAGAAAACAGAGGAGTACATAGAAAGCTGCACAATGAGTTTCAGGTGAGGGATGCTGAGAACCAATGGATGCAGCAAAAGAGGTTTTAGGCAGGGAGGGGTGGAGAGTTTGGTTTCTGGAGGGACCTAATTTGGTGTTCTACTTGACACTCAGAAATGCAAACTGTTGGAAAATTTGCTACATCTTCAAGTTCCTTACAGTCCACATAACATTCACATAAAACACACATCCCTGTGTGTCTGCCTGGAACATTACAGCACTTTGCTACCAGCCACCTTTAAATGATCATGTCAAATTTAGGTGAGGAAGACACTCATGTTCCTGTTAAAATCTACCCTTCCTCCCTTCTCCCACACATTCTTTACACATTTGTATTTACTTCCCTCTGCATTAAACCATACTATTTAAGTACTATTTGCAGTACTCAGAGATTTGAAACACAATGATAGTAAATTATTTAGCAAACAATTAGAGGAAGGATTGCAAACAAAACCACTAATTTCCAAAAGTATCTTTAACTGCTTGGAGCAGGCTCAGAACCCCAAGCAAATATTGAGATAATTAATTGCTGTCAACCTGTCACTGACATGAAAAGCACCTTCAGTCAATTATGCAAACGTGTCCCTCATACTTCAGGAGGTGTGAGCACAGCTACCTGCTGTTTCTGCCAAGGTCACACTGACTTCACAACACTCCTCCCATGGTGCAGAAGTTCAAATCTATTCTGGTAGTTCCTTTAGAATTTCCAAGCCTTTGTTCAGCAATCACTATCAATGAATGAAACGCTTGCTTTATATCTCCAGTGAGTACTTCAAACATAACCTTTGAATAACCTCCAATAATTGGATGACAGATGATGTACATATGAGTTTGGATGTAAAAATTGTTCTAACAAAATCCAGACAAGCACAGAGATGTGAAATTCATGATCAAAAAGGCAAAACAAGGCAACTTTCCAGAACACGGCTGTTCCCATTCTTTGTTTTGCAGGAAAGATTTTGGCTTATAGGACTTAGAAGTGCTTTATCACTTGATAGCAACATATTCATGACTTCAATAACTACTTAAAGTATTAAATATATCTGCAAATTGCTTGTGTTGTGGATCTTTGGGATCCTTAACATCCTGTGAGGTGTGCTTTCCCCCAGCCCTTTTAAGCAATAGCCACTAGTGGAGGATGCGATGGCTGCCTCCACCTTATCCTGGATTTTGGGGGCAGATGGCAACATGGTGGCCAAGGGCTGTCTGGAATGGTGTCCCAGACGTCTTGCTGGTATGCAAATGTGACCATAAGTCACTCATCTTCCCCTATAAATAGCAGACAGCCCAGGGCCCGTGGAGCTCTCCTGCACGGCAGCGGGCGGCGCGCCAGGGTCTCTCCTTGAGCAGGGACACCTCTCAAGGTTACTCCTCCAGGCTGAGAGATCCTGTCCCAAACAGATCCTCACTGAGTGGTTACTGCATGATAAACTTTGGCTTCCTAGCTAAAGGATTCACTGTGCATGTATCATCCTTTCAATCTAAACTGTTGACCAAGTCTAGGAGTGGAGCCAGCTGTGCCCAGACTGCTCTCTGAGAAGGGCTTCAGAAAGCAGGACAGTCTATTCTGAACCCCATGGTTCAGTGGGAGGGTCTTCCTGACAGTTTTGTCTGACCCTTTCCCCTATGCAGTAGCAAATCCAGTGTACCTTGCCAAGAAATCCTGTTAAATCGTTGTCACATTTACCATTGAACATTAACTCACAACTTTCTATTGATACAGTATGTGGTGGCTTCTTTCTTGTGAGTGAAGGGCATCACACCAAGACATAAAGCATATCAGTCTATCTATCCATCCATCCATCCATCCATCCATCCATCCATCCATCCATATGAGAAAAATAAAACAGAAGGAATGTTGCTGGAGGTATGCCAATACCTCCACCAAGAGAGCACTCTCCAGGAGGAGTGCAACTCTGAACACCCTTCTTCATTTTGGTACACCCTCATAAACCTCACAGGAGGCAGAAAGTACCCATACTTTTTTTCCCCATTACTATCAGTTTTGTTAACTTAATATTATAAATCCTCTTCAGTTCTTTTGCTGAGCATTGTTGAAGATTGGATATTTGTACTTAACCATTGTTGCTCTTAAATACAATGTAAGTGTGCTTTAGTGCTTTTCTGTGAGATTTCATTGCTCTGACTTCTTAGTGAAGGAAAGCAGCTTTATTGAGATGGAGCAGGACAGTTTGTCTTCTGGTAAAGGACTGTACAGAAATCCTGGCACAGTTATTTGCACGTGGAGTGCTTCATGTATTAATGCTAAATAAAGGCAGGCACAGAGTGCCTCACTACCTTTCTGAAGGATAGCATGTCTGTGTGGGGGCTGCATTAATCCTGTGACCCACAAAGGGAGAGTGCAAGGATTAGGTTTCCAAAGAAATTAGGCACCCCAAACCTATTTTAATGCATTACTTCAGCTGCTTTTATCACATGAAATCTTCAACCTCCAATGCTCAGGCACTGCCAAGCATCCCGATGGCCCGCTCTGTAGATTCAGACTCCTTGTCCCTGAGCAACTAATTTCCATCTCTGACAGAAGGAATTAAAGAAAAAAAAGAAAAGGGAGAAGAAAAGGGGAAAAAAAGGAAAAAAAACATTAAAGTGTCTAAGTTTAAATAGCTCAGAGATATTTCAAAGGGCTCTGAAATAATCCTGTATTTGCCAGCCCTGTAGGAGCAGGCACTGGGAAGCAGAGTTTGGCCTCTCCTCACTGCCAGCCCAGCAGGCTGGGAAGAGTCAGCAGCACATCTGTGGGTCCTGTGGATCAGTTTCTCAGTCCTCTGAAAATGGGCTGTCCTTTGAAAGTTAGCTTAATCTTTTGTTTGCTCAGGACTCCTGTATTGCTCTGCATGGCAGGCCAGCCCTGGGAGTGCAGCTTTGGAGTCTCACTTGTGCTCTGTTTGCATATTCTTGTGAGTCTTGCTTGAATGCTTTGCACTTGCATCCTCAGAGTCTGGAGGCCACCCAAAAGGAACCAGCATTGAACCTAAACTCATTCTAGTCTCTGGAGCTGATGCTGCATTCTGGGAGCTAGCTCATGCCATGGGCAATGAAAGGTGATTTTATGGCCCGGAGCAGATTTACTGCAAGATCCCTTTCTCAGGGTGAGAAACAGCCTTTGGCTTTTGGCTTTAAACAAGTGGACACAGCTTTTCAGCATCTGGATGCTTCTAACATCAAGTGTGGTAAGGGCTCTCTAGAGACAGTTTTCACTCTCCATTAACTTTTGCAGTGTGTCAGCTTTCCAGTGTAGTTGGAGAAGTCACTATGGAGCTCAGGGTGTTAGGACAAAACACACCAATACGACGATAAAATTCTCTGGACTAGCAAATGTGAGCCAGAAATCTTGGTTGACTCTTCTCTAGTAAAGTAATCCTGCATGTTTACAGCTCACAAGAACTTAAAACCAATTCCCTGAAAGAAGGGCATTTTGCCCAGAGCCAAGCTGGAGCTCCCTGTCGCTGGACCAGCAGAGGCAGCAGCTGGGACAGATGGAAAGTCATGCTATGAGTGCAATGCTGATCCATGAGAAATGATTTTGCACATTCTGCAGCATAGTCAAGGGCTTTTGCAACTTTTTAGAAGACTAGAGAAAAGATCAAGAATAAAACTTGAGTTGAGGTTTGAGCTGCCCGTGACTAGTACAGTGAGGTGATCTTTTTCTTTTTGTTTCTTATCCTTTGAAGAAGGAAGAAGGCTGTTCTCACTGTAGGACCAGGCTGTAGACTTGGGGCCTTGGCACAGACCTCTAGCAGATAAAGTGGGGTATTGCCTAAACATTGTCTTGGTTTAAGACAATTCAAGTGGGCAGACACTCCAAAATGAATTACATCCCTTTTTAGTTTTAACCCTTCCCTTTCCATCTACAAATGCAAGTAGATATAAGTGAAAAAGTAGCTGTTTACTAAAATAAATAAAAATAATAACAACAAGAAACATAACATTAAATAGTAAGTGGATCCAAGGTTGCTGCATCATAGGGGCAATGCCCCCTCCTTCTCTCTAGCAGCGGCAGCTTCACTGACAGAGGAGGCTGAAAGGTTCCAGCAGTGGGGAAGCTCCAGAGCCAGAGAACTCAGCAAACCTGCAGAGTCCATTTCTGTGCCTCCTGCTGGCTGGCTGGAGCTGGCTGGTGCCAGCACTGCAGTTTCTGAGCCATCCATTGGTGTTGCCACCAGTGGTGTCCCCAGGCACTGGAACCAGCCCCTCCCAGCCCATGGCTCTGGCTGGGCACCGTGGCTGTACACAGGTGCTGTGAAATTTTCCTTGAAGCAGTTTAGCTCTGCAAAATGCAGCTTCTTGCAAGCAGGCAAGGAGCTCAGAGAAAACAAAAGCAAACTTCTGCCTTGCTCTGTCCCAGCTTCCCCTCAAGAAAGAAAGGGAAAGGGGAAGAGAATTCTGCCTGCGAGAGCCTGACCTCAAAAGGACCTGGCACGCTGACCTCTGTCGCAGACAACTTTTATAAAAAATCCTTTCCTTAGGGTTTTTCCTCCTGAGAAGCTGAGAGGCCTCAGGAACAAAATGTAAACAATGATTATCTGCTGCTGTGGAATGCAACAGGTGCATCTGTGATTGGTCTCATAGAGTTATTTGTAATTAATGGCCAATCACAGTCAGCTGGCTCGAACTCTCTGTCCGAGACACAAGCCTTTGTTATCATTCTTTTGTATTCTTAGCTAGCCTTCTGATGAAACCTTTGCTTCTATTCTTTTAGTATAGTTTTAATGTACTATATATAATAAAATAATAAATCAAGCCTTCTGAAACATGGAATCAGCTCCTCATCTCTTCCCTCAACCTGAGACCCCTGTGAACACCATCACAGACCTCTGTGGTTCTGTGTCCAGCTGACAGCTCTTAGAGAGGCAGTCATATTTTTGGGCACAGGTAGATATGGAATACAATAACACTTTGGGTTGCCCAGGACAGTGTTGTATTTTCTGGTGCTCTATTAGAAAGATGAAAAGGAGTTATATCCAGATTACTGTTCAGTAAGACCCCATTCCTCATATGTGCTCTTAAGTGACTTTTCAATTCACTAAGAAAATTGCTGCAGTTGGATGAGCCCTCAAAAATTGTCTTTGTCTCTTTTTTCACTGTCCAGAGAAGTGGAGAATTTTAAAACAAGCAGAACTCAGGAAGTATTTAAAGTAGAACACTACTCTCCAAAACTGCACATGCATCATTATGCACTTTCAAGTGACCACTTCCCACTCTTGTGCACAAAATTCAACATTCATTTGTGTTTAGGTCTAGTACTTAAACTCCATTTCCATTGTCATTGAAGAGAAATGATTTTGTAAAGGCACTGGAATCTCTGCACCTGCTTTTTCTTCCTTCCTTGAACAAGCCAGAATGGTATAGGGAACACCAGTGTACTCTAAGTTCAATCTGTGCTAAGATGTCCATCTTTCTCAAAGGAGAAGATAGATTGCTCTAATATGCAAGGTTTTGTAATAACAAAATGTCTCACCTAAAATTGTAGCTTAGCTGCTAGATTAGGCAGAAAGAATTATTCCCATGTAGATTCTAACGTTGTATTTTAATAAATGTTTTAAATAAAGGGAAGGCTACTTCCCATGCAGTTTTGCTTTGTTCTAATGAAATATTTACCATGCTGTAATTGCAGTCCATCCCTCAGGCAGAAGAATACTGCCAGCCATGTAATAAATATTCTACTATGCCTAAGCTAGGCTTTTTGAAAAAGGCATTTCTTTTAGTAGGTAAGAGTTGTTTGATAATGGTTTGTTCTGAGATGACCACTAAGGAATTTGTTCATTAAGTAGATTTCAGAAACAGCAGGAGTGTAAGATTCTTCACACATCATCACATTTAGCTAATCATTTATACATTCAAGAAACTTTACTAACTATGCCTCACAGAGGAGAAACAAACCACGAGTCAAATCACCAAGTTACTTCTCAATTGCAAAGGCATTTCATAAAATCACCTCTAAAAATAAAGGAAGCTCTTTTAAAAACAGAAAAAATGGAAATGCTAGAAAGGGCAATATGCAGATTCAGCTAGCTCCCCACTACCATAACTCTGCTGCTCAGCTTAAATCAGCTGAGACCCTAGATCTCCCTTCAGTCAATGCCAGAGTATCTTTTTCCCTTCCAAAACTATTCTAAAGGGAAAAAATCATAACAAAGGACATCAAAACAGGCCTGGATTTATTTCCACACTCCACAAAGTCTGTGGTCAATGTCCAAGGACAAGGATCATGTACTCACTTTTGAGTCACATCCACGGGTGTTTCTCACCTCCCTGGCCACAGCTGCCCTCTTCCACTAGAGCTGATATGGGCTCAGCACCTTCAGGCTCGTGCCAATACTTAATTTTAGTTTACAAAAAATAACTGCAAGTACTCCTGTAAAACCAAATTACTTGGAATAGTGGAAGTTCAGGTGGTGCTGTAGAGAGGGCAGAAAACATCACAGGAGCTCCCATGCTGCTTCCTACCTCTATTACTGTTCACAGCTTCTCTGTCAGGAAAAAAAAACCAGGGTGGGGACAGGCAGGGAGAGAGAATGCAGCAGGACAAAGAATGAAACTGCTCATTTCTCTCAGTTCCCTCTCTCCCTCTTTCCTTTCTTTTCTTTCATCTAATACTTGGATCTGACAAATGGAAAAGAGCAGAGGATCGCCAGGAGGTAGCAATAAATATGCAGCAGTACTTTTCTGCCTTTAGTTTTCACCTTCATTCATAGCAGAAAAATTGCCTCAACGTATTCTTCCTTACAGAATGGGGAGGAGGACACTTTATGCCAAACAGAGATGTATTTATTTCCTCTTAAAAGAAAATATCAGCCTCTTTCTTACTTCTGTATTCAGAAGCGTGTATTTACAGAGTTGTTACATCGCCTACAACCAGACTTTAAATATTTATTGCCTGTGTGGTTGAAAAATAATACAATCAGATGACAAGCACTCCTCCACAGATTCTCCCTCTGACAATATTTCAAGCCATGGGGGAGCACACACCACAGCCAGCTGGCACCTTGCTCCTGGAGCAGCTCTGCAGGCACAGATCCTGCTG
The DNA here is from genome assembly GCF_035770615.1 of Melospiza melodia melodia. Taxonomy (NCBI): domain Eukaryota; kingdom Metazoa; phylum Chordata; class Aves; order Passeriformes; family Passerellidae; genus Melospiza; species Melospiza melodia. Next base: position 14,695,080 of record NC_086199.1, read on the forward strand.
GAATGCTGGGCTCCTCCGCAGCTGGGAGGGGAACACGAGCCTGAGGAGAACAGGGCTCCACATCTCACAGCAAAGATCCAGACTCCCAAAGCAAAACAGAGGGAAAGGAGCATCAGAATAGTAATGCTCAGTTTTGAATACTCCTGATGCACCACAGGAGAATTACCCTGGCTTTTGGGCTGCAGGATCCGTGCCAGCCATTCCCAGCCCGAGTCTCCCCATGTATCCACAGGGGAGGCATCTTGAGCAGCAATGAAGACAGAAATCACAACAAATGGGAAACTCTCCTTAGGACAGACCAAGCCTATTCTCCTCTTCAGGAGGAGCCACCAGTGTCACTGCAATAGGGAGCAATATCCCAGGGAGCTGCAGCATGTCTTAAAGGATGATCCAAGATTTTCAAACACCTTATGTGTCAGCAGTGCTCAGCATTCCCCTGCAGGACACCACTGATGTGTTCATCTGTATTAGAAGAGCCACTGCTAAATTAGGCAAGTCTTAAGGACCAATAAAACCTTTGCTCACTGTACAGTGTGGGCTTCCTCCACAGTCAGGTATGATCTGGGAAATGTGAAATACTTTCTGTCCATTCTGTTAACTTTATGGAAGATGGAGTCAAATGCAAAATTCTCTTCAAAAGTTTCAATTACAAATATTGATGAACTTTTAGATCAAGGCTTCTAGCTTTTAGTCATCTTTGTGGGAAACTGCAAAGCTTTGACTTTTCCTCGTTCATGGTGTTTCAGCAATACCTCACACTTAGCTCTGTAAGAGTGTCCAGTCTCTACTGGATTGTCCTCAGTGCATTGTACAATTGTATGTATTATACAATTTTTAATGAAGTGGAAACTCTGAGCCACACTGTTACACACAGGAAATGTTTCCTTATTTTCTAAAAAGATAGGAAGTACCTGCTGAAAAGCACAGATGCATAAGTAACATCTTAACATATATGACAAGTCAGGAAGCTTTCCTGCTACTAAACTGATGATTTCTCTTGTGAATATAGACAAAATAAATTTATTTTATTTTTGCCATTTCCAATTTTTCTTGTATGGGCCCTGAAGTTACAAAACTCTTGATTAACTTTCATGTAGAGTGAGAGTAGGGATCTTTTCATGCAGCACTTGGGGCGCCAAAGGATTGTTGGCTTATTCCAGGAAAGGTGAAGTCATTACCTGTGATACTCTGTAAATACAAAGAGATGAGATGAAAGCACACCATTCCTTCTCTCACATGGGTGCAGATGGACCAGCTGAAGTTACTGTGAAGAGTAGCAACATTTCTGTCAGCACTGATGCAGCACCCACATCTCACATCCCTAGGTGTAAGTATAGGGATGCTGAACTCAATGACACAATTGTTCCTTGCCTCTCCTGCCCTAATACAGGACAGAAGAAATAAATTTTCCAATGCATTTTCACTCTTAGAAAATAGGCAAGAATGCAGAAGTGTTATTTATGGCTTTCAAAAGGCTAGAAAAAGCAAAATGTTGGCAAGGATTTTGCACAGAAAAGGTCAAACCCATGTTATGAGGTAGCCATAAAGAATGGAAATAAAAGCATCATGCCTTTCTTTAAAGGCCCAATATCAAAATTTAATTTCCAAATACTGCAAAAGAAGAAAATATATAAGAAAAATTTTATGTTTCAAAGCACATAGGTTAAACAAACACCAAAATTACAAACACTCAAGAGGATGGCAAAATTTCACATTTCTTATAAATGAAGGGCTAAACTAGCCAGCAAAAAGGAGTTGAAAAAAGCAATGCAAATCTTGAAATAATACCAATGAGATGGTAGAGAGAGAACACAAAGGGAGATGGCCAGCTGTGAGCATCCTGTGCTCAGAAGACATGCTGGGAAAATGCCAGAAACAAGTGGCAGACAGGATTTTCATTCTGCTTAAACTAGATTCATTCCTTGAGAGACTCTACTGTGCTGAAGATACAGCCTTTCTTCTGATGGCAAGGGTAAATTTACTGGCTTTTTCTTTTTGGACAAAACACTTTTCTTTCTTCCTAGCCTAAACCTTTGCCTCAGGTTTATTCCTGTGGAAATGAAGGAACAGGGAGAGCAGAGAAATTGCCATTGCCCCTTCTTCAGCTGCCACATCACACTCCCATCTCTCCTCCTCTGAGATCACTTGCTAGAAGCTGGTTCTGTACCTCTTGTTTTCCCAAGCACTCCTTGCTCCTTTGGCACAGGGGTTCCTCAGCATCTCAGTTGTGCCCCAAATGTTCTCCCTTCCTTCCCCAGGCTGCCCTGCTGGGCAGGGGGCTCATGGCACAGGATTCTGTCTCTCTGCAGCCAGGGCCAGCACAGCCAGTCCCAAAGCTGAAACATCTCTGCCTCTGCCCTCACCATGAGCTTTGGCCCCAGACACAGGTGTAGGACAGAACTGTGCAGCTGAACATGTAATTTTCATCACAGAACACCTTCAAGCTGTTGTCTCCAGCTCAGACTGCTTTTGGGGGCAGCCACACTCACTTCTAGGGTTTCCCACTGCCAAAGCAGTCATTGACAGTGAGGAGTGTGCTGCTATACCCAGCAAGGAGAATGACAACAAATATCAGAGGAAACAGGAAGAAAAATTAATTAAACATGTGCATAAAAATAATTACATTCTGCGAAAGGACACATGCAATCTGACATTCCACGGATGATTCATGCTTCCCTGCTTTTTCTCCCATGTTCCCTTGAGGTCTGTTCTTAGTCATCCCGAGGAGGGTGTGTGTGCTCACAGAGCCATGCTGCCTTCATGGGGAGCACTCTCCTCATCCTCACCACCAGCACAGCCACATCTGCTGGAGCAGAGCACATGAGATCTCCAGCACAGCCACAGATCTGCTGTGTTCCAGGCTTTTCCAATGCCCTGGAACAAAAAAAGCTCAAAACCCACGCAGAATCACTGACAGGCAGATTATTAGCACCTCAGCTTTGTTGCAGACTGCTGCAAAGGTTCAGTTAGATTAGCTGGGACCAGGTGAGCATGGAGTCAGCTTGATCCCCATCACTGGTTCTGTAGGACTAGCAGGAAGAATGAGATTGTGCCAGACAACAAACTGTTTTTTATTTTCTAAGCAGCTTTATCAAAAACCTCAGAGGCCTCATTACAAGAGACCCTGACATCTCCACCCCTCAGCTCTTTCTCTATTAGCCAAAGTGTGTAAGGAAGGAATTTTAGATGACCTTGCAATGCAGCACTGACTGCAGCATTCAGTTTCCTGTACAGTGATCTTCCTTTGTGGCTCAAAGTGCTTCACCACAGGCTCTGAGGGTTGCACTTCAGTCCAAGCAGTTCTGGTAGCTTACACCCCCCTGCAGAATCCTCTCTGCAGCTGCCCTGGCACTGGGTCTCGCCCACCAGCCCTTTTTGCTCCCAGAACAGCTCTGCTGAGGGGTAGCTCTATTATCACCACGTGGTGGTGATGTATTTCTGGCAGGCTTTAAATGAGGGAAGGAGCAGAGCTGGTAGGAAAGGCAAAGCATGGCAGGTGTACAGTAGGAACAGCCCACAGCTGATCTGGCAGGGGGAAATGGTGATGCTCAGCACAGCTGGTGACATTGGTGGATGAAATGGGATCAAAAGATAAATCAGAGCCTTGGGCAAGGAAGAGGTTCTCAATTTAAATCTGAGGCACATAAAGCAGAGAGAGCTGGCCGTTTGAGCAAGACTGTTTAGCTACAATGTTTTGTAAGGAATGGACAAGGCTGATGTTATGAGCCAGGGAACAAGAAGGGAGTTGCAGAAAGAAGAAAAGGGACTGAGAGGGAAATGAATGAGTGCTCTGGGACATTTGTTCCCTTCTATTTCAGAGAAATACCTCTTTCAAGCAGTAATAGCCTCCCTGAAAAGCAAAATGGACTGATTTTTTCAGTGCAGCTGCAGGACTCTGCCCTGCTCCAGTGAAGCACTTAAGCACATCCTGACTTTCAGGCTTATGGGCAGCCCAGAAAGCCAACAGGACCATGCACTTTCTTGAACAGAATTCTGAATATAAATGCTTTGCTGGATTCAGACCTGGGAGCTAGATTCTGCCTTCAGCTCCAGTCATGTAACTTCAACAAAGGCTGGACTGACAGCTGGGAAACACCACCCTGTGTGTGTGTGAATGTAATGGAAATGATCTTACCAAAGAAGAGACGCTGAATTGAACTAATATACTTACCTTTTACATAATAAAGTTATAATTTTCAAGGTAGTTTTCAAAGAGCCTTTGGGTATATGCTGTATATCCTTCTTCTTCTACCACTCCTCTGGAAATTATGGCTTCTAAAAAGTATTTTTTTCTTATAGGATTTTGGTCTGTGGAGCTTGAATTGATTGATACAAACAGATGTGTTTCATTTTTACAACTGGACTATTTAACTATTCATTTTCTTTTGCTAAAACTACTTCTCAGCAATGACATGTCAACAATGTAATCATGCAGGACTTGATGAGTAAAAGACACACAGGAGGAGGAAACCATCTGGTTGAAAGGAGAGTATCCATCCTCTGCACAGGGGACAAGACTATAAATAAAAACTTACTGATCTGAAAGGGTGTTGGAAAGCACCAGTCAGATTCTGTTTTACTGTTAAGCCACACTTCAGTACATCCTTCTGGAAACCAAGCATGGACTAGGAGGAACACTCTGCATGCCTATTGATTTCTTTATTTAGTTTGCAGGCAGTGGAATTGGAGCACAAGGATCACTGTTTTCAGACCTTTCACTTCATTCTGCAAAATGACAAAAAAGTTATACAAAATTTTTGAGCTCATTTGACAATTGTAGAGATGTCTCAGAACTAAAAGAGGGTTTCAGCTGGTATTAATTGTGATATTTTAATGACATGAGATCTTTATCCTCTTCAGGTTTCATGGCATCATTCTACTTTTGCCACTAATTTTGTAAAGACCCTTTATTTTCATACAAGCAAAAATATTTGAATCAATTCAAATTATTAACCTCTACTAATGAAAGTCAAATAAGGTGTCATTCCCCTGATAAGCCATGCTGGATGAGGAGAAGGCTGAGGTACTTAACCACTTTTTCCCCTCAATCTTCAAAGGCAACCTCTCTTCCCACACCTCTGGAGTGGATGGACAGCAGGGTGGGGACTGGGGAGCTAAGTGAAAACTGAAAACTGAAAAGGGCAAGTTTTAAATCAGATAGGAAGGAATTCTTTACTGTGAGGTGGTAAAGAAGTGGAACAGGTTGCCCAGAGAAGCTGTGGATGATCCATTCCTGGAAAGGCTCAAGGCCAGGTTGGATGGGGTTCTGAGCAACCTGCTCTAGTTAAAAGTGTCCCTGCCCATGGCAGGGGGAGTTGGAATGAAATGACTTTGCAACCCAAACCATTCTATGATTCTATTATGATTGTTAGTTTTGTATCTCGTTTGGTCTCTGAGATGATGGGAACATCCCAGCAACTCCATGAAGAATTTGTGATCACTCCAGGTACTGTGGATGAAACACGCCATCACTGCAATCCTTACACCACCGTGTCATGGAAGTGCTCTCAACTCAAGTAAGACTCATATGAGTGACTCTTAAAAGCTGAGATACATTTAAAAATTATCCTTAAACAATCTGAGAATTTTAAACCAAACAGAGTCAAATTTTAGAGAGGAAGATTCTCAGCTGGATACCCAGGCCTTCATCTGTGGTCCTCCCACACACCTTGTCCATGGAGGTGGCAGGATTCTGAGGAATACAGATACAGAAATCTGCTCTCTTTTCAAACTCTACCAAGAAGTGAGGCAGCTCCTGTTAGGACTGGATAGGGACTTTGTGATTGTCTGGTTTCTAGAAAAGGAAGCTGAGGGAGGATCTCATTGTTTTCTACAGCTTCCTGAGGAGGGAAAGTAGAGAGGAAGGCACTAAGCATTTCTCCCTGGGACACAGGGATATATGGTCTGGGAATAGTCCAAAGTTGCATCAGGGGAGATCCAGAGATGGCATTAGGAAACATTTCTTTACCAAGAGTGTGGTCTGGAATAGGTCTGCAATAGGCTTCCCAGAGAGGTGGTTGATATCCCAAACCAGTCAGTACTTAAAAGGCATTTGGACAGTGCCCTTAGTAATGTGTTCTTGCTTTTGGACAGTCCAGATGGTTGTTGTAGGTCCTTTCCAAATAAAGTATTCTATTCTATTCTATTCTATTCTATTCTATTCTATTCTATTCTATTCTATTCTATTCTAGTGCACATACAGGAAAACATGGAGAGTAAGGGATTGCAGCACGACACAAATCCTCTGGGGAATTAGCTTGGTCCCATTTTGGAAGATGCCTTTTCAGGCCACTTGAGTCAAAGCAGTGGTGAATTCTGGGGATGAGGATGGCACCAGGGGCTGCCAAGGGCCCCTCACAGCTCCTGGGAGCCTCTTCTCTAAAAAGATGTATTTTGAAGAGAGACATTCAGGAGCCCTTTAAGGAATCACTGGCTGCTGCTTGATGGTGTTTTTTTTCTCTAAACCAATGAAACCAGACAGAAAATGGTGACTTGACTGTTATTGCCTTTCATCAAGTGTAGAGGGCACTGAACACTTGGTCTGTCAGGGTGCACCAAGGGCTGCTGCCCCATGGGAGAAGGTCAGCCAGGAGCTGAGCACTGTCTGTGCTCATCAGAATTTTTGCCTTGCTCTGTAAATTGCAAACACACTGCAATGCACTGTTTCAAGGAGTTTCACAGCTGGACTCTTTTTTTTCCTAAAACCAAAAGAATCTAATATTGTATGTAGCACCATATCAGGGTCTCTGGGGCCATATGAACAGTCTCAAGAAATAACACCTCTGTTTTGTGTAAATGGTCATACGCTTTCAATCTAAGCTTGTAGTGAGGTTTGCATAATTGAGTGGTACTTTTGGATGTGATATATTTCTCCTTGTGATCTTTAAAACAGGAGATGGGTATGTACTGGAAAGAGGCTTATAAAACTTAAAAAGCAACAAAGGATGCAAAATCCATTTGCTGGTGTTTGCACAGCTCAGTGAAACTGTACATAAATATTATTATACAATCAAATAGAAATAGTGTGTTGGCTGACAGTGAAACAGAAAGGAAAATGTAAAACATTCAGCACTGAGATTTTTTAAAGCCATTTAGGGAAATGCTTAATTTCTGGTGGAAAATGTAGATTTCATATTCCTCTATGGTGTATATTCTTTCATTGGTTAGGAAGGCTTTAGCATCATTCTCATCAATCACACAGTCTGAAAAATATCAGCTAAAAATAAGGTCAATGAGACAAAGATAAATAGCTCATTGTACAGGAAATTTCTTATTTTTCCCTGTCTGATTAGCTGTATCTTTGCTAGAGCTGAATTGTCAGCTAACTATCAACTAATGCCCCAAACCTGCAAATACATATTCATATTCATATTAACTGTAAAGGAACTTAGCCCCTTAATCTGAGTTATGTACATGAATAATCTCAGCATAGTGAGCTTCTAAATTATGTCCTGGTGTGTATTATACAATGTCAGCAGGGGTACAAGAATGATAGTTGTGTGGTCTCACTTTGAGTTTGAATCTGCTCAAAATGTATATGTCTGACATGGTTTTCTTTTAGCTAATGCAAACATTTCAAATACTTCTCAGTTTGCTGACATTTGTCTGAATATGCACTGCTCTAAGTGATGGAACTTTGTCCCACAGAATTCCAGAAATAATGGTATCAAATTATAAAAACACTGCTAACTATGTGCACTGGATGCAAAGAAAACCACTGACTAGCTTTTCCTGCTCACAAGAAGGGAATAATTTAACACTGACAATATAATCTTCATTCCTTTCTTTGGCATCCAGTACCAATGCTTTTGCATTAGCTATCATTATTACATAAAAAAGAATAGCATCTGCAAAACTAAAATTGATTTCTTTGGTAGGGGGGGAAAAAGAAGCAGCACATTAAAATTTGAAAACATATATAGTAAATTTTAATCCATATTTTAAATTGACAAAGCCAGAATTATTTATAAAGACTTTCCCATCAAGTTTGCAGGAAATAAAAGTGAGAAATCACGCCCTGCTGCACAAACATTTTATTACATTTACCCACCACCAATATCAATCCCCCATAACAGCACTGCTCCTCAAGAAGGGAAGTGTTGGGGAAAGCAGCCACAGTGCATTAACCTCTGGCTGCCCGTGGCTCCCACGTGGCGTCCCTTGCTTGTCCCTTAACACCCTGATGGCAGAGACTGACAACACCCAAGGCTTGTTATGGTGACAGCTTCTTGATATCAAGGCCAAATGAAAGTATCATGACATTTAATATGTTCCTGAAGACTTGGCTTTGGGAGCCATTTGAGTTTAACAAAAGTCTCAGCATCATAAAAGAAGTCTGCCTCAGTCTGAATGGTGACTGAGTGTGGAGAAGAATCTGGAGTGCAGGAAATGAACTTGCATTTGCCAGACTGTGAGGAATGATGGGTGGGAAAAGGGTTCCATCAGTGCCCTAGGCAGGTGGCCTTGTCATTGTCAGCCAGAAATGGATGCTCCTGATGCTGTTCCTGCCTTGCAAGAGTGACATGGTTCCTTATCCTAGGAGACTGGGAAAGTCCAGAGCTGTTTATTTCCCTCAGGGGGAAAAGGTTCTGCAGCTGCCACAAGAGGCTCAGGGTGGTGCCTGGGTCACCTTCAGCTGACTTGGGACTGGTTGCAGAAGAAGGGGTCCCAGTGGGGAAAGCAAAGTGCTTTTCCATCAACAAGGCAGGATGTCCTTTCACTCTGCAGAGCTTGACTTGGGATCCAGGCTTTTGCCCAGAACACTTTTTGGGCTGTGTGGGCCAGTTAGAGCCCAGCCCCACCCCTGGGTGTCACAGCGGCTGTGTCAGTGTCAGACCACACCAGGAGGATGGTGTGTGGTGGGCCATGCACGTGAGCAGGCACTCTCCAGGTGACAGCTCCATTATGTACAGCTGGATCATTGGGAACAGTTGGGTGCTTTCAGCTCTACAAATTGCCTTTCACAGCCTGAGCCCCCAGGTGAAATGCAGATAAGCAAACCTAATGCCTGAGACAAGGAAAGTCTTATTGGACACCAGATGGTTCATATGCAGATAAATGCATAGGGAAGCATGTGGGATTTCAGTCTGGTGTGGAGGTTTCCACACTGAATAATAGGTTTTGTTTCTCTTGGATCAGTGGTGGGGAAAGAAAGCTGCACTGAGTTTATAAGATCTTCTGGGATGAGCCTCCAAAACACACAGCCAGGCATGGAAGCAGTGCAGGGTCTGCAGCACATCTGCTGGAAATAAAGGTAAACAGATTTTTTTATTTGTTGATGTTGCATTATGCACTATTTCATAAATTTGTAAATCTTTGTAAATCTGTGCATTCTGTTCCAGAGAAGACAAAGTCTCTCAGTAAACAAGAGGTGCTTACATTTATGTGCACTGTGTTCTTGGGCTGCCAAACACTTCTCTTGGGAAGCAAGACACTCAGAGTCCTGGTCAGTGTTTTCTTTGGAGGACTGCTGCTGAAATATTTTCAATGAGGTTCTTTCTTTCAATTAGACATATTTTTTCCACAAACTTTCCAAGGAACAATAATATTTTTTCTCCAAAATATTGGCTATCCAGAAACAAAGTACTCCAGCTAGACCTCAAACTAATTAGTAAATTCTGCAGTGCTGCCTCCCTGTAGTTCTAATTCAGTTAATGTTTATGATTTCCCTCTATGGGCCAAGTTCTCTGCATATGCCATAATTCACACAGAAATGGTAATTCTGACTCAGAAGAGATGAGAACTCTTGACACAGATGAGATCTTGGGGTATTTGGGGTGAGCTTCAGTGTACAGATAAATGGAAGTATAAGACACATTAAGCAATGCTTGAAGTTTGGTTGTGATGTAATTGAAGTTTTCTTTTGTATTTTGATACCCACTGAATCAAAATTTTACCTGTAGGCCAGAGGTGGGATTTATCTGGGCATTCACAGGTGAAGTATCCTCTGGATTATCAGACAGTAACATGATGATGACTGTCCTTAAAATCATAAAACTCAGGCCCATAGTAGATTGCTACATCTCAGTAAAACAAAAAAACTGCTTCCAGAGGCTGCCAGGCTGGGTTTGTGTTGAAGCTCTCCTCAGGTACAATGAGCCACACACTGCTGCAGAGTGCAGGTGGAAGGAGCAGAAGGTAAGAACTGCAAGGGCTGCCCTGAGAGCCAACACACAGGGTGATACATTCCTCTATAAAGATGTGGTGGTTCCCAAGACGTTGAGTTTTCAGTGCAGTTGTGGGAACCAGATTGGAGGGCAGTAACCTGTCTGTTTTCTTTCTCCTAATCCTGTTGTGTGCATAATAAACAGTTTTATCTTCTCCCTTCTTGAAAGTCTTTCTGTATCCACCAGCCAACACAACAGATAATAATGGGGACAGTGTCATCTTTCTGTCACCTCATGAAAATATTTTTCATTCCCATGATACAGACCATCAAACTACATAGGATAATCATATTCTTAGTTGCCTGATGCAAAAGGTGATGCTTTAATATCTTATTATGATATTGGATATTAATTTCCTTCTACTCAAAAGCAAAGATGAAAGATCCTGTCACTAATGGACTAATACTTCATTTTTTAAAATTTACTTTGGAAACTGTTTGCGTTACATTCAAGTCAAGCCAAAAATGAGACTGTTGGATTTTTCCTTGCCAAAGCAGATTTACCATTCAACTCTAGCAATGAGAAGTTTTATTCAACTGTTTATAGAGCAGTTGCTGACTATAAGGTATCCATGACATTTATATTACCTAGTTGAATATTTCTTATAGGTGCATGCTGGAAACTGCTCACATAAAAAAAGCATGAGGGCAATTTGGCTCCAGCTGTCACTGAGCCAAGAGCAGGCCTGCCCACAGCTGCCTGGGTAGGCACACCTTCAGATCCTTGTATAAAATATTTCTCTTCCACTGTCATTCTTGAAAACATACTTTCCCCCCATCACTGTTCATGGATACCAAATAAAAGGTAAAGAAATTGCCCTCAAAGGAAACTCTTCGTTTTTATTTAAATGAATACTTAATGAATCTACTTAAGAAGAAATTGCCCCAGGATATTTCTAGAACTATCTGTGAACAGAAACCTGTAAAATTAAAATATTAAATGTTAAACTTTTTATGGAATGGGATAAACCTTTCTTCCTCTTTCAGAGGAACAGAAGTCCTGTGGCAAAGCACACTGCACACAGCTGCTGCTGGTGAGGGGTGATGGTGCACCTGGACAAACTGCCTCCATCAGGACTAACAGGCAAAGCACAGCAGAGAAAGCATGGATTCCTTGGGCCCTTGATCCACCATTTCAGCTTATTTGGGCTGTTTGCCATACCTGACTTGCTGGAGGTGCTGGCCCAGGTCTGAATAAGTGCAGCTGTGCTGAGCAGCAAAAGCTCCCACTTTGCTTCAGTGGGTGAGGTGTCCTATGCTGTTTTCCAATTTAATTTGTAGTAATAGTAGAACCCCTCATGAAATTTCATTAATTAAGCATCTTCCTGCCCCCAAGAAGATATATTGCCATTTGAGGCAGAGGGAGGCAAAGACATATCTGGCATGAGACTTTTGACTCAGAGGATGCCCCTCTAGAAGATGAGCATGAGCCTTGGGCAGATTGCTGTGGTGTTTGCTGGAAAAGAAGTTCAAGAGAAACATCTGCAGAGAAGATCCTGGCAGGGAAGGGGCTGGCTGAGGTTCCACTGGTGCTGGAGCACGTGCAGGTGCTCAGAGCCTCAGGCTGTGAGCAGCAGTAGTTTAAACAGAAGAAAAAAATGCCTAGTGGAGTGAAATATATTGTAGCCATCAGGATGATCAAAAGCAGAGTTTGCTGATTCCTTAGAATTATCAATAAATAGGTATAAATTAAAAAACAAGATCACCTTCACTGAGCTACACTGTCCTGCACCACTACTGTTTCTTGTCCTCCCTGAGAGCTGCAGCTCTACCAGCACTGTGAAAACACAAATGTTTCCTCAGCCATGCTGGCATGCATGGCACTGCCTTTCTCTGCTGTTTTCTACTTCAAATCTCTGCTCATTTTCTCACCTCTCTCACCCTGTCATGTTTTCATTAACATGAGATTATTTTTGCTTTGCTTTCCTTCAGCCTTCATATTAGATTTCATTGTAATTTATTTACTGACCTTTTTTCTACTCTTAATGGTTTTTGTTATTGACTGTATGATACCATAAGAGACTAAACACCTCTGTTTATAAGAGGTGCCCCTCAGGACTTTCCAGGCTTTCTTTTATATCCTGCACTGAAATGCTGTATTTTTGAGATCATTCCTAGACCCTGGAAAATGGTGAAAAAGTCATTATTGATTCCAGAGGGATAGGTCTGATCACTAAAATTAATAAGACTCTAAGGTGAAAATTTTCACAGCTCTAGCTTACTTCAATACCAATCCTCCTTGTGCATCTGAGGATGCAACCCAAACCACAAGTCAGTAAACAATTAATTGACCTGGTTTTTAAGAGGATATATCAGAGTTAGTAGGCAATGTACTTAGGCAGCTTGAGGCAGAATTGAAGTCTCATATTTTTAATGCTTTGTATGTTTATAGGTACTGAACTCTGAAGAAAAATGGTGATCATCATCATTGTACATTCCTGTCAAAAACACAAGTCAGAGGATTTCACTGCACCAATTCAGTTAAAGCACATGTCAGAGAAGCATAAAGAGTTAATGATCCTCACATTTAAAATACACTCTGTATTTACAGTCTGGATTTCACTTCAGCCCCTCACTTTAGGCTCTATAAATTTCTCTTTTCAACTGTATAAACCTCTGCTCACTTCTCTCAGCACAAGTACTTAGAGAGCGTGACCAGATACTGAAAGCCATAAATTCTATGAATTTTGCAATATTTTGTGAGATGCCTCAGTGTTCCTTTCATTTGCTTTTTCTTTTTTAAACTATAAATAGAGCCTTCTTTCTGCAACCAGTCTCCAAAGGTCACCTTACAATGTTTTGCTATTTCCCATATTAAGCAGCAATGCTTTTCAGCTGACATTCCAACTTCAAGTCATGCATGTGAGCATGATGTGAGCTTGCTTCAGACCTCAGTGAGAGGGCTGCAAACAAGACTGCTGTATAATTGCCGAGGAAAATAACATCCATTGTCAAAAGGGGCACTTAATCAAACAAAATTTAGCTGCATGAATACAAGTGTCTCCAAATATTTGGTTCATGCTAAAAATATAGCACATTTATTAAAAATATATATTTATAAACATTGGTATGAACAGACACAGATGTTAAGCAAATGAGAAAGGAAAAATAACCATGTAATGTACTTCTCCCAACATTTTATCAGGTTTAGGCAGACCTTGCTCAACAGAATTGTTTTTTTCATGATTGCACCATATGTTCATTCTAAATAAAAAGCTTGTCAGATTCAATGTAAGTAAAAGCAAAAACCAAGAGAAAAAACCATTTGACCTAAGAGACACGTGATCTGTGCTATGAGGCTATCTTTGAGTTCAATCTTTGCGGGTATACAGCATACATTTCTAATTATATATAGTTTACAGTTTCTTTCTTTTCCTTTTTTTTCTTTTCTTGTATTTTATTTTCTTTTCCTTTTTTTTTTTTTTTTAATTCTTTTAAAACAACATATCCCTGGTAGATTTCTTCAAAGCTACAACTTATATAACTGCAGTCATTCTCCCCCAAACTGAAAACCAAACCGAAAGGGAGAGGGCAGGAGAGAAGAGTTAAGCTTATTACTGTGTGAAAAAGTCTTGTTAAATTAATTGTGCTTCAGTCTTCGCTGCCTTCAGGCAGTGCTTTTATGATGTGTTAATATAATACAGAGTCAATTCTGATTAAAGAACTTGTCAATAGTCAGCAATGTTTGTTGTCACTCTTAATGGCCGTTTTATCTGGTCTATTTGCATGCCTTCTAGTTTACAATGTTGTATAAATATACACAAAAATGATCACAATGAGGTTCAGAATTGTCCCAATAATTCCAAGCATTGCCAAGATGGTTTCTTCTTTGCTTTCCTTTTCTTGACTGCCTTTATCTTCTTCATTTCCACTAGTGATTACCATCTTGGTGGCCAGTTTCTTTATCCTTCCCTTCAGAATAACCTAGATTTAGGAACAAAAACATCAAAATGGATTATTAGTTGGAGTATAGAAGCTCATATTAATATTGGAACCAATGGCAGAATTTTTGCCCCATAACATATTTTATTAAGAATTCATTTGAAAAGAATTAGTATTTCTATTAGCTGTTCAGTAAATAATTAAAATTATAGTTCAGCTACTCTGTGGTTTACTTATAACCCTCTGCTTATGTGCCAGCAACCACTCCTAGCACACATAACAGCTGCTATAACATAATAAAACTGGTCAGAAATGTACCATGAGGTGAGACTCCTCCAGCATCAGGGGGGACTTTGCCTGCACTGGGATCTTGCCATGTGGTGGAGACCCCATATTTACACTTCAGCCAAGAAGGGAGTGAAGGGAAATAAAACTGGGAAGACCTTGCTTCTTTTTTTACTATGAAAGAATCATTAAAGAGAAAGGCATTTTGTCTCCCGATGAGAAGGAAGACAGCAGTGACTTCTTAATAAATAATTCAAAATAAAAGCAAAACCAAAATAACATCCATCTTGGCTTTTATTTTCCTCGTTCTTAATGTATGATGAAAAGTTACTTGCAGTGCAGTGAGCTGAAATGTATCGATCTGCCTGCAGGGAGAGTACAGCCATTTCCCAAGCAACAGCCCCAGCCTAAAAAAAGCAGATTCCTCAAATGTGGGACGAGCCCTGACTCCCAGCACAGCTGAAGCCACAAACAAAGAAGCTTCCTTGGTCTTCCCACCATCGGATTGTTCAAATTAGAAATGGATAAATTCCTATCTGTGTTTATCTCACACTGCAAATTTTAATCACATGGGCAAACCAGAGTGTCCCAGAAAACTGAAAAAGGTTGGCTGATCTCCCAATGCCAACTGATCTGCCAAGATCTGGGTTCAGGCAAAGCCCTGCTGCTGTCTTCCAGGCTACAAACCATATCCCATCGTATTTCTGCAGCAGAAAGCAGTGGTAGGATGTAGAAAAAAAAAATCCCCAAAAACTCCTGCCTTAAAGAGGGATTTGATTTTATTGGACCCTCATTCCTCCCTCCACTAAGTCACAGAGCAAAAGCAGTATCTCCCAGGCAGTGCATATATTCAGGGGGGTGAGGGCTCCCCAAAAACTGCCCACCACCTCTGTGGGCACCTCCCCTCCTGCAGGAATCATCAGAGGGGAGCCCTGACCTGCAGCTCCTCTGAGCTGCTCCTGCACTGCACAGCCACAGAGCAGCAGCCGGAGCACTCAAAGGATGGAAAGGACTGGGAGAGGTAAGGAAATCCTGCAATGGAGAGACTGAGAGGAAGAACTGAGTATCCAGGCAAAACAACCTGGGTTTTTTTTGTCACACCTGCAAGCTGTTCATCTATAGGACAGAGAGTAACTGCTGGCAACTTCCTAGAAGTGTTTGATTCCCAGCAGGTACAAGGGATTGGTGGCAAGTCGGGCTCTGCAGAGGCCTCTGTACTGACACTTGCATTAGCATTTATGTGTTTTGTCTTCTTGTAACCAGTGGATCAGAGAAAAAAAAAATAAGAAGGGACTCAGAAACCTGAGAGTACCCACAGCAAAGAGCAGTCAGTGGGAGCAGGGGGCACCAAGGAGAAGGGCATCAACCATCAGAGCATCAAACATCAGAGCATGATCATCCAGAAGATCTTTGGATAACCTGCCCCAGGAAAGCAAAACTTCACAGGCACCAGGTACCTCACAGGGATGTGGCTCCAGCCCTCAGAAACTGTCCCCAGAGTTCCTTCAGCCACAGCCATCTGCAGCTCTCCCTGCAGCACCTACCTCTTCCAGCAGCAGAAGGGTTTTGTCCTATTTGCCCCAGCTGGTGTCCAGAGGAGGGTTTGGCTGCACCTGGTGCATGTCCTTCCTATCTTGTTAATTGCCACTGAGAAGTCAGTGGTATCTTAACAAACAACTTGTCTCTGGGAAATCACAGGAGAGTTCCTACCAGTGCCATTTTCACACACATCACAACCTGAGTGCATCCACCCCGTGTGCCATCGGACCACAAACCCACATCCCAGGCTAGGACATGCAGCCATTACTTCACCCACAGAGCCATGAGTCATCTGGATATTCTGTTCTTTTCCCCTTCAGTAACTGGAAGGTTTTCCCTCTGGCCGACTGTTTGCATTTCACTGTTTATTTGAGAAATCAAGTAGGATTAAAAATATGGTCTGATAAAATCCCTGGCCTAGAATGGAAGGATTTGAGGGGAGAGTGAAGTTCTTTCTGGCTGGTTCCCACAAGAGCTGAACACTCTTGATTCAGCACACTGTTTCCCACAGAAATATGATCATACCCAAGCATCTTGTGGGTCAAGCCTCTCTGGCTTGAAAAAAGCCAGAGAAGGTACAATTTGACTCTGCATCCTGTGCTTTGGGCAGTTTCCCATTCACACCAAAAAACCCACAGAGAGTGGGGCAGAGCCCCAGCTCTCAAGGGGCAGCTTGACTCTGCAGCCACTAGCACTCTTAATTTTGGTACAGTGACCCTGCACCACATGTGCTAGGAAATCCTGACTCCAGGATTAGTGTGAACAGAGGCAGCATGGGGCTCAGACAGCATCTGATCTCCTATTATTAACATTCCCATTCTTTTCTTAATAAACTGTGCAGCAAGAAGTCAATATCAAATTCTCTCCTGCAGAATGCTGGATCCTAAAATTAACATCCATCTAAAAAGTAGCTAAATAATTCACACATGAAGGAGACATATCAAAGGCTGTTAGATATAAAGACAAAGCCTCTGGCTTAGCAAATTCTTGAGTTGTGAATTTTTTGTAAGCTATGAAATTATTCTTGGGGAAGTACCACTACACCTTTGCCTTATTATTAAAGTCTCTCCCAGGCACCCATTACTGGCTAATGAGAACGGCAGAGATCCTTGGGCTGCACAATCTCTTATTTGAGGCTGCACAATCACGTTTTTCCTCTTTGCAAGTTGTACTCATTAGCAAGGAGATAGTGGGTGGTTTCAGGTGACATGGGATCAGACTGCCAAGGTTATTTCTGTCCCACTAAGTGGCCTTACCTGAGGGAGAAGTGCTCAGTGTGATGCAATGAAATATGCACAGAGAAGCTGGTGGCTGGAACATGATGAACAACAAGGGGGCATCAGCAGCTGAGAGTTTGCAGAGGGGCTGAGGCACAGTGTGATTTGTTGGAGGTTGTCTCTATGTGCCTGTGTGCTGTATTTGGCTCACACTATGGTGCATCCTGGGACTGCATAAACTGCATCTTTCTTGGACAAAACTACACCCAAAAAAGTGCTTTCAGCCCATGGCAGTAGGGATCCAGACAAAAGCTGGTGTGAAGTATACCCCCAGAAAATACACAGTGTGGGCACTGGCAGCACGGGTTTCCCTGGAGGGATTGCTCCAGCAGATCTGCACTGCTCTCCATTTTATACAGCACCTAAGCAACAAGAGGCAGCACACAAAGGCTTGGTCTTAAGAGGAGTTAACATTCAAACAGGACATGACTGGGACCAAACACAATTATATTAATACTTTGCCAAATATAGCACCGTTGAAATCAAGGTAAGCGTTGACTTTGTACAGTGAGGAGAGCAGAATGAAAATTACTTCTCCATATGTAAGGACTGACCTTGGGAGAAGAGTCGCACTCTCCTAATGGCAGACTCAAGCCTTTAACCTTCACAGATCTCATGCTCAGAGTGGTATTTTTGCTGGCTGAGGTTTGTGGGTGTTTTTTTCTACTGGGGAAATACTTGCTGTCAGTTTTAGTATAATTACCCCAATTAAGAAAATAGAAAAGTCATCTGGCTTTCTGGGTATCTTTTCTCAGTCTTTATTATTCTCTTCTAGAAATGGATTTCATTTATCTGACATTCTTTAATATTTTTATGATTTTTATGACACATTTTTCCTTTTGTATTTTTCTGGTGGTACTTCAAGCTTGACAGAAACATTCCTTTTCCTTACCCAGAACCACGGCTAGAACTGCTCAGATAGGAGGGCTCAGAACACTAAATTTACCATTTCTTTTAATAACTATCCTTCTTATTTAATTGCTATCTCATTAGGAAAGCACTTTCCTGCCACATCAAAATTAATGTCTTTCCTACTTCATTTTGTAAGATTCATCATTAACCCAACATCAGCCTTTGTACGGATACATATTCCAAAAAGCTATCAATTAAAAGATAAATATTCTGTGTATTCTGCACTGCACATGGGAGACAAGGACAGTTCAGTGGTTAGGACACTCATTGCACTATTCATCTCCTTGCACTTCTGCTGGCTTCATCCCTTATATCTACAGGAAATCCACTTATTCTCTCTGCCTCAGTTTTTCATCTTTGGGATTCTTTGAAGAATGAGTTATTCAGCCTACAGCAGAAAATGGTTCATTAAAAAAAAGTGAGGCCTTGAAAATATTTTGTTTCTATACTCATTCCAAAACAGGAACACACTAACATGAAAAGTTTTACGTCCAGCTGTGCTATGAAATACACCCACTACCATCTCCCCAAATCTGGGGAACGTTCTGCACATCGCTCCCATTGCAAATAATCCAGTGAACCAGGAAAAGCATTTCTAGCAAAAGATCTTTTTGCATCTCTTCACCCAGCATGACTGATCTAAAGGTGATGGCTTGATGGCAGGGCTTTGGAAAAGGCAGTAGCAAGTGCATGTTTGAGAATTTACTGCAGTGTGTTTGTCACATCAAACATAAAAAGCACATCCCTCACAAAGCACCTGCCCTGACATATCTGACAGTTTTTGAATATTCTGGCACCTTGACTTGATCTTGAAAAACTTTTGTAATATTAAATCATTTCTCCTCTAAGTCATTATTTATGAGCTCCCCAAAGAGGCTGCAAGTGGAGGGCTCAGCCAGCAGAATCTGAGCTCCTGGGAACTCAGAGAAGGGGAGGATCATCCAGGCCCTCCGTGCTCCTCCTGATCAGCCCTGTGCTGTCATGTATTATCTGGCACCTTGAAAAACAAAAATGGAAACTTCTGAAAACCTCCCAGGGTCAGATGCTCAGCTAGTACAGAGCAGTCTTCCTCCCCCAGCTCAGCTCAGCTCCCTCCATTTACATCAGCTGAGGAAATGGCTCCTTGTTTTCAATCTACCTTGAATATCAGTGAGCACAAATTTTGTATTCTTAATCCATAATCACAGACAATCACCAGCTAAATTGTTTTGATATTTAAACTTGTTTACAGTCCCCAGGCTATTAGTTGTGATGACACATTAAGAGATAAGAGAGCTTTAATTTTCTGAGGATAGTTCCACCCTCTGGGGATAAGAAACACGCAGTGGAAACTTGTTTTGATTAGCAAACTGAAGAGGGCACAGAAATCACACACAGCAGAGTGGGAGTGCAGATGCTGCTGGAGCTGACACCTTCCCTTATCTCACAAACAAGTGCTCGAATTACCAAACAGGGAGGAGAGGCTCCTCGAGGATTTAACCTCACTTAAACATCACAGTCAAATGCAGTTTTGTTCCTTTCCTCCTAGTAAGAACTTAAAACCTCCTTTTCCTCCAAGGGCAAACTTGGGAAGTTGGGTGCTTGGCTTAAAACCTGGACAGCCCTCAAGCAAGATGCTGAGCAGGGCATTAAGTTTCGCTGCTTGTGATGTATGGGAGGAAGGCACGCTTGGCACACACATTTTTGCTTGTTTGCTGTTCTTTTTTGAGGGATTACATTGTCACATTCTCACTTCTGTGATGATTTTTTATCTGCTCTTGATCCTTGTGCTGTTTTTGCCAAACAGTCCTCTCCTAAACTCCAGGGTACTTGTCTGCTATCAGTCAAGATCCTGCTCAGAGAAGCACTGGTAGGTGCAGGGAACCACATTTGCATTTCTTATTAGAGTTGGATTTCTTCTTTCAGTTGGGAACTCAAAGACACCATGGAAATGCAAGATGAGGCCAAGAGAAGCTCTGGGGTTGTAAGAAGCTTGACTAAAAGCTCATCCAGGCACAGCAGTGTGCACAGCCACTGCACAGTATGTATGAATAACAGAGGAATCAAAATGGAATGAGCAGAAATTAATAAACAGTAGAAATCAGTGTACCCAAGAGAAGCAAAGACCTTCCATAAGAGAAGGGAGAGGAAAGGTGCCCATGGGGAGGTCTTTCATTAGAGAAAAGAAGATCAGAAGGAACAGGAATGTGAGCCAGGTTCAATAACACTCCCCAGCAGTGAGCAGAGACCAGTGCCTAAAGCAAAGGGATGTCTCAGTGGAGAGAGGACACAAGCACTTATGTAGTCCTCAAGCAGGAAAATAAACCCACATCAGACTGCTGCTATGCTGAAGGTTTTAGTCAGTGGGAAATACTTGCTATTTATAGCACTACAGGATATTTCCAAAGGTCTCAGCAATGTGAGACCCCCTCTAGAATAAAGGGAAGCACTCAGCAGCAAAGAGGTTACTCTGAGAGGGCAGAATTTAAATAAGTAATGTATTACAGGGCTCATCCTGCTCTTCACCTTGGGTCTGATCCAGTTTGTTCTGGCAGCAGTTTTTGTCCCCCAGGCAGCTTAGAACTCAGGGGAGGAAAAGGACTTGCAGCCAGTTTCACAGTTCTTCCTTCTCCTCCTTTATGTCTCTGGGACTACTCACAGCCGTGATATACTCAGGATACCTAAGCTCTATTGTAAAGAAATAAAATATTTTCCATACAAATATCCTTATCTTAGAAACAAAGCCCTAATCCATAGCAGAATAATGATCCTCAAGCACCAGGCTGTTAGTAGTGTGCAGGCAGTGCCATCCCCAGCCTCACTGACAGCCTTTGGTTCCCCCACCTACAGCAAGGCTTCCCATGTCAGGGTCCATAAGGCTTCACGAGTCCCAGGTTCCTGGGTTGTGGAAGATACAAATCTGCCCAAAGGCAGAGAAAATTACCCTTTAACCCACAGTCCTTTCCCTTTTGGTATGAGATGCACTATGAAGAATGAATGAATTGTTACAGATCAAAATTAAGTCTATATAAAACACAACTTATAATTAAACACAATTTATAATTAAAAGCCCAAATTTAACAAGCCCAGAGGTTAGCAATTTTCTGGTTCAGTCTGAAGACTGGTGAAAATTCAGTGTGTTTCTGTTTGGTTTGGACTGGCCTATTTTGTGTTCACAACCCATTTTCCTGATACACAGCACTTTGCTGGCTTGCTCAGTGCTAATGCTCAGGAGCAGAAGCATTTGACTCTCAGTGGTGCTGTAGCACACACTTGCCATTTTCCTCCTTTTAAGTAATCATTATTTCTTTTCAGACCTTTAGATTTCCACAGTAATACTGGTGCAAGTATTGCTCAGTTTTATTAGAAAAATTCAGATGGTCCAACTTCTGTTTGTTGCTCACATAGAGGAAAATTAAATCCTGGCTTGGAATTTGGAAGTTAGTGACAATACTACATCATGTTTGCTGAAATCAGAGTTCATGGGCTGCCTTTTACTTTAGGACGCAACAAGAAAGTCTTTAAGCTGAACAGAAAAAATGGTTGAATGAATGAAAAGCAAGGAACAACTTTATCCCAGGAGTAGCCAGTAGTTAAATTAGTGCGTGGATGCAGCTATTTTTGGTAGCATCTTATTCCTTGATGCTACTAAAAGCTCGACAAGGACCCAATATTGTTTTCTTTCTGTTTTACCATTTTGCAGTCTTCAGTGAACTTGTCACTACAGTGTCCTCTAGCAATGATGTCAAGAGATAATTAAGGGACTTCTGAAAAAGTATCCACTTATTATTTGAATTTATTTTTTCACTCCTCATTAGGCAATTTGGGACAAAATGAGTAATTGGCTTTTATTCTTCAGGCCACCTAGAATGTTGTAAGTCTCTTACCATATCCCTGTAGCCATCTTTTTTCAAGAATGACAAATCCCAGTCTGTCTGGTGCCATCCTCATGCAGAGCCTATTCCATGCTTTTGGTTTTTTATTTTTTTTTTTTGTTTTGCCCTTCTCTCTGGCTTTTCTGTTAATATGAAGGAGTTTTTAAGCAGCAGATGGCAAAACCTTCCTGGGCTTCAGGTATTAATGTCCAGCCTGTGAGCTGAAGCTGTACTGTGCTAACCCCAAATATTTTGTCATTTACAGATATCAAGGTTGGCAGAAAGGACACTTTTTGTTCAAAGATGAAAGAGAAAGAGAAAGAGAAAGAGAAAGAGAAAGAGAAAGAGAAAGAGAAAGAGAAAGAGAAAGAGAAAAAGCTAACACTTCTCCATACTACACACTAGAAATTATGATAAAGATTTGAAGTTTGAAGCCACAACTCTCTCTTCCAGTCTTTTGCTCATCCTCCCTGGTTTAATAAAGCAGAACAAAAAAATCTATCATGAGCACATCTGAGTGCTGAAAAAATCCAATATAGAAAAATAAATAAACAAACCAACAGATAAATCTGTAGAATTCCTCAAATTTTCAATATTTTTCCAGATAAATGCAGTATTAGCCGAAAAAGCTTTGTGAAAGAAGGAGATGCTAAAGTATCACTGTCATTTCAGACCTATTTTTCTATTTCAAGGGCATCTCCAGGCTTCTCTTTTAGGAGCAAAAACACATTGAAAGCCCTGTACAAGGAAAAAATGCAATATCCAAGTCTCAGAGAAAGACAGGTCTCCGTTATCTGCCAGAAGGCACATAACCTCTGTCATAAGCAATTTGAAGATCTGTCCTCACCACTGCATGCTGGAATGGAAACTGAGCTGCTTCAAAGACATTAAAGAAATATTAAGAGAATGGAAAGTGACATAAATTTATATTAATTTGTTGCTATATAATATCCCCAATTCAGCCAAGGCCAGGAGATAATTTGGCCTGTAATGGATCAAACTACCTTTAGCTCAGATGTGACCCCTCCTTACAAAATAAACGTGCACCAGAAGAGCATTCAGAAGCCTGAGGGGTATAGAAGTAGAGTTTCTCTAGGAAATGCCTTTTAGTGTGCAGGTAAAACAACAATATGTAAAGCATAAAATCTCCACTTTTACTTCCATCTATATGTTTATTCCAAAATTAATTTTTAATTATGGGTACTTTAAGGGAAACTACAAATACATCCAATCAACTGACACTTTCTGATTTAGGAGAGTTTTGTTCAGGGTTTTTAAAAATAATTTTAAATTTATAAATGTTTGGTTTGAAATTATACTTATCGGCCATTTGTCTCGGGAAAAATAATTTTTTTGGAAAAAAAAATCACCTAGTTTTGCTGTTTATAGGAATGATACTTGTAAACCAATTTTTTTATCCACATAAAAACCTGACAGTAATTTCTGTGAAATACTCAAATATCTTCACTTTGAAGCAAGGACTGTATTTTCAATTTTACTGTGGCTGAGATGGTTTGATATAAGTGCTGAAGAAGGTTTTGTGTGTCTGAAAAGATGTTTACTTTTAAGTGATAGGTATTGTAAAAGAAATTACTTATCTTGTAATTTCTTTTCATGTTTATTTACTCTCCTAGCCCGGTGTATCCTTGCAGCACTCCAATAGGTTGAAATTACATTGATAGTTTTCCATAGGAAAATCTGAACAGCAGACAGTTTTCATTTTGCTTTCAAAAACAAATTCTTTGAGTTTTTTGTTATTAATTTACAAAGACCACCCAAAAATGCCACAATTAAAGGTGATCCGGAAAGAATTCAGCCTCCATCTGTTCATGCATTTTCAGGCAGGCTTTAGAAAGCACTGAATTCCAGCGTCAGTTGGAGCACCACACATTTCCCATAGAAAAGGAGAAAAAGAAAGCTTTTTCTTGTAGAGTGTTTCAATTTCTTTTTTTTCTGTGTCAGAATTTTGAGGTGTCAGGAGAATCTGAGAAGAGGAACAGCAGTCTTTTGTCTGTAAGTCTGAGATGCTGCTCTGAGGACCAGGACAAGCTGCTCACACAGTGCTTTTCACACCTGTTCCCTGGTCTGTGTTTCTGGGAGCCTGCCTCGGGCCTGGGGGTTGGAATATCTGAAAGTGGCAACTACTGGCCAGCAGCGTAGGGGAAGGTAATAGGAGCTGCAGGATGTGCTGCCAGGTCCTCTGAAAAATTTACATTAGACACCCACAGTTACGGATACCTGTAATTTTGCTCTTTATTTGCCTTAGGTTATCAGCTGTACCAGGGAGCAACGACACTCAGAATTGCTATTGAGATGCTATAAATGGAAATTAGTCAGTGTTTGCACATGGCAAGGACCTGCATGGTGGAACACCCTGGAATGTCCCAGCGGGAAATAATTCTGCCTTCACAGCAGAGTCTGAACTATGCCTGGAAAAGAAAATCAAGTATTGAACTCACAAACGGAGTAATTTATTATGGGCACCGAGTGAGACTCGGATCCTACGCAAAAATAGTCTGTGACTGATGCACCTGTGCAAGGTGGCAAATTAATGGAGTAGAGACAATTGTGCTTACAGCATTTCTTAGCTTCAAGTGCTGAGCTGCACAACCTTGATAATGTTCTTTTCACATACTGTTTTGTGTGTAATTATTACCTGTATCAGTCCAAATTTAAAAACAGAGTATTTCCCTATTGAATGCCTCTTTTAGGATGCATTTGTGGCTGAATTTTAGAGGTTCCAATACCCTGAAATTCACACTGAAGGCTATTGGCACTGTCACAGCAACACCATCCAAACTCTGAAAATTTCAAAGCCTCTTTCAAAGCCCTGGGATGAGCACTCCAAAATGGAGGCAGCCAAAAATCCCTTGCCACTTGTAAAACATTAGATGTAATAGGATAAAATAGCAGATAATTTGAGGAAGAAGCTAGTTTCTAAACCAAAGTTGTCAAAGTAGGGTAACACTCCAGGCAACCAACTCCCACACCTTTTATCATCATCATTAGTCATTTATATTGCAGCAGCATGCAGCAACCCCTGCTGACGTCTGGGCTAGAAACCAGACACAGATAGGGAGAATGATACCTAGCCCAAGCAGCTTGCAAAATTACAACAGTATGAAGTGTAGGAAAGGGAGGGAGGAAGAACAGAAGGTTGAAGTGGGTTGCTGAAGGTCGATTTGCACAAACCTGGCACAGCCAGGACAGTCAGGGCCTCGATCCATGGGAGCAGCTGCCCCTCTGGCTCGTGCTCTGAGTGAGCGTGGCATGGGAGAGAGATGGCAGCTTGACTTGTGCAGGTCCCCTGCTCCTGGGAAAAAAAGCTGGTTGTGCCAGGAGTAACACATTTGGGAAAACACAAGGGCAAGGTGACACATCTCCCCTTCAGGTCTTGGGGTAGAGCTCTGTGGCAGAGCAGAGGACTTGGAATTTCAGAGGGAAAACATGACAATTACATCACAAAATGCTCTGGCAAGGCCATTGGACAGGCAGTGAAGAAAAGAGCATGGGAAGAGCTGGTTCTCCTATCCCCTGTGCATTGGTGCATTGCTGTAGCAAGTGTTTGCTGTTGGGAGTTGTGGTATCACTGGCTGAGGTTGGCAGGGACCTCTGCAGGTCACCTGCCCCAAGCCCCTGGTCAGGCAGGATCACCTACAGCCAGCTGCCCAGGACCATGTCCAGGGAGTTTTTCAATATCTCAGAGGTGGAGACTCCACAACCTCTCTGTTCCCTGCTTGCTCACCCTCATGGTTATGTGCTTCTTGAGGTGCAGAGGTTTCCATGGGGTAGCAAAAGATTTCACCTTGCCAGTGGAGCAGAGCCTCTTGGATTCAGTTCTTTTTCCCTATCACTTATTCTCTTTAAAAAGATCCAAATTATGTGGCCACAGATCTGGAGAGATGATTTGCATGTCTCCCAACTGTACAGAATGCCTAACAACCCAATCCTCTGTCAGCAGTGGGCACTGTGCTATATAAGGAACACACTTTGATAGCTAATGTAATGCAACGTACACATCATGTTGCCTCAAGGTCATGGGAAATTGTATCTGTTTATATGATGCATCTTGACATACTCTAATGTAGTGCTAGTAATTTAAAACACTGACCACATAAAATGTGAATAAGACCAAGAACATAGCCACAAATTCCACTGACTTTCTGTATTAGAGGATTCAGCAGCATATTGGTGATTCTTCACAAAGATTTCAAGAAAAGAATGTATATTTTGCCACTTTTTTCTTAAATGGACACCAAGTCAAACTTCATTCACAAAACCAGTAAAATTTCTGCTAAAAAGAAATCTAATCTGGATTTATGACCCCAGAACAGAGAGCCAAGTTTAATCCTGTTTTTTTTTAAACATATACCATTATATATATTCATTAAAAATACTGCTTGCAATAAAGATGCTGCTAACAATAAATAAAATATTCATAGTATCTGAATTATGCAAAACTGGTCATTGGAAATTATTTTGTGCAGGTCCCAGAAGCCTTATAACACATAGGAAGTGCCACTGAGTGCCACTGAACTGGTGTGATAAGTAAATAAATGCAACTTGCCTGGAAACAGTAGATTGGATAACGTTTCTTTAAAGTTTGTTTTCAAAACTAATTGTTTATGGGTTATGAATTGTTGCCCAAGATGTCCTGCATGTTCACACAGACCTGGGTTTTATTCTAGCTGCTGTCATACTATGCATATAGGACTGGTGCTTTCTCTGTTAAAATACTTTGCTCACATTTGTAAATTTGTATCCATTTGGCTTTACCTGTATTTTTAAAGCCAGGCGATCTTCTAGGGAGATTTTGATCAATTTCTTTCCCTTTCATGCTCTAAGGCATCAAGAGTGCTGGGATGAGCTAATTTGAAGAACTAACCATACTAGTGGAAAAAATGCTTATGGTCACAGACCATCTAAAACCCAAGGAAAACAGTAGCCCTGTTCTTCAGGCTCTGATGACAAAAATCATTTTCCTCAGGAAACAAAGCTGGGAAATGAACATTAATCATAGCAGAGATATTCAGGTGTTTTCAGTTCATGACATTTGAAGAAATTCTAACAAATAGAAAAAAAATCTAAGATTTTAAAAAACCCGACCACTTAGGCCAAACTTCTCCAAAGGCTATTTGAAGGCTGAACTAAATATTAATTCAGGTTAACCTGGAAATTCCGATCAAAATAATTCATACTGTAAGAGAATATTTGGATTTTCTTCATAATGTAGGAAAGAAATGGAAGGCTGCTTGATGGACAAAAGTCAGTTCTGCTCCAAATCTGGACTGAGAAATGGCACCTTGTAGTGAATACTCACAGACAATGGTAAACATAATTAACCTATTCCAGGATACCACAGAATTTCCAGATATTATGATTTTAAGACCTACCTGTAATGTAGATTAAACAGGTAATCATACTGATAAATGTTAGATATGAAAGAAAAAAGTGTACATGACTGAAAAATTGAATGTGCAAAGTGCTTAAAAAATACAGTGTCACTCTACCACCCATTCAGAAAACCCGAGTCAGAGGAAGATGAACAATTTTATCTAAATTCATGAAGCTGTCCACTGCTCCAGAGAACCAAACCCTTTTTCTTGGTTTCCAGATCAGCACCCTGTTCTTTGCACCACATTTTGTCTTTGCACCCTCTGGTTTAAACTGATGCAGCTCATCTTCAGTTTATGCTGGTTGAAGAATTGCAGCATAAGCTTTTTAAGAAGTCACTTTGCAGCACCAACAATTTAATTCAGCTTAACAGAAACATAGAAATAGAAACAGTAAAATGTCTTTTGACCTTTGCTGTTGGCTACAATCAAACCCATGCAAGAAAGAGAGCAGAGAGGAAATGTTGGACATACACTCAAGATGAAAAAAAAATGTTTGGGCATGTAACACAGTACACTGGAGAAAACATTCAAGAACATTGTGCTGAGAATATTATTTCTATAAGGCTGAAAGGGTCAGTGTCATCTTAGATCATGCACTGTACAAGTGCCAGCCATAGAAAAGACCACCCACAGGCCCTACACTCTGGGCAGAAGGTCACTAAACACTGGCAATTGATCTGTGGCTCTACAGACTCCAAGGAGGGGCATAAAAAAACCACTAAATAAAACATGCAGGTTTCTTTTTGTCATATACCAACTACTTTGCTAAAGATTATTAATAAAGCCTGAATAATGGCATTGTCTTGTCAATCCAGTGTTAATTAATGCCAATGATGAATGAAAATAAATTAACACAAGTCATAAAAACATCCTTAAACAAGATTTCTCTCTATTTCCTCCTGACACAAAAACAACCTGCCAAAGATTTCTCTTTGTTTGAAGTAATTTTTCTCCAAAGAATTCCCAGCTGCTTAATTGCTTTCACAAACCTGTCTAGCTTAAGAACTGTCCTACTTTGCTCATCCTTTCAGTCCTTAGCTCCACCCAAACTTCCCTCCCACAGGTGGCACATCCAGTCCTTGTGCTCCTCACAGGGATTCTGTGTCACCCTCTAAGCCACTCTCTTTTAAGCTGACACCAAAAGCCATGTTGTGCATGCCATGGGTCCAATGGGAGACAGTTTTTGTCACCCAGTGACTTGTTCTGTTGAGCTTGGCATGGCCTCAGCCAGACCACAGCCCTGGCTCTGATCTCTGTTAGCCTTTCTGAGGTTTGAACCATACTCCTCATTTCCTCAGAACTCCAGATGTCAAGCACACACTCCCATAATTCACCCAGAAACTCGGCACAGTGACTGGTGACTGAAGTGCAGCCAGCTCTGGAGGAAGCACAGGCAGTGACAAACCACACAGCCAAGCCAAATGGTCCAGAGGAGAGGAAGGGATGCAGATTTTCTTCTGAAGAGAAACAGTTTGGCAAATTTATACTGGGAAATATCTTATTCCATGAATCAAGAAATGCAACCCTTCTTTGCCAAAAACTGGGGAGCCTAAAAGCTCATAACTCTACATTAATGCAGCAATTATATTAGCTTTCCTGTACTTTAAAAACCTGAGACAAAAATTAAATATTTCTGGCTTTGCTTTCTAAATAGAAAGTGAGAGTTACACTAGACAAACTCCAATTTAAAATCTCAGCAGGGCTGACAGTGGTATTGAAGAAAAAAGCTTTTCACAGTACTAGCTCGTGGACTGATTTTAATAATGGACATTTTCTTTCCATAGATCCAATATTTATACTCTTGTTGTTATTTTAAAACCTGCCTGGGGACACATAAATCTGCCTGTATCATAATTACACTTACCTACATTTCATGCCTGTAATCAAACTAGGACCTATGGCAGAAGCCATGGGAATATTGGGCAATCTATTCTGCATGGATAAGAAAGACTCCAGGTATTTTTCTAAAAGGATAATCTATTTTATGGATAATAAATTAACTTTGTCAATTTTTTTGGAAGCTAATGTTTTGTCAGGAGAATTATTTTTTTTTGCTTATTTCTGAAAGTGTACATTCAAATGACTCCTGAGTCTTTTTTCTTGAGTTCATATGTCTCTTTCTTCCAGTTGCTTCCAAATTCTGGTTCCTTTCTCCAGCCCTTGCTTCTCTGGAGCTTGCAGCACTGTTTGGCAGGGGTGGAAAGGGAGACAGATGCAGGCTGATCAAGTCCTTCCCAGAGGAAGCTTAGGGTGGTACAGCTCATAGCTCCACTGAAACCCCCAGAAATAATCCAAGAATCAGGCTTTTTATGGAAACCCACTGGCAGTGTTTTACTTTTAGTACTGCTGCTTCTTGAACTACAAATGTCAGAAGCGTATCTGTAGTGATGCACTGCTGCAGGCTGGCTTTGGGAAACCCTTCATAAAATCTGTCAGTGAGGCTGGGTAAGTTCCCTCCTCTTATGAAGTCATCCATTCTGGTCACAGCTACACTCTGCATTGTCCCTGGGGCTAAAGTAAACATTACTGAGGAGAAAATGTGCATGACTTACAAATCCACAGCACTTCACCACATGCAGATATTTGCTAATATTCAAGAACAGAACAGCTTTCTCATAGGTGCCAGCATGTACACCATGCTTAACCAACACGTGCCACCTTCTGTACACTGCACAACCAGCTAAGAACAAACTCTCCTACATTGCACATGGATTACAGTTTTGGGGGATGCTGTTGCCTGTCACAGGAAGGATGTTTGAGGGGCCAGAGCACCAGGT
This sequence comes from Melospiza melodia melodia, assembly GCF_035770615.1. Lineage (NCBI taxonomy): Eukaryota > Metazoa > Chordata > Aves > Passeriformes > Passerellidae > Melospiza > Melospiza melodia. The sequence goes on from NC_086199.1 coordinate 14,725,167, forward strand.
GGGGACTGAGGAGTCTGGGCCTCTGGGGTTCTAAGGGCACCTTCATGAACACCCTTTGCAGTTGGGACCTGGTCAGCATGAACAATTCTGGCTCTGAGAAACTGTGTCTTTGCCCTCTCTTCATTAGCACTCTCCCCCCAGTCATTTGCTGCTGGGACAATGCTGTGTAGAGCTACTAAACATTTTATTAAAGAACATGATTGCCATCTTGTCAAAGCAGTGTATGGGCTGCCTCTTCCTCACTGTTGCCAGGTGGTAATTGCCGAGAAGGAAAGCAGCGATTTACAAAAATAATTGTGCTATATAGATGGCACATTGCCCTTTCTTGAAAGCCATAATCCCTCTGTTAGCAGATCTCTGCTGTCTTCCTTCTGTTTTCTCATTCCTGACTTCTTGTAAATGCTAATTTTTATTTTTTTTTCTAGTGTCATTTTGATGTCAAAACTATAAACACTAGAATATCACTAGGCATCCCATCAAAGGAAGATTTACAGATGATTGGTCTTCATTGTTTTTTAACATTTTACCTTTCTTTTTTTAACAGCATGGTAAACAAGATATTTAAAACTTTCCAAACAAGGCTTATAAATTCATCCTGTTCCAACTTTTCCAGCTTGCAGTAATTTATAATTGACATCAGCTATTTCTCTGCTACAGTGACTGCTGCACACATAACTGTGCCCAAGGTAGCTGCTATCAAACCAGGAGGGAGCAGAAGTATCCTAGAAAATAAAAGGCCTGTTACCCCATGAGGAGCAGCTACCTGAAAGCACAGCCACATTCCTGCTACCCCCTGGAGATGCACTCTGAAACCCATGCCCTGCCACCTCTCCCCTGCCTTAGCTTAATCCAGCTAGATCAATGCCAGCTGGGTACATTTATACACATTGCTTAGTGCAAGTGTAAACAAAGACCTAAAATGGAGTTGTGCTATCATTTTACAAGGAGAAAGAAGAAATCAGTTCCTTTCTTTATCAATTATTCTCATGAAGTTTTGCAGCTGACAAAGAGGCTGCTTGAGAGAAACAAAACAGGAGGTGTGTTAACTCTTGGAGATAGCCAGCTGTGGAGCAGCAATTCCCATATCAGTGGAGATGTGTGTGCAAAGACACAGAGATATGCCCTGAACATTTGCTGAAGCCCCAACTATATGACCCCAAGTATATTGTTTAAATATCTAAAAAAGTATATAGTATAAATATCTAAAAAGTATATAGTATAAATATGTGAAAGAGGAAAGGAATGGAAAGTAAGTTCCAGATAAAGAAACAAAGTGCAAAGGTAATTTGCATTTTCTACCACAGCAACTTGTACCACTGGTGAAGATGAAGCAAGCCAGTGATTTGATCCAGCTGTGGAAGAAATCAGTGGCACAATTCTCACTGACCATCAGGTACTGGATTAGGTTTTGAAATCAAAAGCTGCCCAGATGAGCAACAGTGGGAGAAACAAAATATACTTTGTAGTAACCTGGTCACCCAAATTGCTAGAGTATGTACAGACTCTACAGCCCTGTGTGAGTCCCTGAAAATGAGCCAAATAGTAAGCTATCACTTCCAGTAACCTCAAAGAAGACCATGCAACCATGAAGATTCACAGAAAGTCCCATTCTTTTGTTGATCCTAATCTTGTTTAGTAACAGTTCATAAAGAGAACAGCCCCTGCATCATGCTGCAGCATGGCTTTCTAGCTTAGGTAGTTAAGGAAAACTGCAGTTACACCCAGAGAGACATCTGTAAAGATCCTCTTTTGCAAGTGATCCTCTCTGCAAAAGGCATTAAAGATAATGAAAATATTAATCATTAATACCAAAAATCAACATAAAGTTCCACATGTAATTCTGATAACTGGGACCAAGTATGTAGTCAAGCAGACGGTGAAATTAGTTACTATCTTTTTGACATTCTGTGTGCTTGAAGCATTAGTTATGGGAGTTGCATTCACTTAGAATTTAATTCTCTAGAAGAGGCTGTTTCACTTATCATTTTTTCAATATCTACCCCTGTCAGACCCTGATCTCAATAACAGATATTAGCTGCAATCTATGTGATAAGCACAGAACAAAAAGGTTCCCAGATTTCAAGCACACCTCCTCTTGGTAGGATTCACATTCTTGGATGAATTTTGCTGAGCCTTGCAGCTGTTCTGAGCTTCTGCAGCTCCTGCAGGTGCAGCAGGGCCAAATCCTGCCAGGGGCTCACAAAGGCAGCTTCTGCTGCTGCTGCCTCCTGCCCACAGCCAAGGACAGCCCTGAGCTCTGCTTGGCTCACTGCTTTCCACTGTCCTTCAGGACCTGAACTGCACATGTACTGTAAGAGATCCAAGAGGTTTCCTTTGAGCCCATGGTCCTGTGCAAGCATAAATCAATGTCTGTATTGAATTCTAGGTTATGTGAAAAGCACCAGCTTTGAATATTTGTGCTTTATCATCCAATCAGTAGGCTAGAAGCAGTCAGTCCAAATCCTGAGAGGGTTAAGCCAGTCAAACTACATCAGTGAACACGGTCTGAAAGAGCAGGCATTGTTTGGCATGTATCTTAAGCTGTCAGGAGGAGCAGCCAGTGAGCAATGCAGTACTTGACCTGTCAGCATGATACAGATCATTTACATAGCTTTTTACAAACATTAACAGATTAATCCTCACCTTGGGACACACAAGCAAGGTTCAGTAGTCCTGACAAACAGATCTGGAAGCTGTTTCCCACAGTGATGGTAACCTGATTTCCAGGAGGATCAGCATCTTTACATCTTGTAAAAGCAAAGAGGATGGGACTTCATACCTCCAGACCAGGAGAAAAAGAAGTGTGAAGCAGACAGCAGATTAGGCCCAACCTCTTGTGTTTGTGGGGAACTGGGGCTGTGGGGACTTTCTTAAGTGCTCTATCCTGGCTCCTGTTCAATTCACAGCAGCTGTGACAGTCACAAGCAGCTCTCACCCCGGCACTGAGGACATGGGCGTGTTCATGTGCAAAGTGCTGCACTTCACACCCAAAGCCTGGAGCAAAGCAAGCAGCTGAGGTGAAAGGGTTCTACGTGGGTGTGATTTCCCTACCCTAACAGCTACCCAAAGCATCTCAGCTCATCTCAATGGGATCGTTTTATAACGGAGTAGCAGTCATCATATGAGTGAAAACTGAATTCTGAGCACAGAGCTTGGGCCTTGCATTGAGGAGCAGGGAGGGTTTGTGATGGATATGACCCACAAGATCATACTGACAGAGCACATAGAGCTGGAGACAAAGTGGCACATGGCCATGGCCCATGAGGCCATGCTGGCTGGCTTTTGAATTACATGAGAGATGTGATTTGTGCACACATCATTTATGCAGCTGAGGAATGTGGTCTTAGTAGTATTACTGAGAGCTGGGGAGCTGTCTGTAAGCCACAGGGGACTGGGAGATCAGGTGCCTGGTGAGGCAGGACAGGGTGTGATCCCACAGGTGTGACCCCTCACAGGAGGGACACGTGCATGTATGCACTGAGGGGATGAGAATCCTGGTTTATACCCACACACAATGCATGGATGGACCCAGGTGCACTGTCATGGGGTTTAACCATGTATGTCCACTGGACTGGCATAAACACAAAAAAGAACAAGGGAAGATGAATCTGTATAAGTATCTGCTAGAGACACGTGGGCAAGGAGGAGAGGATGCCAGATTCCTTAGATATACAGTAATTCATGTGCTGTAACTTGGCAAAAAATTTTAACTGATTTTAACTGAAGGTCTCTGTTTTATGAAGGAAATTGCTTATTGATCCTGTCTGTTTGCATCATATCCACACCGTGCTATTCACATGCTTAACCTGGAGGGATTCAGAAAGGTTATTACTCTCTTCACACACAACTTGACTTCTGCAGGAAGATGCTGCACCTCCATGTGAGGTGCTGTAGGTTGGAAGAGTTTGTGAGGTAAGGAACATGAGTGTTCCTGACATTAAACCCCTGTGATGCCCATTTGGTGTACCTTTTTCATGTACTCATAATCTGCTGAAAGCTAGATGAGAGGTCACAAATGGATATGGAGATAAATTCAGCAAAACCATTGTAGTATTCTCTCTGCACCATTACACATGGTCTGCTCATGGATTTTTGGGGTGTTTTTAAAGTGATGCTTTTTGATCTATCTCCCCTTTTGAAACATCGTAGATGTGACTTGTGGTGTTTTACTAGTTTACTAAAATTCAGTGAGGAATGGAGCAGACACTCGGGACCTCTCAGCATTAAACATCCATTGCATGGTTTTCAGGGTGGGGCCAACAAATAAACTGAAAGGCAACAGTGATCCCTTAAAATTCCTTTTGAAAACACATGAAGAGAGGCAGAATTTGTAGCAGAGCAATTAGGAACAGAAGAAATAGACCAGCCCTTCCTCAATCTCCTCTAAAGAGCTTGTGTATTAAAACCACGCAATGAGGGACATCACGTTAGTCAGGGTGGTCCCAGTGAAACGAAACATTAAAACGTGCTGAACATTATATTAATTAATGTCGAAGATGCTATTACCTTTATGCTGAGCCAACAACACCTCAGAATGGCTCCAGAGGAGCAGGTACAGTGTGGATTGTCATACATTTCCACAGCAGTGTTTTTAGAACTCATCCATCTGTGCCAGGCTTCAGAGCACTTTGGAGCAACCTTCCATTTGCTGTGGAATGAGGTCACAGGACCCCAAACCAAATGGGCATGACATTACTGAAAACCTTCCTCATAGAAAGGTTTGTTTTCTACCTTTCATTAATACATAGAGAGGACAAGTACTGTGTTCAGCAGCACAGAAACAATACTATCCTAAGGCCCATTGTGGTCATCCATTAATTTCAAGAATTATTTAAAAGCCTTTCTGAAATCCTGCCTTCCTCTGCTAGGTATCTTGTAATGCTTCTGAATTCAGTGAAAAGGTACATTTACTGTGAACACCTGAACAAAAAACCTTTTACCCACTGTTTTGTTTAGATGCAAGGTAAAAAAAGGAATTCCAACACACAGCTCTTAGACAGTCTTGTCATCAGATTTCTCATTCAAAAAGTTAGATGGTTTTGTTTTCAAATATTTGGCTTGTCTTTCTTAAAAGAAATTTTCTGGTATTCTTAACATAGTTCAGTAAAATCTCACTTTGCAGACAGTATTGCTAAGTTTTGGGATGTGTCAAAATAAAATCTTAATTTTTCTCATCAAATGTATCACTGTTTCACATGGAGGAAAAAGTGCTGCTTTTCAGTATCTAAAGACATGCATAAAATGATAAATCAAAAATTTTCAGAATTCAGAAGTTAAGAATATGGATTGCATTAATATCCTCTGAGGCTCTTACAATGAAAGAAATTAATTATTTATTTTTCATTTTTTATGTTGAGGGACTTCAGTTGTTCTCCAATATTTCTCAGCCAAATAAAAAACACTTTACCTGTCAAGTTTCAGTAATTAACCAACTACAATAATTAGATTTACTTTCCTGACTCCTATTTTGGAAAATAAACAAATATTATAAACCCCATGATCAGATCCTCAAAGGTATTTGGATACCTTGATCCCTCTGGCTTAAAAAATAAGTACAGTCCATGTGACATGTTAAGTCTTTAAGCACCAGCATGTGCTTGAACTTAAACACCTTTATGTTCTCTGATATCTAAGATTCCATGGCAAAAAATTGCCAGCTTAGCTAGAAAAGACTTTCAGAACTTCTTTTATGATATTTACAGGTAACATTAGGTCCAGTTTAGTGTGGAAGGCTGAGGCAGGCTGGAGATGACCCTCTGCACCATCAATGTGGATGAAATTAGAGTGCAGGTGATCCTCCTGGCTGCTGAGCTCTCTGCACTGGAGAACATTATTTTGAAGCAAGTTATGTAATTCCTTACTACAGTGGAGTATGTATTGACAAAAGCATTCCTTGCTAACATTTTTCCATTATAAACCTGTAAGAAGTTTATGTCAGAAAAAATAAAAGATTATACTTGGTGCAGTAAGGCCCATTTTTAAGTTCTCTTCTTAACATTTTTCAGGAATAAAACCAAAGTGAGATGAGGTTTCCAGTAAAGTACTGTTTTTAATCAGACTTTCATATTCTTCTACATTAATATGTCACTGGGTAATTGGGCAAGTCCTGTACTTGTCAGCATCCAGAGGCATTTAACACCTGGAGCTGCACAAATAGACTGATGTGAAGCAGATTTCTGGGATATTCTTCTGCAGAACTCATTCCAAAACTCTGGCATACTTGCAAAAAGCTATTTTTCCTTCTTGACATGTAGAAAATTTTTCTGAGTTTGTATTAAGATGACAAGTTAAATTTTTTTTCCCCAACTTGAGATGTAATTTTAGCTACTAAGTACTTTCCATGCAAACCATCTTTTCATTTCTCATAAAGAGAATACAAAACTTGATTACCTTGGACAGAGGAGGCATACCAGGGTTAATAATAATAATAATCACTGTTAGGCATCATATTCTCTCTTTCACCTATTTTTCCCACAAGTGCTGGATTCATAATGACCTGTGTGGATTCCAGACATCAGTTATTTTTTTCCCACAAGTGCTGGATTCATAATGACCTGTGTGGATTCCAGACATCAGGATTTTTTCTGTGTTGAAATTTGATTAATTTGCCAAAAGCCTTCAAAACCATTGCATAGTCCCATAGCTGTCCCTAAACCCTGACAGCATAAATAGGTACATATGTACATCCCCCAGAACCTGTATGGCAGGTTTAGGATGTTTATATTTAGTAACTTTCTGTTTAATATAGGAACTACTTCCCCTGTGTAGCAAAGCAATTACATAATTAATGGTTACATTCAAAGAGAATGGCTCAGGAGAGAAGAAAGAATTTTTAGGACAACTGTGTCACACTGGAAAGGAAGTATGCATCAGTAATTCCCTTTCACATTTGATACTTCAGCTAGTATTAACTTAAAAGTCCAAATATAAGCCATTAAGCAAAGAAATGAACAAAATGAAGACCAACCTTGCAGGGACAGTGATGAACTGAGAATAAGGACATTTGGGTTCAATTCCGAACTCTTCCCTTGCCAGTATAGCTTTGGGCACTTTCTTTGTTGCTCTCTTCCTTATCTATTTAATAAGGATATTAATACTAGATTAATTCTAATCTTTCCTGCATGCCTTTTGAAGGCCTCTTGAAGGCTTTTGTAGTAAAAACCACTACTTCTGGTATCTGTAAAACTCAGAGAAATAGAGGCCTGCTTTTTTTGAAGACACAAGAAGAATTAAAGGAGGGAATTGCCATCAGAGTTATGTTCTACCATGGGCCTGGTGAGAACTGCTGCTCAGTGTCAGTAATGTGGGGCTAGGCAATATGTAATGCTAAAGATGACCCTTCAGAAAGCTTCCAGTTAAAGGAATGACTTGTGTGAGACAATAAATATTGGGACAGCTATAAAAGATCTAGTGAAAAAAATCACAACAAAATACTTTTCTGCTAAAAAAAAAAAAAAGTTGCAAAATTTCACTGAGAAAAACTGAAAAACATATATCAAAAAACATATATCAGTACAATTTCTTGTAACAAATGGAAGTCTGATTTAAAATGTCAAAATGAAATCTTGTGTCATTCTGAAATCAGCATTTCCAAATGTATTGATTTTTAGAACTTCTCATTTTTTAAAAAAATTCAATTTTTTGATCCTGGTTTATGTAAAACACAGATGCTGATCTGTAGAAATTACTTGACCAAGAAACATTTTTTTTCTGTGGGCATTTACAACTTAAATGACAAAACTTCAAGTTTCATTTGGGATTTGTTTTGGGATTTTTTTCAGGCCTTTCAAAAATTAGGTTTCTGCTGGACCTTGAATGAAGACAGCTCAAGGCATTCAGGAATAGAGGGAATACTTATGTGCCACATTTTTCTTGACTGAAAATAGTTACTGCAGGTGTGGGAAATATTTCCACTGCTCAGTATAACTTCCCTGACAATGCAGATGGTTCAAGCTTTAATTCATACTGTTTATCTAAAGAAATAGTCCAATGGACTGAAATGAAATACAGGTGTTCTCAGCATCAAACCTTTACTGTAAGTATGTTAAAAGAAAAGGAATTTCTTCATTTTACTTGGTTTAGAATTGACAGAGAAAGCCAAATGCAGCTGTTGTGCAAGTTTTTAAATTATTTAAAATGTCACTAAAGTGTCTTAAGTCACAGCAAATCATGGGCAGTAATGTATTCTAAAGAAAATTAACATCCTGCATCATGTAAACCCTCCTCTCTCAAAATACTCTTTAGAAAAGAATCCACTATTATCATGACGTATATTACAGGGATAAAATTAAAAAATGAACCCATTACTGCATTAGTGTACTGGATACATATTAAGCTGCTATGCTTGTTTTTTAAATATTTTTCTTTCTACCATAATGCATAACCTTGTGGAATAAAAAATCCTATGCAAAAAGGAACTATTCTTTACAAATGACAATTAATTAAATATGGCCTGTTATGCAATATATATCTTATTAATACAGACATTTATAAGCATGCAAAATTGCACAGAGAAATGAAACCCAGATGATTTTATCCTTCCTATTTCTATATATATCTATATTCTGTAGGAAGTTTACTATAATTATGATTTCATATTATGTTTCTATACTGTAAAGATAAATGTTCCTGGATCAACTAAAGAGCTAAACATCATGTATTAACTAAAAAATGAATATATTTAATGTAGCAAAAAGCTGGGTAAGTATCCTTGAACCTAATAATAAAAGAATAATTTGTAATATCAGTGATGTTTCAAACGAACCCAGGATGGGTTCCTGGAAAAATTGACAATACCCAGTAACAATGTTAATACTGTCAGAAAAATAATAAGGCAATGAATGTTTCCAATAAGAATACACTTTGCTTCATTTTGGGGGCCACTAATAAAGGTACATTTTTTGCATACTCTGATAAATTTTCTCTAACAATGTATCTGTACAGTTACATGATCTTTAAGAATGTAATTAACCTATTTTTCTTGCTCTAATTACAAGGCAAAAGATTTGCATAGGTAAAAAGAAAAATGATGTTGTTTAGAGGGAAAATCCAAATCATGCCTGAAGCCTAATAAATCTGTTGCCATGACAATCAAAGAGCCTGGTCTTACAAAACCTTTTAGAATTTATCCACATGAGTAGTTCTTACTCACTGTGCTAGTTCTGACCTCTCCCATCCTGAGTGACCACCATAAGAGATGGAGCCCAAAGTCATGGGCTAAATGAACTCAACAGAGATTTTGTGGACATTTCTGGATAATTTACAAGGGTGGTCCATGGACTAAGGGAGTGATATCTGCATGTTACATATAAAGATGGGAAGGGGGTTGGTTAATGAGGATGTATTGGATAGTGTGGTACCTGAGCATGATGTAAATGGTGTAGAATAAGGAATAGAGAAGGTGCTGGGTTTATCTGGAAGAGAGTTGATTTTCTTTCTAGTAATTTGTTTGAGGTTATGTTTGGTGCTAGAAGCATACTCATAATATAAAGATCTTTTAGCTCTTGCTGAGCAGAGCTTCTACAGTTCCAAGGCTGGGGCTGCACAAGGAATTGGGAGGGAACACAGCTGGTAGAGATGGCCCCAACTGACCCAAGGGATATTCTGTACTATATGGTGTCATATAAAACACGTAAAACAGTATATAAAACAAGGGAAAGACAAAGGAAAAGGGGAGAAGGAATGTTCAAAATTATAGCATTTGTCCTCCAAAGTAACCATTAGACACAATGGAGCCTGGCTCTCCCAGAGATGACTGAACCATGGGAAGTGGTGAATGAATTCCTTGTTTTGCTTTGCTTGAGTGTGTGTGGCCTTTGTTTTGTCTCATCCATGAGTTTTCTCACTTGTACTTTTCAGGTTCTCTCTCCTATCCCACCACGGGGGAGTGAGCAAGCAGCCCTGCAGTGTTTAGCTTCCAGCTGGGGTTAAACAACAATATTCATACAAGTTGTTCCACTGATTGGCACAGAACTGCAGATGTGAGGACAGGTTTGCAATGGGCAACTTGAATTTAGGATGCAGTCCTTGTTCACATTGAGAGTTGAGGAGATGACTTCTGCAAGTAAGAGATTATTTCTGACAGTGAAGATGACATTTGTGGGTTGTGTTCTCTCTCAGTTTTGCTTATTGGTTCTTACAGTAGTCACACATTTTAGATAGAGAAATACACAAAAATTCTGCTTCAATGCACAAGTATATGTGATTTGAACCTTTACTCCTAAAGTCAAGGCTTATTCCTCTGAACCCTGTTGAAATATTGTCACACTACAATGTGTTTTTTCCTCTGTGCTTCCTCCTGCTGCAGTGATTTGAAGAAGTTGCATTGCCATTCTCTCTTTAAAAACTGTCTTATGGAGTCTTCCATCATACAAGGAGGAGATTTATTGGGAAATACTACAAAATTAAATCTTTTGAATAGTATTTAAGCTCTGATTCTTCTTGAGTCCTGCTGTGGCCTGGATTTTGTATTTTTGGCTTTATTTATCCTTCCCATCCTGAAAACCTGCTGCCAGGAACCTGTCCTCTCCATACCCCGCTGCACAGTCCGTGGCAGCTGCCACACAAACCTGCTCCTGATCTTTTTCCAGCTCCATCAAAAGCAGTCAGATTTCTAAGGGCTTCCCCTCAGAGTGGAGGCAGGCCCTTACCACAGTTTACTCAAGAACCACTCAACTTTCCAAACTCAGTGATCAACCAGGATGCATAAGAAAATACATGTTTCACATTACCACTATATCACCTTTTAGTTCTCCCTAATTTCTAAAACAGAGATCCAAATAAACCAGCCTTCCTGGAAAAGAAATCTGCTCTTCCATCCCAGTTTATTAATTGTGCAATTCCTGATCTGCTAGGCAATTTCTTGACAATGACCCTAAGTATTTGTAAGTCAGGTAGTTACGCCTCCTTGCACTCCCCTAGCACCCTTCATCCAGGAAGACAAAACCACATTACAGCTATTAACAAAAAATACCTTCCAATGCCCTCTGAAGGTATTTCAAATAATTCTCAACACTCCTCTAATACACAGCAAAAGTTACTTGATGTGAGAACATCCTATACTGGATTTGTTTATTTTATGAACCTGGGTAATAATTCACATTTTCAGCTTCCTGACTTGCGTAAGAGGATCTCTCTCCCACTGTTTCTAAAACACAGCATCCAAGTCTGCACTTGGTAGTTTCCCATGGAAACAAAATAGAATAAATCTTTTGTACCTGCCAGTATTGCAGACATTCAAAACCTTTCTGTAGCTTTCATTTACTAAAATAATATTACTCATTCTTGCATGATATAGGATTTCTTTTAGCTCCCATTTTTGCCTTCTAGTGGTCAGTGCACGACTGAGGTGCAGGAAAGGTACAGAACCATGACCCCAGAGAAACAGACAGAGCAAGAGAAGGAGGAGGCAGGAGGAGGGGAATGGAGGGAAGGAGGGAGGGAAAAAGAGAGAGAAATGTCAAAGCCAATTCCTAAACATCCTCTTTAGGATGGAAATATGTACAGTGCAGCTGCAGATGTTCCAGTCCAAGTGAAAATGACAGCACAGGTGTGCACAGACACACACACACACACATACACACTGTCACAAAGCAAGGGAGAAAAACAGAAATGATCTTACAAAGCTGCTGCAGTAATCAGGACACTTGCTCCTGAAAACAACCATGCAAGCAAACATTCTTTTGTTACGTTTCTACATTTTTTTCAATTTTCATTTCACTATTGCTATTTTTTTATACCTCTGACCACATAATATAGTTATTAAAAGACAGGAAAAGGGCCTTACCATGCAGTGCATCAGGAAGAGATGAGAAGCACAGAGCATGCTGCAGAGATTAAGCTCAGCATGGCATTCAGATATCCTTTGGAATTGAAGAAAATTGTCCAACCCATTCTTCCTAACAGAGCGGACAAGTTTTCTCTAGGCTTGAATTTTTCACCAGAAGACAGATCCTTACAGTGCATTATATTTTCTTCTTCAGGAGATATATTTCCTCCAGTTAAGTTTCAGCTCCGCAATGCCATTTCCAATCAGCTCTGAGAAGTTCTTCATTCCCAGATTCGCGGTGTCATCAGAGGGACTCCAAAGAAAATCAAAGAAAGAAAGAAAGAAAAAAAAGAAAATAATACCTTACCAAAATCCTGAAATTACTACACTGAAAAGGAGAAGATATAAAAATCCCACAACACCCCCTCATTTACTCTATTATCTAGGTGTTTCACAACAATCAGTACTACCTCTTTGGTCTCATATATGCAGTGCTGATCATCTGTAACAAAGGAAGAAGCAAAAACTTTCCCAATTTACACATGATGCATTTTCATTGCTGCTGCTCAACTGTGTACTACCAAACAACCCTCTTCATCCTGAGGCATCTTTAAAACCATCTGACAAAAACAACAGCTATCCCTTTCCCTTCCCAAAGAACACGAATATTAGAATTTCTAGAAAAGTGTTGAAGAAAATCTGACAAATAACCAAAAAATACAGATCAGACTCCAAAAGCAAAACCCTTGAAGCAGGAGGTTTCTGGAGCAACGAGGTAGTCTGCCTGAAGAATCTGGGGACACACGCATTAAGCACCCTAGGGAAGGAGAAAGGGGAAAAGAACGGGGTGTTTGGAGAAGATGGGGTGGGACCAAATGGGTGTCAGGCAGGAGTGGGATCCTGAGTCACCCTCAGCCTCCTGCCTGCTGGCTGACAGCAGCTCGGGCTTTCCCTGCACTTTCTGCAAAGCATATTAATTGATTCTGGTTGCTGAGCAACTAACTCTGGGGAGCCACATCGACGGCTCCGGCTCCAGCCCAGCTCCAGCAGCAGCAGCAGCCGAGAGAGGGGATGGGTCTCCCCTGCCTCTCCTCTCCTCTCCTCTCCTCTCCTCTCCTCTCCTCTCCTCTCCTCTCCTCTCCTCTCCTCTCCTCTCCTCTCCTCTCCTCTCCTCTCCTCTCCTCTCCTCTCCTCTCCTCTCCTCTCCTCTCCTCTCCTCTCCTCTCCTCTCCTCTCCTCTCCTCTCCTCTCCTCTCCTCTCCTCTCCTCTCCTCTCCTCTCCTCTCCTCTCCTCTCCTCTCCTCTCCTCTCCTCTCCTCTCCTCTCCTCTCCTCTCCTCTCCTCTCCTCTCCTCTCCTCTCCTCTCTCCTCCCCCCAGAATCTGTCCCCCCACCTGGATGTCCTTAGCTGCCCTGCAGGGAAGCTGTGCAAGGCAGAAGCGCTAAGCAGGGCAGCAGGGAGGAGCTGGGGTGCCCCCCAGCCTGTGCTGCCCTGGCAGGACTCAGGAGAGCAGCCTGACCTCACCCTGACAGCAATGCCCCTCTGCCACCCTGCCCGGGAGCCTGGGCCAGTGCTAGCCACGAGAAACCCAAACAGCTGTGTTGACAGGTAGGTGAATCAGGGTGGTGCAGCCACCTTCTGAAAAGCAAAAATCATCTCAAAGATATTAAAATGACAAGAAAGTTCCATGGTTATCATAGAAACATAGAATATCCTGAATAGGAAGGAACCCACAGGGATCATCCAAGTCCAACTCCTGGTCCTGAACAGGACATCCTTAAGAATCCCACCATGTGCCTGAGAACCTTGTCTAAATGCTTCTTGAACTCTGTCAGGCTGGTGCTGTGATCACTCTTCTGGGGGTCCTGTTCCAGTGCCCAACCACCCTCTGGGTGAAAAACTTCCTAATATCCAATCTAAACCTCCTCTGGCACAGCTTCATGTCATTTGCTCCGCTTCTATGTGAGTTTCTAGTTGAAAACGTGGCACCTTAAACTCTGTCCCTGCAGTAACAGCAACTATTGCTTATTCCTGATCTCTTTATCATGTTGAACTTCAGACAGAGAAGACACTTGTCTGGCTGAAAGGGTGCACTCTAAACCAGAACCACCACACAGAGGAATTGCCTAGGTGTCCTTGAAACAAAAGGGATGCCTCAGTTATAAGTTACCTTATAATTGCTTTAACTGATACATTTGAGTTCCATGGAAGAGCGAAGCAGCAAAGAGGCCATTTAGTTTTGGTCCACAAAAGAGAAGGGATAACTGAGTAACTGGAGCTGGCTCAAAGGGATTTCTCCTAAAGTGCCTTTAGTGATGGCCCAGGAGGAGCAACACAGGATTTCTGCAAGGCTGATGCCAAGGGAATGAACCCTGCAATTTGTGGCACGGCTTCCACTGACTTCTGTGTCTCTAGAGTCTGAAAGAACTCCCCAAAACATCACAGCATCTGAAAGAGGACATTTCCCTTGTGGTGTATAAATCCTTAGTCAGATCATGGCATTTGTTCAGCACTGTCTTTCTGTTGCACAGGTAAGATGTAAGAAATGAAAAGACCTCAAGGTTTCTCTCCCTGTGACCTGGCAGAAAGTACAACACTAGATCTTGGCCAAACTGCTCACGCATGATTACTGTCAAAGATCTGAGCCAGGTCAGCTCTTTATTCAGTCATAGTGATAGGATAAGTTAAAGGGTAAGGCCCTGAGAACTGCCTTAGCTTGCAGCTACAGAGCAGAATTATCGAATTCTTCCCTTGAAAAACTCCAACCTGTATCTAGTAAGCCCTACTTAAGCGGCAAACAGCAGGGCTTTGTGAAAAGGGACAGGTTGTCTTAAAAAAGAGAGTTACTTTTCTGACAGTAGCTTAGCTGCACCACACTGCTTTCATGCTTTATAAAGAAAGATCTACAGTTTAGCCTCATTTTCTGAGCAAAGCCAGATGCTCACATATCTTCAGAGCTCAGGAAACCATGAGATCCTGTTAGAAAAACTGCTGTATGAAGCAGATTACAGAACATATTCAGTTCATCCAATATGTTTATTGATATGACCATATACTGGGAATTCTTTATTCCCCAAGTACAACATCCAGAGAAATATGGGAACATTTAGACTAAGGGAACAAAGAGAGGTGGAGAGATTTCACAAATTCTTGCAAACGAATTATTAAGTCTATATGAAAGGATTTCACCAAACACATAGTAAAGAAACATTTCTTTCAGCATGATAAGTTGTTCTGGTTTTATCTTTCCACTATTACTTCTTTACATTCATGCTGGTGCCTGTTTTTATCCCCAACAGTACAATCTTTAAAAAGTGTGACAACAAATATTAATATTTTAATGTGCTTTGTTTTGTACTTTATTTTTTACAAGGCAGAATACCAAACAGTGTTGAAGTTCTTTGTAGTGGAGAAAAGATCTTTAGAAATTTTAGGGAAGGGCAGTTTAAAGGGCAAAACAATAAAACAAAACAACCATAGAAAGAAAGAAAGAAAGTCAACAACAGGTGATTTCAAAATGAAAGCAAACTAGTGTTTAAGAAGGAGCTATCAGATTATTAAAAAAATTAAGAAGAGCTGCTTTGGAGATGTCAACATTTGTGCAACTTTTTAGTTTTTTTGTTTAGAGAATGCATGGCTGCTTAGATAAAATTCAGTATCTTACAGAAAGCAAGTACAGTATCCCTCTTTCACTTACACAAGACTTGAATTTAATCTCATAAAAATGCTTTTTATTATTCATTGAAAAGGCTGACTAATGCATATGTTCTATTCCTATTCCATTTTTTATGTGTCTTTTCTGTTCTCACCTTTATATCCTTTCAATAGTAGCATTATCCTCTTTGTGAAAATAGGTGTCCTGTGAGTCTAAGGACCAGAGCAAGCTGGGACTGAGTCAGCCCTCATTCCCTGAGGGAATGGTACAGCTGGTATCCCATCAAAATCTCCATGGCAAAGCCCAGACAGGACCCCCTCCTGCAGGACCTTGGGCACCAAAGTAGCAGGGACATGAAACAAGCCATGGCACCAGGTTGGGCAGAGCCCATTTCTGAGCTTAGACTCTACTGCCAGGACCTGATAGTGAGAGAAGGTCCCCAGGAAGACAAATGGGAAGAAAAAGACACTTCTGGTGATATGTTCTAGTCCTGTTCTAGTCCAGAGTGTAGGTAAGGGCCAAGTGGAAGGGTGGCATTTGGAAAAGGCAAGGGAGTGCTGCAGCAAGCACAGCGTGGTGGCTGAGGCCAGGGAAACAGGGAAGCTCCTTTCTCTGGAGGGAGTGGAGCCTGTGCTGCAGGGACAGAGGGCACTCAGGGTGGATGGGCTCCTTACTGTGCTGGGTAATTACTCTCCTCTGCCCTGAATCACAGCAGAGGCCCCTGGCAGCTCGGGAGATGGGGTCACAGACTGTCAGATATTGAAGAATTTGAAGCAGAAAAATCTCTGGGGAATTCTCCCTGCAAGCCAGGAGCAGGCAAGACCAGAGAGCTGGAAGCAGAGGTGCACCAGCCTTGCTCTTTGTGTGCTCAGACTGCTTCTGCAGTGCCTGTCAGCAGCAGGCTCCTAGCACAGCACAGTGCAGAGGCCACCAAGGGACACAGAGAACCTCCCTCCTCCCAGCTGACCCTGCTGCCCGACACAGCACGGACCAGGCACTGAAAGCAGATGAAGCAGCTTGCTTCCCAAAACATTAGCCTTCCTTACAACCATAGCTCCATACTAGGAAGACCATAATTTTACTCCTTGCAAGCCACACCTTTCCAGAATCTGTGATTTGAGAAGTGAATTAGATTTTTAAATGCAGTATTGTATGTAAAAGATACAGTGATTTTAAGAGAAATACAAAGACATGCCCAGATAATGAAAATTATTTAACATATGAAAAAATGGTATAATTCAATTAGTAATCAAATTTTGATTAAAAACTGGTGAAAATTATTTACAAATAAATGTTCTAGGCATGTTTCTCATTTTGACCTTTCAAAATCCGGTGTCACATTTGCTATTCAGTCAATTACAGCACAAACAACTGAATTGATTTCTTGCCTTTTTAGTTTAAATGCCATAATACATGCAAGAGAGTCTGAGCTTCTGTGAGTGTATTTCCAGGTCATCAGCAATTAATTGAAAAATTTAACCACAAGAGATAGACCTTTATCAAAAAAAATCCAAAGCATCACAGAGGATGTACACATAGTTCCATCTCTCTGCAGAATATTTAGCATTCCTAAACCCCATTTTTAACATATTTTAAATGCATTATTAGTTTAATAATTATTTTCCATATTCTGTATGGCAACTGGTCTCTTTCTTTTCTGTTTTCCATCAATGCAAATCAGACTAGGATACCATAGTTGTCAAAAATTGCAACACTAAGAAAATGGTATGTGGTAAGTAAATGGTAAGTAAAGCCAGTAAAATGAAAAATATTTATGATTTTTTATTCTCTTTCTTTTGAAATAAATGCTGCTTTACTACGACTTAACTGCCAACTGACTAAAGAATGATAAAAGGTTACAGCTTATGTTTGATAATTGCTGGGTTTGTTCATACTTTCACAAGCTGGTCTGAAATAAATATTAGTGGATCTGACTTGTATTTCATTTAAGGAAAAGTAAAACTCTTACCTTCACTGATTTCAATGAAATCACCCTTAATTCCCATCTGTGTAGCAAGTATAATCGATTACAGTACCAATTTTTGTTCATTGCAGAGTTAGCTTCAGTTTAAATTTGTTATGTACCAGTAATATAGCACTGCTTCCTTACATCACCCTAGCTCTAAAAATAACATTTCAATACTGCTGTATCAAAAATGTATGCACAAAAAATGTGACTACCTGGCTAGTAGTACAGCCATTTTCATTGCATACACTAAGCATCTTTGTTTCCTTAGAAGAAGGAAATCTGTTTTGAAATTAACTTCTTAGCATACAAATGAAATATAAATGAGTGATTTCAACCCATTTAAAAACTGATATCTTGAGCTAGACTTCCATTTTCTACAAGCAGTATGCAGTGGCAGTTGTATTTTTGAGGGGAAATCATTGATATTGAACACAAGTTAGAGGTCAAAACAGAGAGTTTTGCCCTAATCCTCTGAGAGAGGGAGAAAAACACTCCCTGATTTCCATGGGAAGATGACTGAGCTGTGTTCTTAGGAGACTCCTCCAGTCTCAGACAGAAACTG
This sequence comes from Melospiza melodia melodia, assembly GCF_035770615.1. Taxonomy (NCBI): domain Eukaryota; kingdom Metazoa; phylum Chordata; class Aves; order Passeriformes; family Passerellidae; genus Melospiza; species Melospiza melodia. The sequence goes on from NC_086199.1 coordinate 14,743,120, forward strand.
CTTAGCCTGTTGCACCAAACAGAGGCAGCCTTGCCCCTCTAAAGCTGCTGAAATGGTCTAGTTCTGTGCTCACATTGAAACACTCCAGAAGACAAGCACTGTGTTCTGAGAGGTGATGATGTGTTTGCAGTGTCTGTGCTCAAAGTGGAATCTCATTAGAAAAACAGAAATCTTGCTGTAGAGCCGTGTAGTAAGATAGGACATGCGACGTATGAATTCATTGAATCCCAAGGGTGATCATCTGCCTGAAATTCTTCTCTAGATAAGCATGTTCACACGTGGCAAAAAAAGCTCTCAAGCAGCAACAGTTATTACTGCTTAATAAATATTCACATTATTTCTCAACAGGCAATATACCCACTGGGCAAAAAAAATAATAGTATGCTAATGAAGAATTAGACAGACATGGGCTAAATTAGTCTTACTACAGTTCTGTTAAGCTTTTGGGTGTGTATTACATGACATTACTGTTTAATACCATAGAACAAAAATTTATCTCTCTCTCTCCTCCTTTTTTAAAAATTTTTCCCCTTTCTTCTTTTTCTTTCCTGTTTGTTTGGTTTTGGTTTTCTTCTCCTTTAGCAAAAGAAGTAGAGGTTTTTTGTCCTAAGTTAACTTCCAAGCATTAAGAAAAGTAACATTACCTGAATATTTATATGATTCACACCTAGAGCTCTTAATTGCTAGACAAGATGCTGCTAGAATTAATGTAGCATAGCAGTCAAAGTAGTCCTGAACATTATTCAATACTCCAAAGTATACAGTATGGGTGTTGTCATGATACTGCACAGTATTTGAATAAATGTACCTTGAGGAATGTGACAGAAGCCAGATTTAAGCAGCTGCTGGCATTTCTACTCTGAATACAGCTGATCTCCAGAATACCAGTATTCTGTCTCCTAACACCTCTCCTATGCCTGTTCATTCTTTGCTTCACAGAAGACTCAGCAGCTGATTTGGTTTTCTTTTCACCATTAGCAGAGGTGTCTTTGAAAGGATCCTTCCAGGGAAAATCGCTTGGAACAGCTCAGAAAGTCTCAAGTTTAACAGAGAATGCCCCTTAGCTGGTAGGGGAAAAATCTCCATCAGCAATCCCCTGCTAGGCTCTTCCAAGCCCTCCCTAAATAGTCACTCAATTGATTGGTATTTTTAAAGCTTAACTGATGAATAAGGTCCTGGTATTCAAAAGAATTTCACAGAGTTAAATGATACCAGCAAAATACACAAATATAGATCCACAAGGTACCCTGAGCTATCTCCTCTTAAAAAACAACCAAAAACCAGCAAAACAAGACAAATCAAAACCAACCTGATCATGTTAACTCTTTATGATATATCTGTTTCTTAAATATCCCAATTGCTTTCAAACTTTTCCTTGGAGCTGGTCTCTGTTTAATTAATTAATCACAGTATTTGCACATCTTGAATGCTTTGTTTTAATGTCTCACTCCCTTCTGTGGATTTCTCAGCTGTGAGATTTTAATGAGAGCCATTTCTCATGTTTTTATGCAGAATTATTATATGGAGGAGAAAGTGATAATAACTCAGTCTTCTCTTAATTACACTTCTAATTATTCTTAGAAGTTTATTTATAATTGTGTCTGCCAGCAGGATTTGTTTCAATTATCATAGCCAGATTGGAAATGGAGCTTAAATGAATTCTTTCTGTAAACAACCATATTTTAATACATGCAAACAAGAAGTATAAATATTTATTTTTAACTCAAAATTCTTCCTTCTCTGATAGTCACTCTTATAAACAAAAATCTTAGAGAATCATGTAAAATTTTTGCCCTCCAAAACTAATAATACTCGAGGTAGCAAATGTTCTCAGAGGACAAAAAAAACTTAATTAAGACAAAACCTATTTATGGTCAAAGAGTCTTTTTTCTTTCCGTAAATGGTAATAAGGGCTTTTATGTTAAAAGTCTTCAGATAGGAAGCTTCACCTCTAGAGGCACAGCAATGCCATTACTCAAAGAGAATAAGTGTTCTTTCAAGGGTGAATGGGAAAGAAATATCTATTTTTGATGCTGTTAGATTCCCACTTGCAAGACAGGAAACCCCTTGTTTACCACAGTATTTCTACAATGATGCAGATCTCCTCTGAAAAGTAAGCTACCCAAAGATCTCAGATCAGGAAATCCTGTTCTCAGGGAGAAACTGTTCAACAAAAATCATCTTTAGGAAGTACAATCCTACACATATTATTTCATTTTTCATATGAAATAACATTATTTTAACCACAGTAATCAATTTAGAAGTAATTATAGGACAACTGAAAGAGATTTAGAAATGGCTATTTCAGTATGCACAAATAGTTGATACACAAATTCTCTTTCAATTGTATCAAATGTATAAAAGTTAGGGATTAATTTGGAGTAAGATTCATATCTTGACTATGGAAAGAAACAATAGCTATTGTTAGGCAATGGATTTGTAACCCGACAGACAGAAAATGACAATGTGCTATACTGCTAGTTTAAAATCCAGAGAAAACAGCTTGCCTTCATATCCAACACATTTCCCTTCGACACCAGTCCCCTGCAAGCCCCTGCTCCCTCAGCAAAACGAGCACGGGAGGAGAAGCCTGTGAGACTTACCTGTTTACCTTCAGAGGATGAAGAAGTTTAAAGCATCAAAGTTCTCATGATAATCAGTCACTAACACTTAGCTTATGCGGAAATAATTACATTCTTCCATCTTTTAGCTTTCTCACTGACTGAAAGCTGGTGATGGATGCCAGCAGCCTTGTTAAAATATCACTGTAATCCGTTCAAGCTCTGGAGATTGCTTAGAAAACCAAGTCATAAACATGCAGTGTAGCTTCACAAGCAGCTCAGCATTTTCCAAGCGTGCCCACGTCTTCCTTTTCCAGTGCTGTACTTCACAGAGCACTCGACCTATCTTCCTTTGGGTAAGAGAACACGGTTGTTGAAAGTAAATCCTACGTGAACAAAAGAGTTCTGTGGGTTTGTTTGCTTACATCAAATAGTTATTATTTTAGGAAAGGAGACACCCTTTGTGGTTCTGCTTGCTGCTGTTCCCTCATGAAGAAAAAAAAAAAAGAATAAAAAAAGCTTCAAATGGAAAAAAGCAAGAAGCAAAGAAGAGGATACAGCAGTTCAAGAAGCAGCAGGCAAGGATGGGTGTCTTGTGATTGCTTTGAGTTAATACTCCTCAGGGGGAGTTGAAAAAAGCACAAATACAGCAAAATCTGTCTTACAGAGTAAAAATCTGTTGTATAAGCCAGTCTCTGGCAAAGTAAAACAGCATGTTCATCTACTCCATTAATTTCTAGCATGCCGGAGTGCAAAGGAAATTGGTAGCTTTCTGTTTACTAACAGCAAACAGGTAGGAAGGAAGAAAGAAAATTCAGTATGCATAACTTCTCTAATTGTTTCTGCTCTCCTGAGAAATGTATCAGATCTGTTATGAAAGCAGTATTTATCAGTACCACAGAACATTTTATCATTATCAATACTTTCTGGAGCATATGTGGAGAATGAACAATTAAGAGTGCTGCATACCCTAGATGCAAAACAGCACATTTGTGACTGGTCTTCCAGTAGCTTAAATGTAACAGGTCTTTGGGCTCTCTGGAAAATATGAATATGAAGAACAAGAATCATAAGTGCTAAACACTTTGGAGTAACTGACCTAATTACTGGCACCAAGTGATGGGAACTTCAGCCTAAAAACCTTAATTCAAATCTCCCTGAAGCCCATTAAAATACATTTTGAGAGGCTGTGGATGAGGACCTTTGCCAGCTGGCTCCTTTGTCCCTGGGCATCAAAACGCAGCTAGATCACAAAATCACCAAAAACAACTTGGAAGGAGCTGGTTGAAACCCTGCTCTGACCTGAAGTTGTCCTGGATGTGACAGTGTGATGCTGGGTCTGAATCTGCTCAGATAATATATGCAGCACAAACACATGCCTGTTCCTTCAGGGCCAAGAAGAAAACAGTCCATTTATTTGTATGATGAGCCCAGTCACAGACCAAAATGCCACTGAGCCAAATGCTATTCAAGCAGAAAACAAAGAAACTCCTCAGCTGCATGAATTTACTGTCCAGCTGTCACCTTTCATACTTTCCACACATACTACCCACCTGCAGTGCCACCAAATCTTGCAGAACACAGTGTTCTTGACTTTAAAGCTTTCAAGTTATTAACCCTGCTATACTTTGGGTCATTTTTTCCCCATAGCAGAGCTTGATCTCACCCTTTCCAATCACTGAAACCATGATATTTTGAAAAAAACAATTATCTCCTCTTTCCATTGCACCTTGTTGTTAGAGAGGTTGGAGTCAAAGTGCACCTGTGTTATACACTGAAAATATGGGGAAAAATAAACAGAGCTATGTTTGATATTTAAGCTCTGAGGAACTACACATGCCAGATACAGCAAATACCACATCCTTGGCACAGAACAAATCACTGATAGCTCAGGGCTTTGCCTCAAAATGCTGTAGGACTTAGTTGTGTATTCCTCTTTTCCATAGTCACAATTCTGCATTCCGCTGTAACCTGAGTATTCTAGGCTTCCATGTTCATGGAAAACTGTCTTCTACTTGAGGGAGCTTTGGGGCTGATCCTGTAGGGAAAGCATTTGCTCTTATGTCCCTGAGCATTAGATATGCTGACTACTCTCTATATCTGATGCCCAGGTGGAGGGCAAATACTCTCTAGATGCACAGCAACCCCGCTGACTTTGGAATAGCCACGTATAGGAAAGTGAGAATACATTTTTTTGAGCATTGAAGAGAAAATCCCAGCCAGAACAGAAAATCCCTCTGTAACAGCCTGTTACAGAGCTTGCAAGGGTTTTTAGGGTGAAGAGAGAGACGAGAATGTTGACTTCATGTTCAGAAGGCTTGATTTATTATTTTATGACATATACTACATTATAACTATGCTAAAAATTATAGAGAGAAAGTTCTCAGAAGCTAGCTAAGCTAAGAATAGAAAAAGAATGAATAACAAAGCAGCTCTCTCTGATTCTGTCTCAGAGAGAGTTCGGTCTTGGATTGGCCACTGACTATACGCATCTAACATGGGCCAATCACAGGTGCTCCTGTTACATTCCACAGCAGCAGATAACTATTGTTTGCATTCTTTTTCTGGGGCCTCAGCTTCCTAGAAGGGAAAATCCTAAAGAAAAGATTTTTAGGAAAAGATGTCGGTGACAACAGCCCAGTCCAGCAACTTTCAGTGACATCTTGTGTTGTATCAATGCCATTCAGACCTTACTGGGTCCCTAAGAAAATTTCCCTCCTCTTGTCAGCTTTTCCCTCTTCTGGTCAGCTTTGGTTGGGTGTCTGAGCCCTCTCACTGGCACAGGGCTGCTTTCCAGAGCACCACATGCAGCACCCCTGAGATGAAAAGGCAGTAAAGCAGCAATTGCATCACCTAACACAGCACATGCAAGCAAAGTGCACTTCCACCCACAGAGAAGCTGTCACTGGTGCAGCTTGCAGTGCTTTGTGCAAACACTGGCTTGAAACCACGGATGAGGGGCTGCTCCAGCACTGCCCCTGCAATAAAGCCTCTGCTCTTACATGGCAGAAATCTCAATGCACCTCCTCTTTTCAACTCACATTTGACTTCTAAATATGCTTGCAATGCATTGTGTATTTTTAGCATGCCCAGGGTACCTATTTTGGGTTACCAGCCTGAGAAATCATTGAAGAGGTCTGATGTTGAATGAACCTTTGAAGACTGGTGCATTTAAACACTGGGCAATAGGAGAAGAAAAAAAAATGAGAAAGACAGGTATAAGATATCAGTAGCTTCTTCCAGAAACAGAGGTCAGTGGCCATGAAATTTGTCACTATCTTGTTAAGCATCAAGAACTTCAATGTTTTGACACTACAAAGTGCACCTGCCTCTGGAAATTATTTTGAATGTCTGCATTATCTCTCTTCCATCAGATACAATAATCTTTGTGCAAAAATATTTGCTTTATATTCTGTACAAGATTCTTCCAGCACTCAAAGATACATTTTGGGAATAGAGGTCAACGTGTGTATGTCCCAAAGGTAGGATATTAATAACACTGGAAGATCTATAGTTTTCCAAAAGACATGGCATTTCAGCTACTGACTGTGAAAAACTGAATTCGTTCCAAGGGTTGTTTTTGCATAGGAAGGTGACACTATCCTTGTAGAGGACTTGTGGGTATTCCCCTCTCATCCTGGGAGAGTCTGGCTGTCCCAGAAAGGACTCTGAGCATCTTTAGTGCTTTATGAAGGTCAGAAGGAACAGTAAGGGTATACAAGCTCCTCAAGGAGCCAGGATCCTAACAAGCATAATATAATGCTGTATTGTGTCATCTAGATTTTCTTACGTGCTATTCTATCATGAAAAAAGCCTTGGACAGACTGGGATCAATTAATTTTATGAAATACATGCATCTCCCCAAGCACAAAAGACCTCCAAATATTCTTTTTCTTTGTATCCTGCTCAGAGAATCCTCATCAAAGCAATTCTTTCTCTGTATCTTGGCAAGCTGTTTTCATTAAAGAGTATATCCTGAATGATTTTCTCAGTGAAATATAATCAAATGGTAAAGCAGTCCCAAGACCAAAAAGAAAATACTAAAAAACATAGCTACTAAAAGTTAGCACTGTCCAGGGTGCAAAGCCTTGAGAGAAAGAACAATAAACAAGAAACACAAAGATAAACAGAGGTGGAAATTGGTGTCTTTAACAATAACATTACTTTTATTTCTAGCCAGAAACATAAATCCTGATGCACTCTGTGCATATCCATATTCATATCTGGAATACATTTATTTGTGCTTAAAGAACAAGTCCCAGTCCATGAGATTGAGGAAGCTGAGTCTACAGCTCAAGATTCAGTTGTGCCTTAAGTTCAGCCATATTTTAAAATAAAAATTTGTGATCACTTCTACTTGTAGCTGCAGCAGCAAGAAATTAGAGAATTGTGTTTAATTTTGATTAAGCTCAAACAGTTCTTTTATGTCAGATACAAAATCAGTTCTAACACTGCAGAGCTGGACATGCTGCCATTGGGCTATCTGGTGTTCCCTGTAAAAGAGTAGAATCTGTAATTAAACATGCCCATATCATGCCAACACATGTGCCAACATGAATCTAAACTGACAAACAGCTTTTTATTTATTGCCCTGTGCTCAGTGTAAGTGCCCAAATATGAGAAAGTAAGTGCCAAGCTTGAGAGAGAGGCAGAATTTTCTTCATGGTTCAGAAACAGAAACCCTTTATCAAAGGAAGATTATTCTGGTCTTTCAGCTGCTTTAAGAGAAGGTTACAACACATTTCTTTCAGACACCATGCATGTGATGGATGGGGGAATACTGTAATAAGCTGCCAGGATATATCGATATAATGCCATTTTTTTCCCTCAGACTTTCATGAACTCTATAGGGTCCACTCTGAAGTGAGCCAGGTCCATTAGCTCTTGAAAAGAAAAAGTTCTAAACTGCTCAATCCTCAGAACCCTAAAAACAAAAGATAAATTACAAAATGGAGGTGAAACAGAAAGAGGATGATTGAAGGCCAAATCAAGAATAAAACTAGTGGTGGAAAGGCTAAGCGCAGGGCTAAAAAATAGACATGTTGGGGAAAAAACAATCTATGGGAAGAGAGTTAAAGGTATAGGTTGAGGAGGCAAATGTATGACAGCATTGAAACTGATGTTAAAGGTGTGAACCAAACAGCCTGGGATCCTGAATTCAGGTAAGAAGGCAGAAGATACCCCAAACTGCAAATTGATCATGTCATGGAATTCACTGCTCAGTTCAAATTTCCTTCTGATCCAATCCCTGGCAAAAATTGGGGGGAAAAACAAGGTGAGAATTATTTTAATTTGATTGCTTATCTTAAACAGTTTTAGCTGGTCTTTCTGCACTAAGATTTTAGTAAGATTTTTTACTGAAGTCAATTCTTTCAGCTGTTCTGTGTTTGCTACATGCCATAGAGGTGCCAGGGATCTGGATACCCAGAACCAAACTACTTTATCACTGAGGACTGGGTCAAGTTCTTGAAATCTGCGCTGAAGCAATTTCAGCAAATACTGCTTCACCCTTTCAATGCCATTTTCAAATTAAAAGTAACCACCACCAAGCTGCCAAAGGAGCTGTTTAAGCTATGTAGTTCTCAGTGCACTGATATGCATTAGCTATGATCTTATGGATGGTTACACCGTCTCCTCTGACCAGAACAGCAATTTCCAGCTCAAAAGTATGCAAAAGTTGAGAGTGCCTGCTTTTAACTCCTTTTGACTCCCCAAACCACACCAGTTTATATTTTTCCTGGTTTCATTTTTAATAACATGCATTGTTTTCCACCAGGTGCTACTCATTCAGTGAGTGTAAGAGATGTCCAACTAGAATCCCAAAGGGATCGCAACCATGGCTGTAATGGCAACAGGTGTGGGACTATTATATTTTACAAATATAAGCTTATAGGTTAATTCAGGTAGGAAGGAACCTCAGGAGGTCATCTAGTGAATAACCCAGTTTCTCTTGCTTATCAGAAGTACCCAACTTGTTCCCAAGCTTAGCTGTAAGAGAACATTTTTACTTTTGCACCTCCTGAACAGAAGGGAATGACTTTGTTTCATTTCTTCTCAATTTTTTCTCTGACTGCATTCCTTCAGGAAAAGACAGTGCTTATTATGAAGGTATTACAATCATTCTCACTGCATGCTAGACTGTAAAGTTCATAAAACAAAAAATAAATGAACCACAGTAATCTTGTATCAGTTTCTGTCTTGATTCATGCATTGCACTGAGGAAGATTTTTCGGGTTGTAAAGAAAAAATCACATATGGAAGACTCAGCCCAGTCATCCATTCATACAACATTTGCATTATAGAGCACCTGTGACCAGTTCATTCTCCAGAGCACTTCAAAGAGTATGTGCAGTGATATTTTTAAACTTTGAACAAAAAGAATGTTTGCATCCCATGTGACTCATTAACTCGACAGAGCCATAAAATATCAATCAAGCTACATGTAAAGAGGACTATAATGGCACAATGAGTCTGTAGTCCTATTTCTAATTAACATGGCTTAAGTAGGCACAATGAGCAATCTCACAGTGTAAGCACACTCCTGTGACAGTCCTACGAAAAATAATCTGGAAAGGTTCAAAGGATTTCAGTCCAAAAACCTAGTTATTTTTTTCTTCATCACAACTCAATTTCATTTCATCTTGCAGCTTTTGAAGGGAATAGTCAAGAGCAGTATTGGAAGATGAGAGTCAGTATCATCATTACCCATATGCAAAACAGGGATAACATTTACTTCCCACAAAAAGACACTGTGATGTTTTCATTATCATTGATATAATGCCTTGCAATCCACAGATGGAAAATAGTGTCTAAAGTCAAGCAGTTCTATCCATAAGAAAGGTTTTGCTTTTCAGTCCACAGACAGCCACTGATTGTTTTGGTCTTTCTTTTTCCTAGAGAATATTCTGTTGTTTGGTCTTTGGTTTGTGCTTTTATCCTTGTCTTTGGAATCAGATAACACTGGGTTCCAGCACAATGCTTTGCACATTTGCCATACTGAATTTTAAAGAGCCCCACCATTTTATGAAGTCAGGAAGAAAAATTTCAGTTAGGGAAATGCTAGTACCATATACATTACAAAATAGGAGGTTTTAGGTCTGCAGACTCACAATCTTCACCAAAAAGTAATACTACTCATCTCTAGTGATCAGATTTTTAAAATAGTTATTCTATTTTTTAATATCTCTTGTATTTATCCTAGAACAACAAAATCAGGGACTTAAGCAAGGAATAAATAGTACTGTTACCCATATCTGTATTGTACCAGCACTTTGTCAGGAGCAGCTATTCTGAATCTGCTGTCCTGAGGCATTAAAGCAAAGGTCATGGTTACTTGTGCTCATGAAAGATTGTGTGGTCTTTCCCATAAGCTTCAGGTGACAAATGCAGAACCTTGGACAAAATCCAACTCAGGAAATTGCCTCCTAACTACATACAATAATTTCTACAATTTCAATTGAGTAATGTATTTTTCTCCACACTCCATCTTAAGCTCCTGTTCTTGGGCAGCCTTCAGTAACATGAACATTTTACACAAGAGCTGTTTTGAATTCTAAATACTCCTAAATAGTTAAATTTAATTAAAAATTTTAGCAACTGGTTTCAAAGGAACCATAAGAGCTCAAGCTTTTCTATTGCCATTTTATGTTGAAGAATTAACTTCTTGTGCTAACACAGCATTTTTCTAAACTCTGTATTTAACTTTACAATTGGTGATTTCTGGTTATTTTATTTCTTTTTCTCCTATGTATATTGGAAAAGAACTTCTTTTTTAAGCTATCTTATTAGAATCTGATTGGGAATTCTTAGCATATGGAAAGAAGACTTGTTCTTTGCTTTTAGAATAGCAGATCTAATGGACAATATGTTTTTAGTTGTTTACCATAAAGCTGAATTAGTTAGAGAAGGACAATGGTCAAAGGTGAGATACTTTCAGCTGGTTGAAATTGTAAGCAGAATCCCTGAATTAGCTTGTAATGCCATTATGAGCCTGAAATTTATGGGAAACATTAGGGCTAAGGTTCTGTGAATATTATGGTTGAAGGTTTTGGAAAAACTTAACTCAGCAAAGATACCAGAGAGCATAATCCAGGCTTGCTGTCCCACAGTAATTTCCCAGCAGATTGTTATCTGTCAGTAATTTCCCAGCTGAACATTATTATCTGCTTCTCTCCAAGAGCAGCCCCTGGGCAGTGACCCTTCTGAGGAGGCCCTGGGTCAGCTGGCTCTGCTCCAGCAGCTTGAGCAGAGTGAGGTTTATAGTCAGTGAAGGGGGGTGGCTGTCTTGGGGCACAAGGAGTGTCACACTAAATCACTTTTAACAGGTTTTGTTTTGTAGACACACGTTGTTTCCACAGGTTTCCACACCTGTTGGAAATCTCAAACAGTTTTATAAATGTTGAATGACTTTCTTCTAGAAGATGCATATTTAAAGGCTACACCTTTTGTAGAAACATAATTCCCACACTTCACTTTGTGAGTTTTCCTCTGTATTATAACACCCAATACTGAATGAAAAATATATTTTTATTCTGTGAAGAAAAATTATCATCTATGAAGACATAGCCTGTAAAGTTCTTCTCATCTACTTAGGCTTATTTCCTTCCAACTGCGTATGTTTTTTCTGCAGTCGGTTTTAGATAATCATATTATTCTCAGCTAAGTTTTTCAAATGATATATGAAGTACTTATTTTATCAAACAGCTGCCACCAAATAGTCTTAAAATGGAAGATTAAAATCCTCAAAGTCAGTCAGTGGCAGCATTATACTTGCATATACAATCTTAATACAGCCATGGGTGTAGCAGTTGTGAAGGCTATTTGCATATACTATTTCCTCAACATAGGATCTTCTTATGTTCTTAAAAATATATGTGAAACTCAGCAGAAAATGAAGAGCAGGTCAATTTTCACAGATAAATTACAGGGAATGGAAAAATGTTTGTCCATGTGTTTTGAAAACCCATATATTTAATACATTACTGTTTCTAATATGTGCTGGTGAAGTTGGGGTATGGGGAGGAAGGGAGAAGTGGAGGGGTCATGGGATAATAATCCTGTTTTAGAGGATCTATAATCTATGAGGAAGGTGTCATTTAACAGAAAGCATCAGCCTATAATTGCAACCCTAATATGATACACTATAAATTGCATGCTCAACAGTGCTCTTTGAGCTTATCAGGGAGTGCAATACTCTGGATGTTTACACGTTCTTTCAATACTCTTCTATATCCAAGTTTGGGGTTCTTTTATTTCTTTACAGCTTTAATGGTCTTCTAATACTGTTTTGTGTTGTTTTGTTTTGTAATTTAATGTATTATACACAAACTCATGAGGATGAAGAGAACCAGCAAGGAATAATTTCACAAAAATATATTTTGGTTTATAGAGTGAGGAATAATTTAACAGGTATGAACACATACTATGAACAAATACTTAGACCTGTAATTTATTTAATCTCTGACATTGTATTTCTCTTTCTAAATATCTACTGTACAAACTTTTCCCAACCAGTTCTCATAAAGTACAACACCATTGCATGGGTGATCATTAAAGTTCTGATTTCAAGCTGAACAAAATGAAGCAAATTGTTTTCTCATTTGTACTGTTATGCACAATTTCCTTAATAAGCTATTGTTTAATGTAATTTCACAAATATTTTGTGATGAAATCCAGAACAAGGAGAGAATCCTCACTCATATTGAATGTACAGAAATTTCTTCCAATATGCCCATTTCTTAGAATGCTGTTCATCTCATAGACCTTACACTTTCAAGTACATAAATATCAGAAAGAATAGTGGTATTTATAACCAAACCAAAGAAAATAGATATTTTTCTGCTTTTTATTTTTTTTTATTTCAGCTTTGTCCATCAGCTAGTTATTTAAGACTTCAAATTTTCTTCCCAAAGAACTTATTTATTCTTGTCTCTCCCTGGTGAAGATATAGGCCTAATTTATATGCATCAAACACATAAAAATTCCACAAGATTCTGCATAAATATTTCTCTATTCTTTCATACAATATTTCATTGTTACAGAACTTGATTTCTCTGCAGTTTTAACTGAATACATGTTCTATACCTTTTAATAAATCATAAGAGAATACCTATTAGATAAAAAGAAAGAAAAGTTAAAAATGCTGATATGGATTTCCTATATCAAAAAAGATTTGCTATTTTTCCTGTAGCAAAAGAAAAAAAGAAAAAAGGAATAGCTTCTAAAAAAGAAAAAAAATTCCCCTCTATCAATCTAACAATTTTAGAGCCCATTTTACACATAGCTTAATTCAACACACAGCAGAGATGCCTTGCCCATTGTCCTGGGGTGACTGTATGCTCCAGGATTCCCATTATCTGGTTTTTTTCTGATCAGGAATGGGACCTGTAGCTTTAAAAACTGTAAAGCTGTATGGTTTTCCCCTAAAAGAGCATGTTACAAGGATTAAGGCAACAAAAAAATTCATCTTAGCAGTTTTGTTGGCCTATGCTGGAGGAAAATTATAGACAATAAATATTTTTTCCTCTATTCTGGTATTTACCATGCTCTCAAAAACGATTATAAAGATCTTTTTAGGTTCAGGTTAGGAAAAAAAAAAAAAAAAGAAAAAAAAAAGAAATTATAATTTCTCAATTTAGGGAAGTATATCAACTTCTAAATTATTTTAAAGTAGGGCAGATCCACCAAAAACACTTTTAGAATGGTAACTTTTAATTTTCTGGTTTCAGCATTAAAATTTAGAGATTAAATTCTGTTCTATTTCCCTCTAGTGACTACTTTCATTGAAACAGGATTTCATTCAGATTTATTGTGAAGTAGCAGAATGGGAGATGACCCCTTAAGGCCGCCACTCATTACTCTTGGAGGAAATTATGTAATTTCTGAATTTGATTTCCAGCGCACATGAGGCATAAGACATGCTGTAGTTAAAAAGAACAGTGATGAGGATCTAGCATAGAGAAAGGCTTTATGCAAGTTCTCTAAAATGGATTTTGAAGATGCTTTTAGTTTTGGTATCTGCTGCTCTGTGAACATGTGTTTTGAGATCAAATTCCATGAATTCGAGTGAGACTTACCATTTTTCTCTTGTTAGGACAGGTTTTAGATAGTATGAACCAATTACTTCCACATAAAAAGCTGAATTCCTATTGGACACATATCTGGGCAGGCATTGGAAATTTGTAGGCATTGGAAATTTTGCTCCAGGTTTATGACCTTTGAGAAATTTCACCTATTATTCATTCTTTAGTGTTAAGACCTTATATGTCAAAGCAGAAGGGAAAAAAAAACAATTCTAAGAAAAGCATTGCCAAAATTCTTTGCCCATCCCTTTTCCTTCCTTTTATAGCCCCAAGTTCTATAAAAATAAATTAAAAAAAGAAAAGAAAAAAAGTAGTAGTGGGGAAAGCTTTTACAAAAAAACAAAGGGTTTTATTTTTTTCCTTTTCTAACAGCAAGAGGAAACATTTAGCAATTCCCACAAGGGAACACAAGAAATTGTGTGTTCAGGCCTACTACCATCATTAAAGATAATCTCTTGTATTCCGTGAGAAAAAATTTTGACATCAGCTCATGGAGTTTTAAAAATGAATCTTCATCAATACTTTGCACAAATCCCCACAAACCCCTGATGCTGTGCAAACCCTCAAGCCCAGCCACCAGCAGTGAGTGTGAATGTCTCTTTCAAAGTCATGGTAAGATGTGGATGATTCTTAGGTCATCCTTTCCATGTGCTTCCCAGACTTCCAGTCAACAAGACCATCTTAAGCCATGAAAGCTTCTGCCTGGCACCATGCTTTCTTTTCCAGAAAATGTGCTTGAAACAGTGTAAAGGTAATATGGAACTAAACACAGCTTTGCACAACTTAATAGACCTTTCTTGATCACATTTGAGACCCACAAGACACAATGGATTGATCTTTGTAGGTGCTATGCCTCTAATTACTGTGACTGAATAATCTTTCCCCTTTAGCTAAATAAGTTAAATCAGAACTAAAGCACTGTAAGTCAGTTCTGGAGGTTTTTCTTGGTTTCTTTTGGCTCTGTACTAACCAGGAAACAGCACTCCAGGTTGGACAAGGAATTTTCCATCCTTCCAACCCTCACTGCATTTGCTTTGCCTACAGCTCTAATACATCTTCAGCTACCAGTGAACAAAACCATCATGTATCCACATGCATCTCTGCCTGTCTCTTGTCAGGTACTCCACTGAAAACAGAATTATAGGAAGTACTTAACAGAAGACCCTTTTGTAGTGAACCCATTATCTTCTGAAATGTCTTTATTTCAGTGCAACTGCCTTTCCATTCACTTGATTTGTATTTCCTGTCACAGTCTAAGGAATTTCTATATTATTTTCGTTTCATAAATCCATCATATGAGATTGGTTTAAGAAAGTCAATAATATTATATCTTTTCCTTCATTCATCTTGAGCAAGAATATTTTTTTAACTTCTACATTAATGATGAAAAATTGACTGCAGCTTTGCAGAAGAATTTACTTATTAAAATCTGAATTAATCATATAAAAGGGAAATCCTCATTGCCTTATAACATAGTATCCACAAGATCTGAAAAATTAGGTTTTTTGTCTTGGGTTTTGTCTTTGCTTTCATAATCTTGTTTATTTTTCTCTGCAATAATACTATTTCTGGTCTATGAACTATCCTGGATATAATATTTAAAGTAATAATTACATGGTTCAGAAAATTAGTCCAAATGTTTTATGATTTACTAAATTAAAATCAAAACTTAATTTCAGATTTTAAGAAAATACATGTAATTTTTGTTTATTTTCAAGGGGAAAATATAGGTCATTTTGTGCTTAAGAAACCATACCGAAGTAATGGGATTTATACCAACAGATAATTTGACTGAGAAGGTACCAGACTTTGAATGCTTCCATATTGCCTAATTTAATTATTTAGCAGACATAAGTCTATATATCTTGTTAGGCTCTCACTGAAAAATAAAACAAAGGACATATTCTCTGTGTATCAAGGATTACTGATATTATTCTGAATCCTGGGTGATGTAGGAATAAAAACCTGCTAAAATGTTGAAGGTGAAAGCAAATTGTCATGTTTTGGTCACAAGGACAAGGTGGACAATGCCTTTTCTGGGAAACCAGCAAAAATATGAAGAGCACAGGGCAGGTTTGGGGTGGACTCTTCCATCATGCAGACCACTGGGAAAACAGAGAAGCAGGAACATATTGGTAACAAAGTCTTATGGTGATGTATTCATTTCTACAAAAGCTTCAAAAAGCAAGTAAAGGAAAAGGTCCCTGACTGTGCTTCTGGCCAGCCTGGAAGAACAGGCTGAGATTGTGCAGATGCAAAGTAACGTGTCAGAGTGACCATGAAATAGATGACAGAATTAACAAGCCTCAGATGGCTAGAAGGGAGAACACAAACATCATAAATCATGGAGCTCAGGACAGCAGACTGCAATAAACACTTGGAGGTGGAAGTGCTAGATTTTTACATAATGTCAGTAAAAAGGGGAGTAGGAATTGGAGAGAACTGGTAGTGCTGTTAAAACAAACAAAACCAAAAGGAACAAAAAATATGGAAATTCATAGTATACTGAACAAAGTATCCTGAACTAGAGTGTCGACACTCTAGGAATAAAATGAAAGGTGAAATATAACTAGTGACAAAGTAAAACATAGGAGAAAATTTATTAGTATTAGAATATTAAGAAAAATGCTAGTCTGTTTCTCAACAGGAATCTTGAGAAGGTCACAGTGTTAATGTCATCTTTGCTTCTCTCTTCAGTAAAAATGTCAACTCTGATCTTACAGCTAAGAAAATGAGCTGCAGAGATAGAGATGAGTAATAAAACCAGAACAACAGATTGGAAAATAGGTAAATGAGAGGTTCCAACATAGGCTCAGTGGAAATTCTCCATAGGTATTTTCCTTAAGCCTACCTTTTGTCCCACGGATGATAAATCATTATTTTTGAAAAGCAGTCAAAAATAAATTAGGCTCCACAGAACTCAGAAAAAACACATCTAATTAAACTACATCTAATTAAAACTACATCTAATTAAAAAAAAAAAAAAGGCTAGAGGAGAGAAAACTACTCAGCCTACCTTCAATTTTAGAAAAATCTTGAAATGAAGAGTGAAACAAACCATTCACAAACACCTAGAAGACAGAAAAGTCATGACTGCCTGCATGGACCTTTCAATATCAAATCATAGTAAATTAATCTAATTCTTTGTATTAGATCAGATTTGCTAAGGTGTAACAATGAGAAATAAGTAAGACAAAAATAACCAGTGACAGGAGGACTTGTTGGTCACAAGATAACATGAAGTTGGGTGGGAATGCTGTTCTGCTGAAAGGTGGGAAGGTTCTGGAGAGGGATCTGGACAGGCTGGATCCATGGGTCAAGGCCAGTGGTGTGAGACTCAACAAGACCAAGTGCCAGTTCTGCACTTGGGTCACAACAACCCCACAGTGCCACAGGCTGGGACAGAGTGGCTGCAAAGCTGCCTGGTGCCAAAGGAGCTGGGGGTGCCCTCTGACAGCAGCTGAACACGACCCAGCTGTGCCCAGGGGGCCAAGAAGGCCAATGCCATCCTGGCCTGTGCCAGCAATGGTGACAGGACCAGGGCAGGGGTTGTCCCCCTGTACCCAGCACCTCAAATGCTGTACTCTGGGTTCCTCACCACAAGAGAGACATTGAGGGGCTAGAGCATTGAGGGCAACAGAGCTGGGGAAGGCTCTGGAGCACAAGTCTTGTGAGGAGCCGCTGAAGCTGTTTAGTCTGAAGAAAAGGAGCTTTAGGGAGAGTCTTGTATCTCTCTACAACCACCTGAAGGAAGCTGTAGCCAGGTGGGCACTGGTCTCTTCTCCCAAGGAACAGGATGAGAGGAAATGGCCTCAAGCTGCAGTAGGGGAGGCTTAAATTGGATATCAGGAAAAGCTTCCTCACTGAAAGGGTGGTCAAGCATTGGAACAGGGAAGGGAACATGCTGCCAAGGGAAGTGGTGTAATCACCATTCCTGGAAGCATTTAAAAGACATAGAATGGCACTTATGGATTTGGTTCAGGGGAGGGCTTGGCAGTGCTAGGCTGATGACTGAACTTAATGATCTCAGGAGTCTTTACTATTGTAAATGATGCTCTGATTGTAAAGTCAAAATTAAACTTCACTGATTGGAGTATCCTTTCCACGATAGAGGCCACTAGCAGGTGTCAAGGAAGAACATGAAAAAAGCATGGTAAGAATGTATTTAAATTTTATGTAGTAGGTTGGTTTCAACAAATATGCAACTTAATGACTTTCAGAGCTGGAAGTTGCATCAACAACTATTCTTGGGTATTCCATTCAAAATTAAAGTATAATAAAGACAATATTGCAGAATCTGATATATTTTCAAAAATCACTTATATAACATGATGAATTATATAATTGTTATATACAGAGATCCTACCAAAATTGAAGAAGTTTTGAGTATTGTAAGATCTAGGAATAAAACTCCAAGTAATCTTAAAAGGCTAAAGAACAATCCTGAAAAACCAGGATTCATATTAGAGGGAAAAGAAAAAACGTTATGCATTTAGATTACACTACACAGATAGAGGATAGAGAATGACAGATCTGCTCTGCTGTGAAAGATCTGAGGATTAAAATGGATCAGATCAGAGCACGTGCCAATGACACTGCCAAAATCAAACATGGTGCCTAAATGAAAGGCTGGCTGTAAGAGCTGCTGCAGCATCCACTGGAGTAGGTTTTCAGTTACAAGCACTGCTCCTCCAGAATAGTCTAGGTCATCTGAAAGGAGCTAAGAGAGAGGAATGAATGATAGAATTCAATAAAATATTGTTCAAGAAGGGTTGAATGGCTCATATAATCTAAATGAGAGACATTTGAAACGAACTTTAACAGTTTTCAGATGTGAAAAAAGCAGCTGTAAGGAAGACACTAAGCAATTCTCCATGAACACTACACATAAAGCAAGAAGTTTCTTACATATATACCAACAAGGAAAATTCAAAGCCAGGTCTTGGAAAAATTTGTGGACAACCAAAGTTATTCACAAAGCTCAGTCACCAGCACTGGAGTTTAGCTAGGAAAAGATAGACAAACACCTATCAAAAAAGGCTTAGGCATAAATGACACAGCTTCTTGTTAAGGGAGTTGCCATCTTGGGTATCTTTTTTTTTTTTTTTGTGTCCTTTTAGTTTCTTTTCTATGTTTTTGCAGAGGCAAAAAAACCTACTTGAACAAATCACCAGTGGATGTTATAAAGTCTCAATTATTTCTAGTTGCATTTGAAAATACAAGTCCTTCCTTCTGAAATACACTGTCTTGCAAAATTTAGTATATGTGGCTTTTTACAGAAATGACTGACAAGGTCTTTCCTTATTTTTTTTCTGAAGGAGATTAAATTACATGCTTTTAGTGCTTTCTTCTGGCCTTACTATCTAGATGTTATGAATAGATTAACTGAATACTGTTGAGTACTGCAACACATTGCCCAGAGGTGTTATAGAATCTTCAGCCCTGGGCAAGATGCTGTAATTGACCCTGCTTTGAGCACTGGTTTGGACTGCACAGTCTCCAGAGCCCCCTTCCAGCTTCAGCTCTTCTGATTCTGTGAGATCCTGTGATTTCTAGATTGCAACTACATTAAGTGCATCTTATCACCATGAATCAAGTGAAAACTCTGAAGCATTCAAGAATGAAAAGAAGAAAAATCAATGTGATGAGCATTTTCTCTCCTGTCATGGTCCACATGGCTTTTTTTTTTTTTTTGGTGATGTATCCTAATTATTTTTGTTCCAACTGGATTGCTTTTCTAATGAAAATTAGGCTGTTTTCTGCTGTTATGAGTGTGGGAAATGAATCTGGTGCAAGTTACAGACCTTGTGAGATGCCACCCTGTATGTATGTGATAAGCAGTGATACAAAAATGTAGAAGGAGGTTTCGTAAAATAGAGAACATAATGAGATGCTCTGTATGAATTGGGAACTATAAAGACCAATTTAGCACAAGAGTTTAGAATGGATAATATGAAATTTTAAATGAGAAAAAGGTAAGTTTTCAATGGAATTCGCTTAAAAGAAAAATAGACAAAATACTGGAAGATGTTAAGTGTGCAAAGAAAGGGAA
The DNA here is from genome assembly GCF_035770615.1 of Melospiza melodia melodia. Classification (NCBI taxonomy): domain Eukaryota; kingdom Metazoa; phylum Chordata; class Aves; order Passeriformes; family Passerellidae; genus Melospiza; species Melospiza melodia. Next base: position 14,762,814 of record NC_086199.1, read on the forward strand.
TGGAGGCAAAACCAGGAGGAGTCAGCTTCCACAGTTCAGTGAGGGCTGCTGTCTGATTCTAGGCCCTCCCCACTGAAATCTGGAGTTGTGTCATATGCACAAAAGTCACAAAGTCACATCTTTGACTGATATAAAGCCAACCCTTCTGTGAATGAGGGTTTTTCAGTAACAGCTCTTTCTAAAGGCTCACAGAGAAGGTTTACCTTTATCCCCAGGACAGCAGAAGCAGAACCTATCTAACCCACTTCTCTGTTAAGCCCATATTTTCAGAATAAGATTTACCTCCTTTGATTTATCTGATCCCTCAGAAGAAACCACAGACATGGACAGTGGAAACAAATCCTTCTCATGATGCAAAGAAGAGAGAGATGCTTCTGAGTGGGAGTGAGAATCACAAGTAAACCAGCAAGCACTAAGCTAACCAGAGGTAGTAGCATGACATGGTGTCCCCTTACTGAAACTCTGAGCTAAAACCTTGTGCAAGCCTGACAATTAGAGACTCAAACAATGTCCTGGATGTTGGCACTTATACCAAGTACTTTGGAAACAAAACACTCCTTAATTCCTTTAAATGGCTGAAAAATGGAAGTGGTGATTATAATTTATGTTATAGATTAGAAGTTAAGTGCTCTTATGCAGGAAATAGAAACTCTAAATATGACACCTTCCCCAGCCTGGTGGTTCAAACTCAGAATTTCCATCTTCCATCAGCACAGCTTATCAATTTTAGAAGGAAGCTTTGGATGAGAATTGCTTTCCTGCAGAAGCTCTGTCATCATGCAATAAAGAATTCACTGTTCCCATATACTAAGAAATTTACTACTCAAATTTACTAACAAATTGAGAATGTAATTTCATTTTAAAATGAAAAATAAAGGCAAAGTCACTGTTAAAGAGAATTCATCTGTGAATGGCAAATTGCCTCCCGAAGCAAATGCACTCATTATGCTCAAAGAAAGGATGAGATCTCCCACAGTTAAATAAAACTAGTAGGAAAAATAATTGCTTTATAAATCAGAGTAATTAAATTTTGCACATCTGAACGCTACTGCACCTCTGTCTTCAGTACAACAAGGCCAGCCCTGTAGCAGAGAAACAGCACATAAAGCTCAGCCTTCACTCCCTGAAAAATGTACCACTGAAAGAAATAGCCCACCTTTTCCCTTTTAGCTCTTCACTGATGAGGAATGGGAAATCCTGCCCCACAAAGCTATTGGGATCAGAGCAGCCAAAAACTGTGATGATGCTATCTAGTTCCAGTTCACCTCCTGCAAACATTCCACCAATCATTAATGTGTATTCTAACATTTAAAAAACACAAAGCAATAGACTCTTCTTTTCTTTGGGAACCTGTCTGACAGGTCATTTGTTAGTTGGTCTGTCTTATGTGTTAATTTTTGTGTGCCAGGTAAACAGCTGTTTCCCTGATAAACTTCCACAGGAAAAATAAACTTCTGCCACAATCCTTTCAAATTTCGAAAGTTAATTCTTGACCATTTAAACAATTTTTGTGTTTAGGCTACTTAAACACAGTTATCTACATCTAGGCATGCACACATTTATCAGTTGTTCACCTACCTGCTGCAGTCAGCAGAAATCCAGCCAATGCAACCTGGAGCACAACTGAGTTCACCCCAGCCAAGGGAAGCAGCAGCTGCTGAGCTGAATCACTCACTCAGCTCCAGGGGCTCCAGCCTTGATCTTTGTTGACTCTAACAGTGGCTTTGATACTGAGGGCTCAATGCATTGCCCACACAGAAGGAGCCAGTGCCATTTGAGATGGACAGCACAACCTGCCTGTCCTGTTGGCAACACATCTTGCAGAGCTGTCAAGGTGCCTTGCATACTGCAGGGCATCTGAAATGCCAGCAGTTCCTGTGTGAGGGTGACTGAAGTGAGCCTTTAGGCCACAAACAGACTCCTGCAGGTAGGCATAACAAATTTAGGTATCTCTGTTGTCAGCTGAATCTCTGGAATTCAGGAATTTGAACAGCTTTATCTGCAAAGGCCGTGGCACTGCCACAGGAGCATAGCACTCATAAGAAGTGGCTTGTTATGGTTTCCCTCCTATTCAACAGGCTAACAGGAGGGAAGCACAGCACAAGCTCATTCATATCTGTTCCTCAGGAGTACAAGCATGCCTTGCATACTCTGTCTTCAGAACCAGTCAAGCAGAAAGCAATTACTTTCACAAGAGTTACAGAAGAATTATTTTGGGCTTAGGGTTATTTTAAGGCATAGCTATATGATCAGATTTAGATGGTCATAAGTTAACTCCACATTTTATGTCACCTCAGGTTCACATAGCATTTAGACAGAATAACCTTATTACAGAATAACATGTGAACTAAAAATTCACACCTCTCAGTTTATTCATGCAGGCTCAGTAAATGGCAAACTGGGCTATGATCCAAGCTGGAACTGGCCTGTGCTGCAGAATCTTGGGCAGAGAGGGCATCAGATGCCAACCTTTATGTATTTAGGTACACTCAGATACTTTGGTGCTGACCCCCTCACTGCAAAATCACCAGGAATTTGGTACATTGGAACATAAGGCAGCTAAAGACTCATGAAGCACTGAGAGAGCATATCTACACAGAAACCTTTTGGCAATCCATTTTTGACAAAAGAGAAGTTGCCTTTTATTAAGAGAATCTAAACAAAAAGTAGTAATTTCCCCAAAAGCTTAATGTTCTGTAAATATCAGTTCCCTGAGCAATTCCCTTAAAAAAATTCAGATAATCTTATTACTCATGTGATCTGTGCATTAAGTCTCCTTTTAACTTCTCCACTACAGCACTTCTGCAGGAATTGACCGTAATAAATGTGATTATGGATGCAGTTTACACAGGTATAGCTCCTGATATAACTTATCCATTTGGTAGTTAGCTATTCTTTTAGTCTAGATACTGCCAGATGACTGAGCAAGTTCTTTGAGCCTCTTCCCAACGTGCCTCCTGTGTGTATGTGTCGTGTCTGGCAAAATCTGTAGTGTCCACTGAGAGAAAGCAGACATGGAGCAGATGCTCGACTGCATTTCTTTCCCTGCTTGACTGCAGTGACTGCTCTGAGAAATAAACAATCCACTTGGTAAAACAAACTGCTGCAAATGCTCACTATGGCTTCTATCATTTGATTATTACCTTGTTTATACTCTTTTCCTAAACAGGTTTATTCAAATTCCCCTACCAATCTATACACTCCTGAATTTTTATCAGCTATATCTCTTCCCTCCAGGCAGAGCCCACACTTCCTTTTTGCTACAAGACTTTTTTATCTACACGTAGGATTGGATTTTGTGTTTGATTTTGTAAGGTACTTACTCTTGGAATTAGTTCCCGATTTTTTATTAAGGGATGGCATGTTCTATAAAGTATTCCATCTCTAAATCAGACAGTGAGAGAAAAAAAATGTGATGTCTCCCATTTTCAGATTTGAAAGAGCAGCTGATGTCAGAAAGGAAGATAAAAAAGTTGACCTTATAACACTCTGGTTCATGATGATGCTGCCTCTTAGTCTCAATGTCCAATTTATCTCAGAGCACATGCAGGGTGAAGACTGCAAAGTAAGACTAATGGGTATGGCAGAAACATGTGCAGTAATTCATCATCATAACAAAGCATAACACAATTATCAAGAATTTCCTGTAGACTTGCCATGATTACATGGAAACAAATTGTTTCATCTGCTCAGTTAGAAGTGCAAGAATACTGAACCAAAAACCAGAAAGGGATTGTTGCCACCTACATATACAAATTATCCTTTTAGGAAATGACAAATGTACAATTTGGCTTTCTTTTTGGGTTTGTACACTGAAATAGTATTCATTCAGTGCCTGGCCAAATGGGTCTCTATGTTCTGCAGCAGGACACATCACAAAAAACAGGAAGAAGAGGCAGCTGGCTGCAGGGTTTGAGGAGTTAATGGATGCTATCACAACATCTTTTTCCTGCTTGCCAAAGCCTTTGTTGCAGAAAAAAATTCAAGTAGAATGAAGGAAGGGAAACCTTTAATTAGTTGGAATTTACTTATTAAAAAAAAAAACAAAACAACTTGTCTCTGCTTGGCATATCTTCCTGAGAAAAGACTAACATCAGCATCACTTTGTGACTAATTTGGTTTGGTCCTGTTCCTGGTGTTCAGCTACCTGGAGTACAGTTTAGACTGCTGTTTATTTGACTCTCCTCCCTGAGGACCACTCTTCTGTAGGAAAATTAAAGCTATGCAATGCTTACATAGACATTTCTTGCACTTCTGCTGGAGAACAAGACCATTCTGAATAAGCACTAATAATAGACAACACTGCAAGTAGCTGCTTGGGGCTCACATGCTTGAGAGACAAAATATTAAAGGAGAAGTCACTGCTAAAAGGAGCAGATAGATTGTATTTGCTATCACAGATCTCTACTGTGTTTCAGTGATCATGCCACTTAGGTAAAGTGGGACTTTGAGAGCTAAAGTCTAATTAAAATAAGTGGGCGTTATATAACCATGCTCAGAAGGCAATTTTTCTGCAATATTCCTTGGTGACTAGAAGCTGCCTTTCTTTAAAGCATTTACACAACTCAGCTCTAGCAATTTAATGGTTGGAAGATGATAAGGAAATAAATTAGATTTTGGTACACAGCAGTGAAATTAATTTCAGGGGTATATGTAAGGCTTAGCACTTAAGTCCCATAACCACATCACGACCCATATCAACTGGAAGGTCCCAGTTTTTCAGGGAAGGCTGGATAGCACACATCACACAATTGCTTTTTAGAAGACGTCATCATGCATCATGACAAAAGTCATGTTTCAGGGAATGCCTTCACTCCACCAGGGTATCCATTATGGTCAGGGCTGCATTGCTGAGGTTCCAGGGATGCATCTGGCCCAGGGAGGGAATGTAATCTTCCTGTCTTTTCTTTTGTTTTAATTGGTTTGCTTTTGTTGTTTTCTTGATCTTTTTCCTCAAATAATTTCCTTTATTGATCTTGTCTTTTCTCATTTTTGTCTCTTTCCTGGTTACTTCCGGATTAGCACCAGGATGGAAGTCCCATGGGGAGCCCCACTTGGCCCCTTTCTGCTAAGTCAAACAGCCAGCCTTGGCAAAGTGAAGACATTCTGATCAGAAGCAATGGGGGGAGCATTGGTGGGGGGTCTATTTTGGGTGTCACAGGTTGGTGATAATGTGTCACACTACTGCAGCCCAGGTAATGGTGCAGTCACTGTGCTCTGCCAGCCCTTCTCTGAATTACAGCCATGAAGGAGCCGTGTAAGGTGCAAAGACACCTTAGTTCCCTCACTCTGTCTGAGCCTGGTTTGCCAGAATTGCTTCCTTAAGGAATGCTGCACAGAACTCAGTCTGCTGCAATCAACCTCATGAAGGAAAATATATCAGCCTCAAATTAATTTCACTGTATGGATGAATTCTGCCAAGTTCCTGGAATTTTCACAAACCAGTTTCATCTACCCTTAATTTACTGATCTACTTTTTAAAATGTAAACAACTTTCAAATAAGATTTTATTGCATTTGGATATAATTCTTGTCATGTTCTGTACTTTTCTGCTTCGTTTCCAAAGACTGTTGTGATGATTAACTCATGCATTATGTGATGCCATGTGTAATGCTCCCTTGTGACAATAACTCAAATTGCTATTTTCATGCTATCTTCCTGTCTCTCACTCTTGTTTTATTTTTACTCTATCCTCTTACTCATTTGAATAGAAATATTTTCAAGAATATATTTCTGTCTCCTTTTGCCAATTGACTGCCAGCTCACAGTCTAGAAAAAGACTGGGTAAGTGGAAACATCCAGCTCCCACAACTTTGCTTCCAGTTGCTACAGCTCAAGCAACCTCATAGCTTTACAACTTTTTTATATTCAGAAAAGGATTCAGTACTTTTAAACCTTCATTCTGGATATCAATAGAGAAAGAGAGCTTCTGGATGTTAACTGATCATGGATGAAATGGAATTAATATTTTGAATATTAATTATTCTTAACGTGAATAAAGATGCAGATAAATCCATTTCATTTTACCATTTGAACAGAAGAAACAGGACTAAAATTTAAAGTCCCATAATTCTGACAGTGATGTAGGAACTCATATAACATGCATGGAGAACCTACAGCAATGGAAAATCCTGAAAAATCTAGGAGAGAAGAAAGTGACAGCAGAAGACATGCAATCAAGAGAAATTTGAGGTTTCTCTTGAATTCTAGTTGTCCTTGATTGCATCAGTAATAAATAACCTGTTGCTGTTCACAAACTCCATATCCCAAATCTGTGTAGAAAATGGTAAGAAAACTAAGGACAGGAAAACTCAGCTTTCAGGAGCAGGCATAATTTAATCACCTATTTTCCACCAAGTGTTCTGTGTACAATTGTCTCAACAAAGGAGAAACCAGAATAAAACCAGAAAAGTCCATGCAAATAGATGTTTGAGGTTAATAACCCTTGTGAGCCTATCCAGGGCTGGCACCAGAAAACTCTATCATTCCATAACAAGAAGTACAGTCTAAAAAGATTGATTTAGGTTTTAAGTCCTCCTCCTTGTGAGAGAAGGACTGTTCTCAAAATACTCTAAGCAGTAGTTTCTAGTTTAGCTTTTAATACACAAAGCAATGGCTTTGCTGTTCCTTGTCTTGAAATCTACACAAGTTTGGAATTCAGCATCCACTCCTCAGTGGCTTTTGCTGTTCTCCACTTTCAGTTGCTATATATACAACAGAAAACTGCAATTTACATTAGATGACCCTGTATGAGTGTGCTCAATCAGTAAAAATGTTTCCTGCATATAGGGGCTATATGGATGCAGCCTCAATAGCTGCCAGACATAGGGATGGAAAAGGTGTGTGTGTCTTTCACATCACAACTTGATCACCTGTTCTTTCATCCTCTCACTCCCACAGAGGGAGCACCCCAAGGAACATCTCCAGCCAGACTGCTCCTCCTTGCTGTCAAGGTCACTTTCAGACATTGGGAAATATTCATCTATCCTTAGCCAGTAAACTGAAAGACATTTCACTTTCTTTGTACATCCTCATCTAATAATGTTTCTCTCTGAATTGCCTCCAGTTCACTGCACTGTTAATTAACTTTTATGCACTACCAGAGATGAATGCATCTCAGCAGTGACTTAAGTGATTTCTCTACAGCTTGTGTTTCAGTTTCCATTCATAAAACACTTCAACCTATATTAGTCAAAATTGTCCCCCTTTGTAGTATTTCTGCATTTCCATAGTGTCTCTCATTGTAAAGTAAAAAAGAACAGAGGAACAGAGGAAGTAAAATTTTGAATACCAATATTTGTCTTTGCCTGAAATACTCAACTTGGTTAGGGGGGAAAAAACTCTATTCTCTGAGTGTTTTCAGCTCTGTACATTCTATACGCCATTTCCATTATTAAACAACAATATCTGAGCCTTGCCTTAAATATCAATATAATAGGACCTTAGTTGTTTAGCAATATTGTTTTAAGTTGAAGTTTCATACAAAAAAAACCAACCCAAAAAAACCCCACATAAGCACTACAAAATGTGTCACTGTAGCAAGGTTTTCTTTAACAGCCTGCAAACAGCACACAGCTTTTCCTGCACATTTTAAGGACATATCTAGAGTTCACAAGCACTTTCAATTTTATCACCTAATTATTAGAGAGACAATTTGCAAGAGTAAACAGTTCATACACCATCTGAAGGTCTTAGCATCACAATGAACATGGATATAAAATTATTTTGTTACATAATAGCAGAAAGTGTGTGACTTACACAAATGTTGAATCATTTAGAGCTTAAAGCTGAGGTTTCCCACACTGATGGTGTACAGATTTCTGTCAGTGGTCTGCAACTGAAGGTTTACTGTTGTCTGGGTACACAGTATTCATTCCCTATGGATAGAGAGGAGAGAAGAGATTAATAACAAACAAACTGACCAAGAAAAAATACTTTAGTTTATCAACAGCAGTAAAATATTTTTTGCTAAAGACTGTAACCCTACAATTTCTGTTAAGAATGTTTGCATTTTATTATGATTTTGTCAAACATATTGTTTATACTGAAACTTTAATTTTCAGACTGTTTCCTCTTTTCCAGTCTATCCATTTATGAGAAAAAAAAACCTACACAAGATGTTATTTATAGGGTATTTTCAACAGGCAAAACTCCCTCTCAAAAACAAGTAAAAATGAAAGTGTTAGCTGGTTTAGGAAGCCTGATGTCACTGATGATGGATAAAATGGAAAATGTGAATGTACAAGGAATTTAAGCAATAAAAGGGAGCAAAACAATTGCAACTTAGTATTTTGGGACAAAATCAGGAAAGACAAAACCATCTGATGCTCAAAGATTTCACAAAGAGGGATTTTACAAGTCCCTGAGCCTGCAAAAGGACGATCAGGGAAAAAAGAGGTGTGCTGAAGGGAAGAACTAGCAGTGAAAAGGTTAAATGCCTTTTTTGCCTTTGTCTTCACAGGCAGAACCTGCTCCTGGACCTTTGTGTTGCTGCAAAGAGGGGCATTCATCAGCAGCAGTTCAGAACTGCCTGCAGAATGGGCACACAGTGTAAGGGTGCCCACGGAGGTGTCCAACACCACTGTGAGGTGACTGCTCATCACCTGGGAGAAACTGCACTCGGGGGGGATATAAAGAGAGGAAACAAGGGTAATATAGGTCCATTTTAGGGGAATGATGGCTACAACAGATACCAGGCCACCACCCAACACCTAGGGACCATAATAAACTCAGTAAGTAGAACAGCAGAAACTCATGAAGTTCATCAAAGTATCAACTTGGAGTTCTAAGAAAAATAACTGCAAATCTTTTGGACCCATTTTGGGAAAAAAATGTGATTTTTTTTTTAGGATAGGCTGAAGTATGTTTTTTAAATAACATGTTCAACAGTTTTGGTTTGTCCTACTCCAGGTAAACCATGTCATATTTCAGTATACATCATTTCCATAAACAGTTGCTGAATTTGCACAATATTATATATATGTAGAAAACATTTGGCCATGGTTTTGTCAGAACTGCCTCTGTGACTGTCACAGCTCCCCTTTATTCTTCTGTCATTGTTTGCTCATCTTATTTAACATCATTCATTCTAATTTCCATGCTAATAAACTCAAATTAAAAGCCACAGATAAAACGAGAAACCAACATATACTACTACACAGAAAATAGACCTTCAAATTGCTGTCTCAAAAACACATTTCAAATTACTTTTTTTTTTTTTTTTTAACCAGTGGTGGCTAAAATCAAGTTCAGGAATACATTCAAGAATATTTGTTTATTTAACATAAAAACTTTCCACTGCCACAAAGTGGAGATTCAATTGCTCAACAATCACAACCAATTCCAAACTTTCTCAGGTCTAATGAAACCATGGCTTTAACTGTATTAGTTATCCAAGCAGTACAACTTGCACTGCAGGATATAAAAGATTCATGTCAGTAGAGATTTAAGCTCAGAAAAGTAGAACAATACTTAATGGTTAGTGAACTGCATTGGAATATTCCTTAAAGCAATTTCTCTTTTTCTATGTCTGTGTTACACTGGGTTTTATTTCATCCAAGCCAAGTGAAAACTTCAAATACTTAAACAAGTTAGGGGTTTACTGCTACCCCAAAATTCAAGAAAAATGTGGTCATCCACATTTGTTTCATAGAGAAACTGCTTTCAGAAAAGCAAGAAATTGTGAGACTTCCTGGTTAGCCCTAATCTTAGAAGCAGTAATGAAAAAGAATAACTCTAATGAAAGCAGCAGATTAAGCAGGAAGAACCTTTCCAGAAGTGTAATTCTGGATGCTGAAATACACTGTAGTGAGAGGCAACCTGCATGAAAGACACACTGCAGTTCTTCCCAAAGCCTCTGTGTTGGATTTCACCTTGTGAGGCAACAGTGAACAATGGAACAATGGAAACAATAATTATACTGGCATGCTACATTTCTGCTCTTTTAATAATATTTTCTCTCAAACATTTAATTCTACAGCTGCACCCTCTGAATATTTTAAGTTTGATTATAGAGTTCCTGCAACCTGTTTTATACTGTTTTTGCCAGGCTATAACCCAAAAGAATGAAAACAAGCTAATGGAGAGGTGCTGTGAGCATACTCACATGCCACAGGTACCTAACAGAATTTACAGTGCCTTCTATGAAATCTAATGCTTGGGAAACTACAAAAAATTGATTTAGCCATCAGTCTTTTGTCTGAGTTCACCACAAATTTTCAATTTCCTCCAGTTACCTTAATGCTCACAGGAAAAAAGCTTGTGTTCAATCGACACCTTTCATGTTTTAGTCTCAGATTGTTGTGCAGCTCTTGATTTACATGCAGTGGGGTCAGGTAGCTCAAACCTTGCAAAACTGGGGGGTTTCTGCCAGATTTGATGGACAACATCATTCCTTTAAGAGCAAACAATTCTGTCTTCTCTAGCCTGTGGATTTCCTTTCACTGTCTATCATTTTGCTTTTCACACATATCCATGTATGTTTTCACCTAAGCATACTTGCATGGGCTGCAAGCATGTCCTGCTTCTACCTTACTCTACTTTTATCCCTATTTCATGTTGTCAGCAGCTGCCTGTTGGAACTACTGCTCCCACTGTAACTCCAAACCTGTTTAGGTGCACACAGCTCCCTGCCTCTGCCACCTTCAAAACTCCAGCATGCTCCTGTGCTGGTTTATGCTGCCACAGGGATTTATGCAACCCCACACCAAACCATGTCAGGGAATCAGCGTAGATGAAACTTTAACAAGCAGAAAAGCAATGAGCCCCTTTATTCAACACTGCTGGATTAAGTCATCTTCAGCTACTTGTATTACTATGGGATCAGCATTAAAACTCTAGCTTCAGGAATTCTGACCAGCCCTGAAGTATCAACAATAAATGCTCTAAATATCCCTTAACACAGCAATCTTGTTAGAGATCGCAGTGTCTGGAACAGGAAAGCTCAGTCCTCCCCAGCTTCAGCTTATCTGCATGCAGTCCAATTTTTTATTCCCAGAACATGTCCTGGAAGCATCACAAGCACGTTATCTCAGAGAGAGCAACATCTCTGCCAGTGCCTTCTCCAGTGGGGAGGGTGATGCATCCAAGACTTGGGATAAGTCTTAACCCAAGATGTTCAGCTTAACCTGAAACAGCTCAGGAGCTTCTCCCATTTGGGTTCTCTTCTTTCTTATACATCCCTAATGCTCTCTGTTTTCCTTCTGTGAGCTGCAATTTTTAGACATTGTTGGGACAGACAAGAATCACAGCCATTTTATTTTTTGATAATGGTGTAGATGGACAGAAGGGAGACATATTTTGATCTTTCTCTAGACTTCATTTTTGTTCTTTAACAGTTTAAATAGATAGGCAATTTGAACATGAAGGATCTGTTGTCTCAGGAAAAACATGATCACCCTTTTAAGTATTCTGCTCATGTGTAGTGATTCATACCAGGCCTTATGCTTTGGAAGGTTTGCAGTTCGAAATGTTAATTAACAGATATAGTCCATTTCCATATGTCTTCCTCTAAAGGTTACTGCAACAACATTTCCTGAATATACTTTAACAATTTAATGGCAGCCTGGCAGTAGTTTCATGACAAATAAATTTAAGTGACATACAGGTTGCAGTGGAGAATACAAAGTATAAGAAAGCAATGTACTTTTTATAGAGATGTGACATGAAAAACATTGACCTGTAGTCCCAAGTAATTTTCATAAGACAAAAGCTTTCATGGTAATAAAAACAAATCAGTCAATGTTCTGAAAGACTAATATAATAAACCATCAGGGAAGCTATTCAGCTGTGTTAACTCCATTTAACAAAAGAGGAGTCATTATTATTCAAACTTTAAGTACAAAGTTCGGTGACAACTTTAGCTGCACTATGACAAAGTGATTCTTGATTAATGAGAGATACTTCCAGAACTGGCAGTGGGACTCAACATGGAAGCACATGCTACCTTGCTGGTCATACTGAACAAAACCAGTTTGATATTAGGACTGGACTTAAATGACAGGACAGAATTGCAGAGAATCTGAAGATAGTGCATTAAATATTACCATACCCAAGAATTTATATACTGACAAGTGAATAGAACATGAGGAAGATGGAATAGCGGTCAGGAGTGCCAATATTTTTTTATGGGAAGGAGAAAAAGGATAGAAGAGGAAAAAAAGTACTTTTAGTCCAAACTGATTCTTAACAAATGGATACTACACTGTTTTTCAAGAGAAATAAAATTATGCTTTATAATTTTATTTTTGAGGTCGTATTGCCATAGCCACGGAATAAGGGAGAAATTAAGTGAATTACAAGCAATTTGGGGTACAAGTAGAAAAGAATCACAGGTTATGATTACAAACTGTGCTTTCTAACTGTGAGTTCATCCTTACACACACACTCCGCAGACATCATTTCTTGAGGAGCTGAAATGTTGTAATAATTCTTTTCTTTATGAACCTCACTCATTTGCAAGCATCTTTGCAATTCTGATTTATAAATGAGACAGTATTTGGAAATATCAAGGCACCAAATAACTAGCTGGAAGTTTTTCAAAATACTAAGAAGATCTCATTTTTTTATCCACCCCTTTCCTTATCCTGCATTGAATTTTGGAGACTTTACACACTTAACAAACCAGTTTGGTCTTTATCTATACTACAAGCAATTCCACCTAAACCCAGATGGGATTTTTTTTCCAACTGCACAAGGTCCACTCATTTATGCCAAACATAAACTGTCAGCCAGGACTCTGGAATGTACCACAAAAAGTTGTGAACTATTTATTTGAGAAGGGAAAAACAGACATGCATAGAAGAATATTCAGAATAGCAGAAAAGGTAGAAAAAAGGAAGGTAATTGAAAGGAATGAGTTGTACAGGCAGAGCTGGAAAAGGCATTACAGATAAAGATATGCAACATCTCTACCTGAATGACAAAATATAAGATAGTCAGTCTATGACTGAAAGGACTGCAAGAAACAGGAGTGTTTGAAAGTTGTTCAGAAGTCTTGTTCCTGCTGATGCAACATGAATGGCTAATTATGATGAATATAATACTGAGGTATTCCACTTGAATTCAGGTCTACCAGGTACCACACAAAAAAAATGGGAGACAATTTAATGCCCTATCATCTTAAGATATGAAATGATAGGGGTAAATAATGAAACAGATCTGAGAAAAAAAAAATCAGACAATATCCCTGTTATTTGATCTGTGTTTAAAACTAGATTGTGAATAAGTCTTCCAAGACTTCCAAGAACAGCAGCAGGTGCCACATTAAAATATATCATAGTAAGAAAAAAAAGACTTCACTCTCACAGAAGACAAAGCACTCAAATATTCTGGACTGCAAGAAAAAATCCAGTCTCAGCAAAGATGAAAACCTACTATCCATCTTTAACCAAGTGTAATATTTAATAGTGACTGCTCTTTAAAATCTGAATGACTTTTCAAGGGGAAATTTTAAATACTCCGGCATTTTTCACATCAGATGCCTTCAAAAAATAAAATTAAACCACCATTGTAAAGCTGAATTTACATAATGTAGATAAAAACAGTAGTTTCAATTCCCTAGCATGGATGAATACAAAAAAGCATTGTTTGATTGCAAAAGAAGTTTGTTTTAAGAACTAGTTACTCATGTTATTTATTAAAGCATTCTATATACCTATATCAGTTACTATCACTTGGATACAATTAAGAGATCCCGTACTTGTTTATGGCCATTATTCAACTTTTCATGAAAAAGGCATGTCATTTACAAGCTTATGAGAAATTAATTTTCAAAGGGATTTTTTAGACTTACAAAAATAGCATATCATCCTTATTTTCGAGCCTCAACTTTTGCAACTGATATGAAATTAAAACAAAACACAAAAAACCCCAAACCCAAACATTCCAATATGATATTTTGTCATAGGCTAGTTGATTTTTTTCTCTTACCATCACCCTTGGATCATCTCCTTGTTACAGATTTGAACACAGTGAACAGAGAGCAGCAGTGCAGCATCTGCCACTCCTCAGCCTACATCCCATGCTCTGCTTTTCCTGTAAGTCCAGCAGAGAAGCTCCCATTAAGAAAGAGAGGATGTAATAAAATTGTTGTGTTTTTCTGAGGCCAATTGGCTGAGTTGCTCAGAATTATGGTGCCTGTATAAACCCCTGAGGGCTGGTTCTTGTGGTTTCTCTTGCTAAAGTGAAGAGGTGATGTGTCACCTTCCCTGCATCCTGTTCCTCCTGCAGAAGCAAAACCAGCAAGCCTGGCTCTCCAAAGCTCATTATCTCACTGTGCAACATCTTCTCCCATATCCTTTCTGCCATCTCTTTCTTTCCCAGAATGTAAGCCAGCCAAAGCTCAATCTTTTGGGCAGCAAAATCAGGTTTTTTCAGTGCTAATAAACCTTGAATCAGCTTAATTTACAAATATTGCTCTGCATCTTTCTCCAAAGGGAACAAAGGAAGTGTGCAATCAGACACACTCTACTCTCCAAAATGAAAAACAAATACATAGAAGGATGAAATAGATCTCTTTATCAGTACTGCCATAGCAATTTAGAGAAACTATAGACAAAGAGAATGTAGACTAACAGTGAATTCCTTTGCTCTAGAAGGAATTATTCTCTCTTGATACCACCTTAATTTGCCTTGAATGGAAGGAGAGGCAAAAAGGTCTCATAAAATCAGATAATCAAAAATAAACTTAATGAGAAAGAGTAGATAGATATTTGTCTTGCCATTTTATTGATTTAGCTTTTAACTTCTGCACAAAGACCTCTGCAAAACCTCAAAAACTTCAGCCAAGGATGGTATGACTGTTGACCCCATTAAAGGAGTAAAAGGATTGCAATGCATTGAAGAATTTCAAATCCCCAGTCTCCTGGATGATTTGCAGCTAGGGAGAGCAGCAGTGGGACATCCTCTCTCCAGACAGTAGCTCCTGGAAGGAGGATCACAGTACCATGACCCCAGTCACAGTCATTCTGCAGAGATGACTTCCACTGCTTTTCCAAAAACACTTCTCCAAAAAACCATTCTTCTTTGCCATAACAGAAGCCTTTGCAAGAACACACAAGTGACCTACTCAAAACTACCCCCAGCTACAGCATAGACACTCTGCACCTTTGTGAAGTGCAACAGGAAAGAAGTAGCCACTGCAGTAATTAATATATTTATCTAATGTAACATGTCCCAACAGCATCATCCCAACTCTACTTTTTCCACCACAATATTCTCCATGACCAGGACAAAGCAACAGCCTCCTTGTGCCATACAACTTCCTCAGCCCAGCCTACTTTATGCCCAAATTCAAAATATACTATTTTTTTCCAGTTCAAACACCATGAAAAATTAAAACAAACAAACAAACAAACAAACCTTTTCCAAATCAACCGTAGCTATTCTACTGAACAATTTGACCTAATACCAGCCTGATTGATTTCTGTACCAGGGTGTCTGTGACATTGAGGTGTTTTGAATTACCCTTATGATAGAAGGGGATAACTGTTTACAGGATATTATGTATATAAGCAGTTTTTCTCTTTTAGTCTTAGCTCTGTGAACAGGGCTAGCCCTAAGGCAAAGCCTAAGGCAGAAAGTGAAATACATTTTTCAAAGGCTGTTTGTTAATTGTTAAACTGCTTTCCTGTTCCCTGCCAGTTTTATCCTAACATAAGAACAAATCAATGTTAAGGCAGTCTGCCAGATGCTGGCCAACTCAGACTACTTTGAGCGTCCTCTCTCTTCCTTGGCAGCTGAAATCTCTCAGCACTATTCAAATTTTGCTCAGCATCTAGCAGCATTCAACCCTAAATGGGCTGCAATCTGCATATGAATATTTTAATTACATGCTGCTATGCAGAAAGAAAACAACCAGCTATGCACAGGCAAGTCAACTAAGAACTTGTAAGCTCTGTGACAGCAATGGATTTATAATTTCAGCCTGTTTATTATGCCTTGGGCATCATTCTATAAAAGATGTGTCTAAGGCTAGGTGTCTTGCTTGAAAAAGAGAAGTGCAGTTGTTTTGTTGCCCTCCTGCAGTCAGTGCAGAAAGTGATGAGAAATGAAGGATTTTCTCACACCACATGCATGAAATTCAGAGTTTTCCTGAAGGCCATTGGACTGAAGGAGGATGATCAGTAGCTTTCAAGAAAGAAAAACACTGCATTTGGCAGCAAGAGGAAGAGGAGGGCAGAGAAGAGGTTGAGTGCCAGCCAAGTTCTGGTTTCAGACCTGGATCAAATGTACTGGACTGACATGAAGCACCCAACTCCTGCCTATTTTCCGTGGTGAGACTGCACAAAAACAGTCTCTGATGGGGATGGAGCTCAGGCATTTTTGCATTTTGCATATTTTTGCATTTCACTTCCCCTTTAGGACTCTGTGATTCACTGTCTAGAGATGTGGACAACCAGAAGATAAAAGAGGAAGAGCCAGGAGTGAAATAGCTTGGAGGAGCTTTGTTGAACAGACAAAAGCTGAAGGGATAAAGGTGAGAGACAGGCAGTTATGGGGAGTCTACATGGAGACACGAGCTGCAGGGGGATGGTGAAGCTGCTAGGACAAAAGTGAAAATGGAGTGAGGTGACCCTGGCAGAGACATCCCTAAACTGCTATCAAATGGCCTCTAAGAAAGAGCTGCCCACATACCTGTACTGAAAAGAAAGAAGATCAGTAATCCAAGAGGCCCAAACAGCCTAAAAGAAATTTTCAGTGTTTTCTCCTTCAGTCTCACTCTGCAGAAGTTATTCTTTTAAACATCCTTCATCTCTTTACCAGCCTACAAACAGTGAGGTAAAGCTGGAAAATAAGCCTGTTTGAACAACAGACATCAAGGTGATTTAGGAGCAGAGAGAATTGCTTGGCTAGTATTTTTTTGTCTTTATTTTTAAATTAACAGTGAAAGGGAGGGAAAGTTTCTTGATAACAAAAATAAAAAACATCAATGCCTTTCAGAGCCATCACTATCTCATGTAAAGGGCCAGGCCAGACTGTAGGTAAAAGCTGTGGGACACTTCAAAAGAGAACAAATTTGACACTTGCATGACATTTCCAGTTTAACTTTGAACTTCTTCTTCCCCACTAGAATGAAAGGTTCATCAGCTGCCAGATGCTTTTAAGAGTTTGGGGGAATGAAAAGAAGTATTTTTTTCCCTCTCTAGATGCTCTACTTTAAACCGTCTACAATCACACTTTTTCTTTTTTCTGGTGTTAAAAGCCCCTGTCCTTTTTTTAAAAAAACTTCAGGATTGCCAAAAAGAAAAAAAAATCAAAATTCAGTATCATCCTGCAGTCCTAATCTGCTTTTCATCAAAAAGCTTCTGTATCTTCTGAAAGCTTTGATGAACCTGATAAGAGACAAAGGTTGAGACAGAGACCAAGTGAATCTCAAGCACTTAGTGAAGTTTGTTCTCACATTGAACAAACTGTGAGAGAATTGCACTGAAGTTTGTTTTAAGTTTGATGCTTGTTCATGTCCCTAAATGAAAGAAAATTTCAGAATGTTTGGTCAGAGACTTTAGGGGGTCATTAATTTTACTAGACTTTATTGCATGCACTCTATAAAAATAGCTAACAAGATTGAAAGAGCTTCCACACTTAACATAAATATGGTCAAACATAGGAAAACAAAATACACCTGAATGTTAGGATTTCCAGTCTAATGGACAATTCATGAGCTTGAACTGTGTCCCCATAGTCTTAGTAAACCTATGCCTGATAATTTTTACAATAGACAAAATATCATCATCAATTCAATTCTTGCCATCTATGGATAATACATTCCTCCTAGCGATGTCTTGGATGTCTTTATATAAATATGAACAACAGTGTTTCCATAGATCCTCTATGCTGTTTAAAAAAAAACACTTATTAAAATATTTGGTAACAACATCCCCCTACAGGTTTACAGGGGGCAGAATGGCTGCAAAGCTGCCTGGTGCCAAAGGAGCTGTGGGTGCCCTCTGACAGCAGCTGAACACGAGCCAGCTGTGCTCAGGTGGCCAAGAAGGCCAATGCCACCCTGGCTCTGCCGGCAATGGTGTGGCCAGCAGGACCAGGGCAGGGATTGTCCCCCTGTACTCAGCACTGCTGAGGCCACACCTCAAATGCTGTGCTCAGTTCTGGGGCCCTCAGGACAAGACATTGAGGGGCTGGAGCATTGAGGGCAACAGAGCTGGGGAAGGGTCCAGAACACAAGACTTGTGAGGAGCAGCTGAGGGAGCTGGGGGTGTTTAGCCAGGAGAAGAGGAGGCTCAGGGAACTTCATATCCTCTCTACAGCCACCTGAAAAGACATTGTAGCAAGGTGGGGGTCAGACTCTCCTAACACATATCAAGTGAAGGGACAAGAAGAAGTAGACTTAAATTGTGCTTAAGGGAGATTCAGATTAGATAGTAGATTTTAGGGTTTTTTCCACTGAGAGGGCTTAGGCATTGAAATTAGTTGCCTAGGGAGGTGGTGGAGTCACTGTCTCTGGAAGTTTTCAAAGAGACATCTGGATGTGGTACTTGAGGATATTGTTTAGGGGTGGTTACAGTGGTGCTGGGTCATCAGTTGGGCAAGATAGTTTTGAAGGTCTCTTTCGACACTGATGATTCTGAGATTTAAAGAGGTGGGGTTTTGAAATTATAGTAAATAGCAATAGATGGCCCTGACATAAGTACATGGCTGAATTAATTCCCAGGATTCTCTTTTCAAGATGCCAGTGTTAAGCCCCTTGAGCAAATTATCACCTTTATCCTCACTCTATGGCCATTAGTAAAGCCTTTATATTTATCAGCACTAGTAATAATCAAAAATCATTAAGTATAGTCAGAGACAAGCAAACTTAATCTCTGGATTCAGAAGTGTTTGAAATCCTTGCCAAGAAAGGCCTCTCCCTCCTGATTTAGCATTAAGTTGCAAAATAAACAATCCCACTAAATTGCATTCTCAGCTTGAGCACCACAAACAAAACCCAAGTAAATGAGTGTTTATTAGAATGAGCTTGACAAATAATGACTTCCCACCACCAGGCTATCCATGATGTATCTATAGATTGCTATCTATGACATCTCCATAATAATGTATTTTGTTACATGGAGATGGTTGACTGGTGATGACATGGATTTTCATCAGAAAGGACTTGAAAATTAAAACTGTGCTGTAGATATTCATTTTCCAAAAAGTCCAGCTTGCAGAGATTGAATTAGGCACATGAGTTATTTTGGTTTTGTTTGAGGGGTTTTTGGCAGGACTACCTGGATACAGAACAGTTTCTGTTTCTTGAAAATTGGCCTAGACCTGAAGAAAAGCAGCCTAAAGCTATGCAGCAATAGGCATGCAGGGCTGAAATCCCTCTATCAGCACACACATTTGTAATTTTTTGATGGTACAGTCAGCATCTTCCAGCATTTGAAGTGAAGCTTGATCACCTCAAAGTTTCCTCTTTGACACAACTTGTCAACTAGTTTATTTCTTTATATTTGATGTTTATTTTGTAAATGTTATGGGTTTCCAAGACATCCAGCATCTTGCAACGTATCATTGCATTTTTCCATTAAGAATGCTGGAAAATAAAACTGCCAGCTCAAATATGCTTTAGAGTCAAATTAACTGGTCACATCTCACTGATCAACGTCAAGGTCAATTAACTGTGAGTTCACTAGGTCCAAGGAACAAGTCCCAAAACCCAGAACATTCAGAATGCAGATGAACAGTGGATGTGGAGAAGCAAAAAAATAAAGAATTACGTGAATATCAGTTTCTCTGTGATTATACTATACTCAGAATTTACAAGGGGGAATCTGGTTCAAACACAAACAATATGAGAATGAACTTCAGAAAAGGGGACTAGGAAAAACACATAAAAATCTTCCCAAAAAGCTGATCTAACTCCAACTGACTTAGAATTATTAATTCTCTTAATTGAGCCCTTTTAGAAAAGCAAAATAGAAGCCATGCAGGCTTCCAGACCGAGCCTTACAAAAAGGTCAATAACAAAACATAACTCATTTTCTGGTTATCTCCATAGGACAACTGATAATAGTTGAGTATAATTTCTGTAAATTTTAAAGAAGCCTGAGACAGAGAAGCAGAAGGAGACAGGAAGCAGTGTCTATTTCTCACCCTCTATTACCTCCTTCAATGACTTTTAGATGTGGGAGACCTTGAAATCTAGAGAGGGATTTATCTTATATGGATGTCACTGATATGCATGCTTCTCTCTAGAAGTTTATCTTCAGCTAGTTACCTGAAGCTCTCTAGAGGAAAGAAATATGTATTTATAGGCAGGACTCATCCAACCTATTTTGCACACCTGCTTTACAATACAATAAGACTTTGTTCATGATAGTCCTGTTCCTTGCTGTCTGTAAAGGAAATCTCAATGATTCACTCAGAAGCTGAAGTTTACACTAGAGATCTCTAAGATTAGATATGCCAAGGCTTAGCCCTAGGGTCTATGGAAAAGCATACAAACTTGTCTGTTGTAGAGGAAAGTGAAATCTTTGCCAGAGGAGATGGCAGGAGTGTGTCAAAAAAAGAACTATGAAGTTTTCTGTTTGATGCCTGCAATCAAGGTGACATCTGGCTCACGTTGTGCAATTTGCCTGTTTGACCTGAAGAACACAGATCTACTTCTTGCAAAGCCCAGGTAGTTGGCCTGCAAGACATAAATCTGAAAAATAAATTTTCAGAAGGCTGAGAAGGGCAAATCTTGCTTTCCAGACCAGTTACAACCTTTAAATAATCCCTTAAGGTGGTCATGCCAGGGACAGCACTCTTAGTCATGTAAATGGAAAGAGCCAAGATTTTTTGAAAGAACAAAACAATGTCCTGGGTCATGAGTGTATGAAACATACTAGGATGGTGCTATTAGCACTGAAAGGATAGCTTTCAGAAAGTCCCTGCACTTACTATTACTACTGGGAGCTCCTCTTTGTGTATTGCATTTTGGATTGCCATGCCTCCCCAGGAAAGCCACTATGAATCACACTCTGCAAGCCCTTCACTTTACCAGGTATGTCCTGTGAGACCCAAGACCTTTTGTGGATATAGCCCAAACACCCATCTGTGGCTTGGACCTTCCCTCCAAATAGTTTTGGAAATAAAACGTCTATAGATTTTTCAAAAATGCATCTTTATACACATTATGAATTTCAGAATTTCTATCAATAGGTAAACAAAGAAATTACTACAATCAAAGTTTTATTCCCATGCTCTTTACTCCCACACAGTACACTTAAATATTCCCTGAAGTACATTATCAAATACACAATAAAACCCTAGCCAATCATAACGAGTGATGAGAGAAAAGTGTCCTGGCAGGTGTCTAACAGAACATAGTCACTCAACAGGAAGTGTCTGGTGCCATTTAGTATCAATTTCTCTCAAGCTCATTAATTTTTTTTCAGATTTCAATATCCAGAAGTCATCAATTCAATTTTTTTCCAGTTAATAAAATTTTTCTTCCTTTTGTCCACAATTATTGACAAGACTATTATCTAAATGAGTATTAGCTCTTTCTTAATTAGCAGGCAATTCAGCTGTGACTTGCACACAAAACCTTGTCTATTTTAATAAATGGTTACATTGCTTTACTAGTGCTGAGCAATTAATTAACTCAGAAACTGCATTTGGTTTTTTTTGCATTTTCCTGGCATTTGTTTTGTGTACTAACCCATGCCACAGTCACATTGACTAAGAGTTTTATTCCCAATCGACATTGTTTATGAAATATAAAAAAAAAAGAGTCAATTGTTGGCTTGGAACAGGGATTCTTCTCTGACACTTATTTTTCCTACTCTTCCAGAGCAGCCAGCTGATTTCTATCTGCCTAAGTCATGGGCTCACACGTCTAGAAATCTGTATAACTCAAAACAGTACTTTGCTTTCAGATCATTCCCCCTGATTTCCTATGCTTGTTTTGTATGTATAAACAAGGCCTGGGACCTCAGACCTGATTCCTTACAGTCACTCACAGCAGTGAATACAATGCAGGTCTAAGCCTTCACAGAAACTGCCCATGGTATTTGTCATCTTCCACAGGCCTGTACTAACTTACACCAGCTTCAAACCTTGCTTAGGGTATTTTACATTCACTTTGCCATAGCATGCATGATTACACAAGCTGCAGGGCAGAAAAGTGAATAATTCAGCCCTGTCTCCTCCTCCGCCCACATCTTTTATTTGTATGTAAAGCACCTACTCCATTCCCAGAGATATATAGCTAGGTAACACAAGCAAACTAATGAGGTATAGCCTTGGGGCGTGTCAGCTCTATGTGCCTTAAAAGTGCCTACCTTTCCAAACATAGAATTGCTATTCAAATATTGCTCCTGGCTTTGTTAACTAATAATAAAACCACATGAAAATATAGCACCGTGTCACCCACTGTTTATAAGCTCCATACAAGATGAATAGGTAGCTCGAGCGGGCAGCCTGCGCACTCTGTCCTGCCTATTAAGGGTTTTAAGATCAGTTTTTTATTATGCATCTCAGGAAATGTTTGTCTTATCAATGAGCACTGTGCATAGGCTGCCAGAGCATAATGCAGTCCCTTCTCCTGTGGGGTTGTTTTGACTTGTCAACTCAAGTAGAAGAATGCAAGTAATTTATATGAGCATTTTGCATTAGACTATTGAACGGATTCTGGTTTTAATTAGGAGGAACAAAAATTGGTTGCAACAAGATCTAAATGCCTGTTGCAGCTCAAAGGATATCAAGAGTTCTCACATTAAAAGTAGCACATTGCAGCTGATTCTGATTCATGGCTGTCTACTCTTCAGTGGATGCTTCAGATATTTCATCTGCGCACTTCTCTTTTATCACTGTGGGCCCGTCTTTCCCCTCTCTACATCCATATGCATTCTGTTGGCCTTGAAGCTTGTTCTGAATCATTCTGCTCTGTGATTTTAAGGAAATTCACACAGCTCTTCAAAAGACACAAAGTGCTTACCTCTATCCCAAACTCTGAGCATCAAATAGAAAGATTTAACATGGGATGTACCCATGCCAATGCCAGCATTGTCCCAGCAGCAAGGGCTGTCTTGTAATGGCGCTGCTCTGTCTATATCAATGTCACATAACAAAACAGTAACAAGCCTTCAAAGAGTGTCTTTCCACTAGGCATTTAAGGGGGCTTTATAAATGGCAGTTTATTCACAGATGCATGTTGGAGAATTTTGCTCAGACATGGCTTGAAGGAAAAGGCAGCTGTAAGCAGCTAATTCTCAAGCCTGTTTCTGTAAAGAATGAGGTTCTCAGGCACATTTTTATAAACAGCAGGGTTCTCAGGCAGTCTTCTCATAACAGGTAAACATTCTGTCCTTGGCTGTTTTGGGAACAGACATGGAGGTTTTGAGGACCATTCATATCCGGGTGAGAACACAAATCTTGGTTTCAATAACAAACCACAGGTATTGAAAACAAAGGGAGGGGTTAATGTGTAATCTGTGACCAATGATGAGCTTGGGTTTTGTAATATGTATAAGCTTAGTTAACACCACTATAAAAATGTGCATGTTGGATCAATAAATTGGAGTTCGATGCTGATCAAAGGATGGGTTGTCTCCCTTCGCTTTCAATAGATGCAGAGACATGCCTGTGATAGTTACCAATGTTCAGATAACAATTCCACGAGTTAAGAGGTTTAGTGAGATGTTTAAAGTTACATAGCAAGAGAGCTGGAAATAGAGCACATACATTCAACTTCTGGCATGGTGTTTGCTACTTAACAATCTTGTCTTACACCCACAACTTGACTGGAACAGCAGCAGGATGCAATTTCAGTGCATAGACCCAGATTTGCTATATTCCATGGGGCTAGATCCTAAGCAGGGATAAACCACATGAGCTCCATTACAAACAGCTTGCTTGGTCTTCAGCCTAAGTAAAAGATTATTATTAATTTTTTCTATCAAGCACATAAATATAATTTAGAGTCTGTGCAGAATGCTCTCTTTTAGTAGGATGACAAAGACTCTATGTAGATGAAGTCTCTTTCACTATACTCTCAGTTTATTAGTTAACAGGCATTCTTATGTGACTATTAAAATGTTGATCAAATGGGGTTTTTTACTTAACCATGCTATTTTTATTCATATGTTAAATGCCGTTTCAATGACAATTTATTTTCAGAATCACAGAATATTTTGAGTTGGAAGGGACTCACATGGATCATCCAAGTCCAACTCCTGGTCCTATTTTACACACAGAGAAACCACTATTTATTGTCTGAACAAGCTTTTCTAGAAGATTGATCTACCATACTTTATGAACAGGTAGATTTGATGGCTGGTAAAGTGAATAACCTTAGAAATTGGATGGCGTTCCCCACTAAGCCTCACTAAAGTTCTAGTATTATCATGCAGGCACATGTGCGCCTTAACCCCACAGCTGCCACTCAAAGGCAATCCCACTGAAATAATGATAGCTGCAGGGTTCCATCAAAATGTAAATTCCACGGCAAAAGACTGCTGTGACAAATGACAGGAGCCAAGGAGGAAAGTCCGTGTGGGATCAGGCTAAGGAGCCCTGATTCTCTCATCTGTCGCTGTTATCAGTGCCCGAGGAGCGGTGCCGGGGCTCCTTGGCTCTGCTGTTGGCATGGTCCAGCAGAGACCGAGCAGTCACTTGTTCGCCCAAGCTGGAGAGGCACTGTGGGTTTATATCAGCACCTTCGGCTCCCGAGCCTGCACTGAAATAAACATCGCTCTAACTCGGACACACGGCGCGAAGCCTCTGGAGCGGTCACGTCGCTTCGGTGGTGCCAGGCGCTCTTTCCAGCGCTGGCTGTGGCTGCTGTTGTGAAGGCGGCCAAGAGAGGGCAGCCGGCCCTTGGCCGCTGCGCTCCCGCTGCCCGGGCTGCCCTGTGCCCGATCCCCGGCACTCACCCCACTCGGCCCTTGGCCGCTCCGCTCCCGCTGCCCGGGCTGGCCTGTGCCCGATCCCCGGCACTCACCGGCCCTTGGCCGCTCCGCTCCCGCTGCCCGGGCTGCCCTGTGCCCGATCCCCGGCACTCACCGGCCCTTGGCCGCTCCGCTCCCGCTGCCCGGGCTGGCCTGTGCCCGATCCCCGGCACTCACCGGCCCTTGGCCGCTGCTCTCCCCTCTGCCCAGCCGAGCCCCGACGGAGCGGGCTGGCCTGTGCCCGATCCGCGGCCCTCACCGGGCACCGCACCCCAGCTGTGCCCCAGGAGAAGGGCATTTCTGGCCTGGCTGCACAGGTGTCCCTCATGAACTGGGTCCCATGCACGGATGAACGGGCACACGAATTACTTTGTCCAGAAATACCTGGTTTTATTTAAAAGCGAGATGTATCAGAAATAGCCCTGGTGGATTTCACGCCTCAGGTGCTCGGGGAAGCAGCGTGTGTGCTGGTGCTGAGGCTGACAGGACACGACAGGTTTATTTGCTTGCCCTTCTTGATATAGTAAGTGGCATTTGATAAATCGTTGTCAGACCACTGAAATCTAATAACATGGATCACTACAAGATGATTACAGCCCCCGAACATTACTGGCACCATATGAGTGAATAATAACCTTGCTGTTTTTGACAAGGGGATACGTAATCCTCAGGGTATTCAGGGACAAGGTGTGATTTCCAAAACTTGGTCAGGAAAGACATTAAAAATTATAATGTCATTGGCTGAGAAGCCTTCCCTGTGGATTTTAAAGATTTGTGACTATGATAAATAAAATCACTCTCTTAATCAACCCTTTCCAATATAATTTATGAATGCTCTGTTCAAAACAGCGTATCATAACAGTATGGAAGAAGGTTAGTGTAGACACACTGATGCATACATACATACTAAAATACAGATATTGCCAGTACAAGGATAAGATAAAAGCAAACTGACATAAATAAAATCCCAGTAAGGACATTTTAAAATTACAGTTTCTTAACACAATGTACCTGCCAAAGTATTCAACTGATTTTACATCATGTCAGGTAATAGCTAGCAATGCTTTCAGTAAAAAAAGGAAAGCTAGTAATCAATGGGTAGAAACACAATTCACCATGCTTGATAGGTGAGCTAGCAAGGCAGTAACACCTCTGAGAAAATGTCAGGAGTGATATGTGTACACTCGTTCTGTTTTAACTGCTGAAGACAGGCCCGCTTTCAAAGGCAAACTGACACTATAATTACAAGCTTTTTAAGCTTTTTCTATTGACATCAGGCAGAAATTATCAAGCACAGTCCAGCAGAAGGCAGGTAATACTGACCAGTATTTATCTTCATATTTTGCACTGCAAAAAACAGATCTTAAAGTCAGACTGGATTTCAAACCTCAAAAAGCTTTTCATCAATTGCAAATAAGAGAAGACATACACATATACAGATATCTCCTTCAAAAGAAGCATGCTGAAAAATGCTACTAGATCCAATTTAAAATCCTCTTATTTTTAAATAATCTTCATAGCAGAAAACCACAACACATTTAAGACCTGGAATAATCACTAATCTGTACAAGTTGAAGTGCAGGAATTCATGAAGCAAAAACTCAACTGGGGGTTAAGTTTTGCCTGAAGCAATACCTGCCAGTAGTCCCACTGAAAGCAGAGCACACTCTCAGTGAAATGCTATTAGGGGGAATGACAGGAGGAGAAGAAAATCTTAAAGCATCCAGTTTAAAATTCTTATAATGCCTTTCTTTCACAGGTAGCCCTGACTGCTGCCCCAAGTTCCCACCACTTGTGCCAGCACCTTATGCCCTTGTTAGCAAAGCCACTTCTCCTCCCCTGCCTGAGCTTTTGCTCCCATACCATATCAGCACCCACCCTGAATCCTCACACCATTCCCCCTGGAACCAGCCCCAGCACCAGCTGCACAAGCTGAGCTCTAATTGGGCTCAGCAGAACACAGCAGGCAGTGGCCTCCCCCACAGGTATGGTCCCAGCACCTCTCCTGAGAATAAAGAGCCAGGATGAAGGCATTCATGAGGTTCCTGTCCAGATTCAAGCTGAACCTGAGGACAAATGCCCTGGGAACAGGTGGAGAGCAGCAGATCCTTCCTGGCAGTGTTTTCAGGCGCTGGAAGGAAGCAGGTGCAACCCTGGGCAGCCTCTGAAGCTCCAGTGGTGCTTCCTGTCAAGGAGGATGCCCTGATGGCTTGTTGGGCATTGGCCTACTCACTGAGGCTGAAAAAAGGTCCCTGTCTGTTCAAATTGGGTGTCCCCATACATCTGCCACTCTACTGTGGATGTATGTGAACCCTTCATATAAAAATACCTTGGGTACTGAAAAAAACCTCACCTCAGAACCCCTCTGTTTTCAGACAGGAGAACAAACTGAGTGACAGTCAGCTGCTCAGAGTCGGACCTTTGTGACAGGAGGGCAGACAGACACTGTTCTCATGACAAAGTCGAAAATCTAAAAAGAAAAAGGCAGCCACATACTGCAAAGTGATATGTGAAATGATATCTGAAACACACTCAATTTCTCTATAACTATTAACATGGGGCAATTATTACAAAGGAGTTTATCCAGAGATGCCAAGACTGTGCTAAAATCAGTGATGAAGACAATACAAGCAAGTAGATGGTGAGATCCCCAAGGACAGGAGTAGAGGTGCTTAGGAATGTAATGGAAAAAGGTCAGAAACTACAGCTGCACGATCAGGATAAACATAGCCATCTACATTTTGCTTTTATGTTTTCCTAGATAAACATATCTGTAAGTATGTGTCAAAAATCATCTGCAAACTCATGGCAGGTACCATGTCATATCCATATGACACAAACAGGTTTGTAAGGTTTGCCTTTCATTGTCACTGGCATTGAGACAAAAGCTGCAACCTGCCTTATTGTGGAGTTAATCACAGCCAGGCCTAGAGAGACACCTTCTGCATTGCCAATGACTGACAGGTATCTAATACATCAGGAGAGGGAAGGGATGCTGGCTGAAGAGCTCAGTGTGACCCAACAACCTTCCCCTTAACCCCAGAAAAATCAGTCATATCCTGCACTGCATCTGAAGGAGACCCCACCTGGAGAGCTGCATCGAGGTCTGGGAGCCTGATAGAGACATGGACCTGTTAGAGCAAGTCCAGTGGCTTCCAGAAAAGGGTCAGGTTTAGCTTAGATAGGAGGAAATTTGTTTCTGTGAGGGTGTTGAGACACCAGCACAGGCTGACCAGAGAAGCTGGGGCTGCACCATTCCTGGAAATGTTCAAGGCCAGGTTGGATGGGGCTTGGAGCAACCTGGTCTAGTGGAAGCTGTCCCTGTCCACGGCAGGGGGTTGGAATTAGATTATCTCAAGGCTAAGATTAGCTTTGGTGTAGCCAGGGCTTTAAATTGCATGAGTGAAAACTGCTGCTGTATTGGCTACATCCAGCTACTGATTTACAATGATATTCCTGAGTACTTTAAAGGAAAATGAAGATGAGAAAAAAGGAAAACTAAGTATTTCTGCAGAAATTTTGGTTGTCTGCAGGACCAGAACAAGTCATTTGAGTAGAAGCAATAAAAGAACAAAGTCATTAATGGGAAAGAGGTAACATGCATAACCATCTCAGAACTTTGGCCCTCAAAACTGCTTCCCCCACATGCAGCTGCTTCCCTTCAGTGCCTGTATGGAAAACATGATGTGGCTAACTCTGCTATTCAAAACTGCACTGCAGTTTAATGGCTAATAAAAGCAGTGTAAAATTTCCATACAGAGCTGAACAGATTCTTGCAGACCACAGAGGACGGGGGTCTATCCACTGGGGCCACTCTAGCTGAGTTACTGAGCAACTTTTAGATTTGTTGCAACTGTTGCTCATCCTAGAGACAGCAGAATAGCATCCTCAAGAGAAAATTATTCCATTTTTCTTTCAGAAGATTTTACCTTAAAGACCTGCTGCTGTATATTCTAGGTGTTAAATGAGAGAACCCACAGTGTTCTCTGAAGTTTAATTTGAAGAGTATAAGGGGAAAAGAGAACAGCTTTATGTCTGACTTGAAAAACATTCCTCCACAGTGTAGCCCAGTTCAGCACAGCTGGAACATTTTATTCAGGGACTAAACTAAAGAAGCTGATTTTTTGCCCAGGAGAGTTTCTGGAGATAAGCATGGAACAACAACAACAACACATTTAAAGTATTTTTGGTTTGAGTCATAGATGAAATATTTTTGATAACAAAGATGTGTGGGGTGTGTGTCCTGATCCCTTATCACACCCAGTCTTGGCTGGCAGCTGATGGGAACCCCACTCCTACAGCTGGTTTGTGTCAGCCTGAGGCTGTCCCAGGGTGGGGTCACCATGTACAGATAGCCAGGTGCAAGTCAGAGCTGTACAGATCAGAGCAAGATAAAACCCTTCAACAGTGCTCTGCATCTCAAAGAAAAATCTCTCTTCCATTCAACAGACACTGGGGAACAGCAGGGGAAGTGTGAGTTTCATGGTTTTAGTCTAGCTATATCCACTTTGTAAAAAAAGGCAAGGAGGTGATTTGTGAACAGACTACCTAATTTCACTCATATAATAATATAATAACTTCTTCATCTTTGTTTGACCCAGACAGTTACTTCAGCTTAAAAAGAGACAGAGAGAGTTCTCAGGGTTATTAAATTTTATATCTATGTCAAGCAAGCTGTAGTTTCTGGTTTTCCTTATATCTTTTACTAGTTCTTGAAAGCACTTTAAAAAAATAGGTTCATACATGTGGAAGGAGGCAATATGCCATGAACAGGATGGAGTAGTGCTTATGCACAGTAGTGCTGTTTACAATGGTTTTTGTTTTCATTAAACAATGCACAAGGACCTCTCATATCTCAGTGAGTCAGAGCACACAAGTGTTGCCTGCCTGTTCTATCACTTCACTTTTCCTTTGTTTCCCATCAGGTCTCATGCTTCTGGAGGTAAAGCCATGGCACAGAAATCCAGTCAAGGTTCATTCCACTCCAGCAATACAGCTGGGGTTGCACATGTCCTCAGCTGCAGTCCCCCACATTCTTCACATTGACCAGAAAAAGAGTACATTTCCCTTAAAAGATATTAACCATACAGGACCAGTTATTATTTCTCTAAGCTTGCCTGTAGTTTAAGAATCAGCATCTAGGCTGTGTGAGGTATGACATTTGTTTCCTCAGAGAATGGGGGTGCACATATTGCACTGATCTCAACTCCACTGTTAAGATCCCTTTAACCAGCTTTCTGTGTCCTTTGGCACAGTTGCATAACCAGGTGTGACAAGCTATATGAGGAGGTTTCCATTCACAAATCTGACTTTGGCACAGAAATTGTGTTCAGGCAGGCTGTTCCATTTGTCCACAGCTTTTTTCAGAAGCTTTTGCATCTGTTTTGCAGAATAATTCATTGAATGTGATGCTAAGCAGCAAACAGGAAAAAAACCAAACAAACTAAAAAAATTAAAACGTGATGGACGTATTGGTTTTCAACACAATGCTTTAGCTTGTGCTCTGAAATCTAAATTCTACCATGGAGATGTGGTGGTATCAGCCACAGACATAGCAAGCATGTTCTCTAAGTCTATTAAAATATTATGAAAGCCAGACATATTTAAAGAAGCTTTTAACACACTGCTGCTATACATTGCAGGCAACATTTGTAAAATATTAACTGCTTTATTGCTAATTTTGTTTTGAGTCATATATTGTTTAATTAGGATTTTACTCAGGAGCAGATGGTTTTCTTCATTAAATCATAACATATTCTACCCAAATGGAAGCAGCTGGTTTTTTGAATACACTATAATTTATTTCCTACATGCCAGAAACCACTCTGAAGGGAATCCAGACTATAATCATTCAGTTTGTTTTCACTGGAGCTTATTTACAATAAACTTGAAAAGTTTTTACAAAACAGAAGTCAAGTGTAGGGGACATTTGTCAGCAATAGCAATTTTCTATTATTGAACTTGGTACTAAATCTATATTGATGGAAGTACTTCCAGATGTGCATAAATGATAGTCATAGCATGCTATGTGTTGTATACAGATATTGGTATAAGAAAACAGCATGCAAAGAGTTTCCAAAATATGTAACAGAACAGAAAAGGGACAAGAAAAAATGCTGGGTTTTGTTTTCCTATTTGATGACGAAAAACAGAAAAAGAAGCTTTGATGATAAGAAACATCATCAGAGTCCCAAAGACTCTCTCTGGCAGGCAGAATGAATCCCTTACAATTTGTCTGAACAGAGCTGCAAATGCCACATACACTAAAATGCTTTGTAATTCTTTTCAGTGCATTTAACAAAAAGGTTTTCTTAGGAAGGCTTTTTCTTAAGTTACTGGACTCCAGTCTTCTCTCTACAAAGCAGAGCAGAGCTGAAGATCCCAGATTACATTCTTATTGCTTCACTTACCATGCACTGGCATGCGGAATCATCAGAGAGCTCAATTGTACAGGTAAGGATCAAAAGCTCCTGCTCTCCTATGCTGACAGATTTCTGATAGGTTCAGCCATAGAACCTATGATCTCTCTAGGCATCTAAAATTTTAGATGTTCCTCAAAGCCTCTGGAATTACTGACGGAGAGCAGGACTCCAGATGATAAGTTCCAAAAATGTACGGTTTAAATGTGGGTTGACACTTAGGCAGTTATCTTATATTCTGTGTAAAGTTTTACACCTTTTGGATCCTTCTTCATCCTTCTCTTCCCCCTGCCTCCACTGCTCAGCTTTTCTGCACCCCATCTCACATCTCTTGATTTTTCCCTTCTTTTTTGACTGAGACTTCTTTGATCTTCTTGTCTGAGTTCAAATAAATTCTTCTACATACTGTTTCATGTTAAGTTATATATTATAAACACACAAACTACTCAGTAAACCTCTAAGCAGGCATCATGCATGTATATGTGTGTGCATTAAGTTTAAAAACAAGAAAGTTACAGCATTTATGAATATCCTATACAACCCTTGTTAAGAGAGTGATAGAAGGTCTGGTTTTACTATTGACAAATTCCATTTAGATTCCACATTCCTTCTTTAGATTTGAAAAGAAAGTAACAGTCGATAAGCCTTATCATAATTTGTCTAATTTTCCAGAAATATAACTCAATATAAAAGTCTAGTTTTATTTAGGTGAAGCCGGGGTATCTATACAAAAGAGCATGTCAGAACAATATATTACTGTGATTCAATGCAGAGACAACCTCTGAAACTAGGAGAGGCATATCAAGATATATTTATCCATCAAAAGTTTTCCACATAGAACCCTCTACTGAGTTGCCTTAGTGTGCTTGTATTTTCTATTTTCGACTCAAATTCAGTTTAGAGAGAAAATGTTGTTTCAGCTCATGTTCTTGTTCACAAATTGCCTAAGCCAAGAGCTTGAAATTCAGTGACTGACATCTAAGTCAACATTCAGAAAAAAGCTTTCAAAAGAATTAGATTTTCTTTTGGAAACAAATTTGATTTGTAAAAAGTTATAGGACAGGAAAGCCTATTAATCTAAATTAAAGGACAGTAATTATTTTGAGAGAAAAAAAAAGTCTAGTTCTCAAAACACTGTACGACTGTGCTAGAAGTTCACGAAGCCTTTCATCATTTTGTCACTGATTCCATTAATGTGTACATTTTACCATTCCTTGTCTACCAAAATCTGAGAACAACATTTTTCAGATTTGTGTACAAAGCAGGTTTCTGTACCATCCCTTGGATGGAAGGGAACAGCACAGACAGATTATGGCACCTCAGTTTGGTATGGATGGGAATAACAGAAAGCAAGAGTGAGGTCAGAGGATTATGATTGAGAAATACTTCTGGAAAAAGGAGACATACTGAGTATTCAGCAAATGACCAAGCATCCTATTACACCCTCCTTGTTGTCTGCACCAGGGCTCTGCACGAGCCTTCTCACCTAGTAAGAAAACCCTGCTTTCCTCCATCCCTGTCTAAACAGCAGGATTGTCTTTCTCTGCCTTGCTTTTAAAACAGTTCTTAAAGGAAAGTATTACCTCAGGAAAGGTACCAAGCTCTGGAAATTTCTGTTCCCAAGATGACAGTTTTATATATTTACAAACAACTTAAAAGCAGAGGGCTGTTCTTTGCAACTGTAACCATAGGAACAGAGACCAGCACCTGCATTAATAGGGGACTGGGATTCCACTCTGCATAAATTACCTCAGCCAAAAAATGCTTACCTACTGAGGCTGTGCAATTAAATAAACATTATTCCAGTATCTCTTTACATCAGTGATGTGGAGCAATCTCTTGCTGTCAGGGACAGAAGTAAAGCCCCACAAACTTGTGGTTGTTAAAGCCCCCAGATTTGTTTAGTTTTACAGAGAAGCCACCTCCCAGCTGTTCTTCCCATTTTGTTTTCACTTGCCTTTCTCTTTTTGATGCTCTTCATCTTTTACAGCCACATTCTTCCTTTCAGCCCCTTTCCTGCATTTCTCCTGCTTCTCTGCAAGTAATGCCAAGGAGAAACCAACCTTAATGTGACTGATTGTGAGGAGGGGTCTTTTAAGGTGACTTTCCTACTCAGAATTGCTGCTGTTCATGTGGACTGTGCTCTGCTAGAAAACAAAGGATGATACAGTGTGCTGTGTCCTGACATGTATCCCCCATACTTTAGGGTTTTCCATCTCCACTACTGGCTGAGACACCAGACTGCCAGTTTTCATCCCTAACAGTGAAATGGCACCACATGCCCTAAAGCTAAGGGCTCTATTCATGAAAAATATGCACTATGTGGTATCTGCAGCACAACAACATTTGGCTCACTAGAAAAAGTGTTTATTTTGGATTACTCTTTTTAATGGAGGATGGGCATGAAAATAAATAAGCCCCACTGACTTCTTTCAGAGATAAATTTTCTTGTACTTCATAGTAATAAAGATGTATCTGCATTTTTGAATGCATCTGGCAAACACAGATAGACTGATAGTAAAACTGGCATGCTGAAGTAGCAGTGATATGCTAAATTTGACATCTTCCTCTCACTAATGCATCTGGACACCAGAACCAATCATTCATAAAGTCTCCTTTGAGATTTGTGGAGATCAGGTTGAAGCAAGAGTCAATGGTTGTTGTTTTACATCTATTGGAATGTAAAGCCAAAAAAGATCCAAGTATGCAAGTACAAAGAATCTACTAAGCAAATTGTGTTGCAGTGTTAGGCCAACAAAAGCAAAAAGCAACTTAAAAATCATTCATACAATCCTATGTCCAAGTAATCAGAACATTCACAAAACATTTACCTTTTGAGTTATTTTTCATGCAGTCTCATATAATTTCCAGTTATTGGTCATGAAATTATTAGAGGATATAACTCCTTGTATTTTATATTTCATCTCAGTTTTTACTGCTAGAAAGTTAGAGAGGGGTAGATAAATGCTGCTAAACAGTGTCACTTCCTCAAATAAAAAAAGTTCAGTCTTCAGTCCCGAGTGTCTACCTGATCACCTTGCTGAAATTATATTAATTTACTCCAGGACTTTCTTGTGGTGTGAACCAACTACTTACATCCAGGACAAAACTGGAGCATAATTTGGAGACTGTTTCACTCCAGGGACTGGTTGCTTCAGGCAGGAGAAGCAGAACTGTGCCCAGCTGGGGTCCCTCCATCCTAAAGAGTCATACAGTCATTTCCCACCAGGCTTTGAATCCCCTGTACTTTCCTGCCACCTCCAAGGGCAGGCAACATACACTTTGGTCTTAAAACTACAGGAACATGCCTCTGGCACACTGTGACACTCACAAAGTATTTGAGGAGCTGCAGAAAAATTAATTCCAACACCCTTCTTGTCATCTTCCCTCAAAAAAAAAAAAAAAAAAAAAAAAAAAAAAAAAAAAAGACATTTTGGAACAACAAGGAACATAAAGAAAACTGCTGTGGAAGGAACTGCAGCTATTCATAGTGAACAAACAGCATCAGGTGCCATTCACCCCCAACACCTCCTCTCTAGCTGTCAAATACGCTTGTGAAAAGATATTTTGAAGTGTGTGTGTGTATTACTGGGAACAGCAGGGGATGCAGACTGTGCATTATGCTTGCACAGTGCTCAGAAAAACAGGCTCAGTTCTCCCATGATTTCTGAAAGCTGTCTTCATTAACCCATTCTTCAAGTCTCACAACAACCACAGACCCACTGCACAGCAGATGCCCATTCCTCTCTGTATCACAGGCAAATTCTTCTCCCCACACTGAACACATGGCACACTTATAAAAGCTGTTCTTCCACTCAGAAGCTTCAGATCCTGTACTTTTATATTGGCTCTTAATAGGTCTTTATGAGAAAGTGTTTTTTTAGGACTTTTTTTTTCCTGAGAAATGGTAATTTTCTAGTTACCATTGGTTACCTTCTATTCTTCTGATATGACAATTCTTGGAAAGGGATGGTTATGATTAGTGTCTAATCATAGTGTCTCCCACAAGCTCTTGATCCAGACTTAATATAGATTCATAGATTGTTATGGTTTAGAAAGGAACTTAAAGATCATCTAGATCCAACCTCCCCTGCCATGGGTAGG
The DNA here is from genome assembly GCF_035770615.1 of Melospiza melodia melodia. NCBI lineage: Eukaryota > Metazoa > Chordata > Aves > Passeriformes > Passerellidae > Melospiza > Melospiza melodia. The sequence goes on from NC_086199.1 coordinate 14,798,212, forward strand.
CAGACCTCCCACACCCTCCCAGGTTGTTCAAGGATTTATCCAACCTGGCCTTGAATACCAGCAGGACTGGGGCATCCAAAACCTCCCTGTGCAAGCTGTCCAGTGTCTCATCAGCCTCTTGGTAAAGAATTTCTTCCTAATATCTAATCAAAACATCCCCTCTTTCAGTTTGTGCTCTTTGTCCCATCACTACAGTTCCTGACAAAGAATCCCTCTTTGGCTTCCCTGTAGGCCCCCTTCTGGTACTGGAAGGTGGCTGTGAGTTCTCCATGCAGCCTTCTCTTCTTGAGGCTGACCAGCCCCAATTTTCTCAGCCTCTCTTTGGAGGGGAGGTGCTCCAGTCCTCTTATCAACTTCACAGCCTCCTCTGGACTTGCTCCAACAGTTCCATGTCCTTCTCCTATTGGGGACACCAGAACTGTACACAGCACTCCAGGTGGGGTCTCACAAGAGCAGGGTAGAGGGGAAGGGTCCCCTCCCTCAACCTACTGCCCAGACCCCTTTGGCTGCAGCCCAGGGCACGCTTGGCTGTCGGCTGTGAGCACATTGGCCAGCTCATGTTGAGTTTTTCATCAACCATGGCCCCCAAGTCTTTGTTCTCAGGGACTTTGTCTCAGTCACTTCTCTGCCCAGCCTGTGGGTGTGCCTGGGTTTGCCACAACCCAGCCACAGGACCTTGCACTCACTCTGTTGAACTTCAAGAGGTTTGCATTGACCCACCTGTCCAGCCTGTCCAGGTGCCTCTGGATGGCATCCCGTCCCTCCAGTGTGTCAGCTGCACCACACAGCCTGGTGTCACCAGAGAACTTGCTGAGGGGGCACTCAATCCCACTGCCCATGTCACCAGCAAAGATGCTGAATAGCACTGGCCCCAGCACCAGCCCCTGAGGGACAGCACTGATCACTGGTCTCCATGTGGACAATGACCCACTGACCACAGCTCTTTGCCTGTGACCATCCAGCCAATTCTTTATCTACTGAGTAACCCACCAAATCCCTGAGTCTCCAATTTAGAGACAAGGACATCATGAGGGACAGTGTCAAATACTTTGCATGTGAAAGAGCACATGCAGGGACAAACAAAGCAAAAAAAAAAAAATTAACTCTGTCTTTATGTTCAACTGCTTGCATAGCTGAAGGAAAATTACCAGAAAAAGACTAGACCACAAAGATCTCCTGAGCTGACACCACTCAGTTCTTTGGACACACACTGATCTAACTCATATTAAGCAAACTAAAGTAATAAGGAATGACCCCAGTGGAATAGTGTGATCAGATCAGTAGCAAGAATTTGGGTTTTTTTTAAATTACTATATTTATTATGTTGGTTATCTGATCTCTCTCCAAGCTAATGATGCAAATGCATTGCAGTTCAATGCAACACAGGGACTATCCCAATTGGAAAGGCCTCATTTAAAATATGCTGGCTAAGATCTTGTGGCCCTTGGTTCCATTGGGAATGCACAGCTTCAAATTAGCCCCAAAAATGCTGTACAAGAAAACCAGAGTCATCATGTTTACCACACTTTGCTAAGGGTTGGAGTGACTTTGTGCTTGCTGTTGCATTTCAAAGCATATCTAGTGGTTTTAAGTCCTGTTTACTGAACTGACTTCCAGGTATTTTCCATGCTGTTGGCAAACCCAAGGATATGAGAATTAAGAGATATTTATTATCTTGTGGAACACCTAACTTTACCTCAGAAAGAAGATGAGAGCTGAGTTCCTACATAACATTTCCAAAGGCTGTTGACAATTTGTTTCATATTTCTGAATTGACTTTTAAAAGGCAGTTCTTGAAAGTAATATTCTCTTTTCCTTGAAATCTCAGCAAAAGTTCATAAGAGCAGCAATAACAAAAGAAATGATTGAGCAGGATACTGCTTGATGTCTTAACTCCCTGCATCACAACCAAATTTTTAATCAGTGCAAGTTTATTTTGGTATAGAAAGAAGCCACTGCCCTTGCTGATCAGGGTTGCAGACTGAGGATGAATAAGGATATCCTTTACTGTTTGAAATTAAGGTCAGTTGCCACAAGAAATCACCTTACCACTTCCTTACCACTTAATGCATCCTTGGTAGCTGCCCATCTGAGTGTCTCTCATTTGCCACAGATGCAAATAAAACACATTGTGAAGGATTAATTGCATACTGCTTGTCACATGAGCTGGTATCTGACTATGCATATGATCTCATGTGCACATTAATTGTGAATCAAATCATCACATCGCCTTAACCCACCACATATCTTCTGACTGCATCAGGGCAGGGTGAGGACAGTGGTGGATTCTGTAGCTCAGCTGATGTGGAGTAAATCATCAAGTAATGGCAACACAAAGTCATTTTTGTCAATACTTTTAGACTCAATGAAGGCCCTGTCAGAATAATTTATTCCACATGGAACATTGCATATAATACTCAAGCTGTGTTTCAGCTCAAACTCTGCAAATGAAAATAGTTGTGTAAGAGGCATTGCCAGCACAATCCACTCAAATTTCATGGGCCAGGCTCAAAATAAATTAAAAGATTGCCAAAAAGTTCTTAGTTTTCTTACTTGCCTCCTAGATTTCTTTAGCTTTTGATTTTTTTCTAAATCCCCTTAAAATATTTTCACTTTTTTTCCCCCTTAAACCCTACATACTGAAGACATGCGCTTTAATGTAAGAACACTGAGATGCTTGAATTTTCGTTCAACAGTGATTAGCAAAAACCTACTCATTATCATGAGGCTTTAGGTGAAAGTGTAGAAGCTATAAATGCAAAAAACAAGGCAACATTTTAGTAGCATGTAATTCACCAAAGTCATGTGTGAATGGGCAATAGAAATAGTAACACTTTAGAACAACAGCAGAGGATTAAAATCCACAACCAAGCATGACATTTTCTTGTCTGGATTTAAGGGATTAAGAAAGTAAAAACAAGGCTGGTTTTAAAAAGTTGAGATTCTAGTTTACAAAAAATGTCTGAAAAAATTTTGAGTGAACATTATCAATTTGTATTGCAACAGAAATAGAGGGCAAATCAGTGATAAAATGTTGCCATTATAGTGCAAGAGTTCTATTGTCATTACATTGCAAAGGTTCCACATTGCTAGAGTTTCACACCTCCTTGATGTTTCTCATGGGCTTCTCCTCCAGGCACTGACTCCTCCTTGTCCTCACAGCAGCCAACTGACTCCAGTGCCCCTCAGCCAACCCATCCACTCTTGTATAACACTCTTCTTATGGGCTACAGGTGCAGCCTGTTCAACTCAGGCCTGCTCCTAATCTCTAGTAATTGGCTTAGCTGTAACTCTTTAGGTGGTAAGATTACTTTCTATACTACCTTTATTTACTTAAATTCTATCCCCCTACAATAAAAGACAAACTGCAGTTACCCAAGGAGAAAAGACAGTCTCAGACTCCAGGACAGAACCTGAATTTACATCCATGGGCATTCACAAAAGCCAGGTTTAGCATCATGAACTTGACTTCCCAGGTACGAAGACACAGAGGCAGGCTCTACCAGCATGATCTAACTTAGCAACTCTTTTCAGGCCCTTGGAAATATTTTTCTTTTAGGAAGGAAGTCTTAAATTACACTTAAAAGACAATTAATGACCACGAACTTCTAAGTGGCCTGAGATAACCCTGCTAAAATCACCAGCTATTTAACATTGTTGCTTTAATGGTGTCACTGGTTATATGTCAGCATAATCAATGTTCTGTCACTTTAACTTAATAAATAGTGTAATTGATGCATTATTACTTTAATTCTTCTTCATTATGAAGGTTATTAAGGTGCACTGTAAGTTAGAGTAATTGGACAATTCAATTGAATGGCTAAGGAGTTTGGAAATAAATAGCTCTAGGATCTAGCACTGATGCTTATCTTTGAAATGTGTACCACGTTTATATGCATAAAAAATGGACTGGCTTTGTCAGGGGTGGAGAGGTGTGGAGAGGTGAAAAAATATGAAAATAAGATGGTGTTTAACCTTTTAGATTCTATTTCATTTAAGTTTGCCATCCATCTCATTTGTTCTTTTGTAAACCTGCAGGAGTTTCTAGGCACTTTAGAGATCCTGCACATCTGAAAGACTTTGACATGGGATGTACCTTTCCATTTTCACAGATGGCTCTGCACTGCAAGAATGAAGTACTGCAGAGATAAGGATCTGCCTCCCTTTGCACTGCAAGGAAAGATGACCTTGTCCTGTCCACACTCTGCCTGACCAAAAGCAGTGAGCATGGGTTCCACACCCAAGGCACCTCACTAATGCAGGTAAAACTAGCTGCATCCAGAGCTGATCACTTGTAGCTCCACAACTTACCTACACTGCACTGTGGTCTCAAATATTTACATTCCTCTGCAACACGTGGGAGACCAGATCAGTCGTGTTTGAAATTACATTCTCAAAAAAGCAGCAGTCCGTGGTGGGAGCAGAATGAGAGCGCTGCACAAACCTGACTGAATGCCATGCATCAGTCCAGCCATAGCGACACCAGCTGCATATTGAAGCCACCGGGTTTCCAAGACTAATTGTAACAACTTTTATGGCAAAACAGAATGAAGCAGCAGTTGTAGAATGAGAGACTGTCAGTAACAGTATTCTTACTGAAAACTTTCATGCTTAATCCCATTTCATTTGGAAAAGGAGATTTTACAGGTTGATTCTTATTTGAAGAGACAACCCTGCCATGGGGGATTTCAGTGGCAGCATTGAAGAAGTGGAAGACAGGAAACAATGAAAGAATCTTCTTGATTGAGAGATGAAAGACTTTCAAATTAATCATCTTCTGTTGCTAACATTGAACTGGAAGGACTTTCCTGGTATCTGTGGGAAAGAAAAGCAGTGTCTTTTCACTGCCCTCTGATTTTTTAATGACCCACTAGTCTTCCTAGACTTTAAGAAAGAACACACAAGACAGCTTATGCAGCTAAAGGGCACTGATCATTGTACTGAGAGAAGGCTACCTCTCAAAACGATCTCAAAAATGATTTGGAACAAATAAATAATAGGATTTGATCCCACAGGTAAGACTCTTTGTAAGTTACTTTACAATACTAAATTATCTATCTCCATCTATTGCTCTGTGGCATGACAATGAGGAAGTGGCACAACCATTTATCAGAGGATGCAGTGAGACTGGATGGGATAAATTAGTCTATACCATAATGCTAATGAAGTCACTGATGAGTCAGGAATTAAGCTGAACAAATGATTATTTTTCATTCTTCATGCTAAATTAATTGGCATGTTAAATCACATATGCAGAGAAAATATTGCAGACACTCTTCACAGCCATAAATGTGGTTCTTGGTAACTAAACTGTCATAAACGTTACTTTTGTACATGACTGAACTCACAATTTTGCAAAATTTGAGTCAGGCCATCCAACAATCTTAGAGCCATCATATAATAAATAAGAAGAGTATATATTGTACAGTATTTCTGTCCACTGCAAGATTAATATTCCTGGTGAAGCAATAATTCATAGGAGGGTACAACACAATGGGGACAGCAGACCATAAGTGCAGAAGAGGGGCTACATGTAGGATAACCAGGTCTTCCCACAAAGCTTGCTCATCATTACTACAAAAAGTTCCATTATTATTTTATGTGCTTTTTACTATGATTGCTAATCCTTTACAGACTATAAACATAACTTTTCATCTGTATAGCTTACAGAAGCACATCTACCTCTTTAAAATAAACTCTTTTCAAGGTCTTTCATCAACATGTACTCCATCTTTTGCAATTGTGAATTTGCATTAACATACACCAGCAAATACATTTTAAGACCAATTGACACCAGTTCTTAAGCCGTTTTTTAGGTGTGTCCCCTACACCTATTTTTCTGACAGCCAAAAGAGCTTTCCCTATTCCTGCCCTCTCAGAAACTAATTCCCAAACACCCCTTGATGCAAGTAGGGAGGTTGAGGAATACTCCAGTTCAGTTACAAATAACTTGAATCCCATCCTGGTATCACAGGTCCCTGAGCTTGCCAGAAGACTCTTTAGTCTAATTGATAAATGGCAGAGATAACTAGCTCTCTGTGGCAATGGCTTCCTTTCATGGACAGATTTATTTGAAGTGCCTGAAACAGCCTAACTCAATCTGTGCTGGATGGCCAAGCAGAGTGCAATAGCTTTCAATTCCCCAATAGACATGGCTGGATCTGAAAACTGGAAACTGCTTCAACAGGAAAGATCCTTTTTCAAATTTTTTGGCTTAATATTCAGCTTGCATGGTCTAGGTCTCTGCAGCCATCATGGCTGGGGATACAAAGGAACATTCCTATTGCTGAGATGAAGAGATCCCTTTTTCCATCTTGGTTCTCTTGCCAAGGTTGTCTCAGTACATCTCATTTTGTGACTTTATACGGGCAATGGACATTGGTGACAGATATTTTTTCAAGTGATGACTCTGTGTAAGAATATATTTCAGGAAAACTGTAGGATGTGGCTTAAAAGGGATATCTGCAGTACTACCACCAAATCACCTTCAGATGATCAAACAGACCTGAAAGTATGTGTGACTTTATGAATATATTGGTGCTTAATTTCTGTAAAAGTAGAAAGTAACTATTGGCCAAACCCTGTCAATCTGCTGAGGAATTCAGAGACGTTGAAATGCCTCTTCCAGCAATGCATGGAGCAATCACAGGTTATAATTACACTAGTATCAGATTGCATAAAAATAAGAATATATAAACATTGTAAGAGTCTAAGTCAGCTCAAAAACTTACTCATTCTATTCTAGTCTGACTTCTTCCAGGGGCTTTTGAAAACAGGGAGATGATGTTACTTTTTGTTCCCCCAAGACAAAACACACCAAGAGGCTATATAAGTAATTAATTTCATTCTAGAATTAACATCTCACACTAAGTATTTTGGGAAGAATCCTACCATAACAACTAGCACAACAGTAAGAAGAACAGGTTGGCTTCAGCTTTTTGTAGTCTCGTTGCTCTACTTATTGGGTCATCTTACATCTTCTGTATGCCACAGGAATATTGAGTGAGTGAAAGAAAAATTCAACTTTCCAAGAACAGTAATTTACTCTGTGCATATATTATAGGATCTGAACCACTGAATTTACACCATGGGATAATATCAATCCTATAGTTACATAAAGCTGGAGTTAGGGAGCTGCCCACTTGCAACAAGAAGGATGCAGCTGGAGGTATCCTCCCCAGTAAAGGCCGAAGACTTGTTTGGATCATTCAGGAAAGGTTCTTCAAAATACTGTTTCTTACATTGCTCTGCAGGTAGTTGTACAAGGAAAGAGGGACATAAAAGCTGTTAACTGTTTATGTCTAAACCAGACTAATACATCATAAATATTAGAGAGGGAAAAAAATTAGATGGTGGTCTAGAGAGTACATAACAAGACAGTAAAAATATTTCCATCTGTGAAATTATAGAGCTACAAGAGCTTTAACTTTAGTGTGGTGGCATTTTCCTCCAGTATTTCTATAGCAAGTTTCAGATTTTCCCTGAAAACTACATTTTTAAGTTAAACATAATTTTGGTTTATAGTCAGTTTGCCTGGAGTCTGTCTTATTTCGTGCCTCAGAGGGGCTTTGGGAACAGTGGAATCCAAGCACAGACCCAAGCCCTCAGCAAGGACTGGGCCAGTGTAGGAGGGAGTGGGGAGCACTGGGAAAAGCATTCTCAGAAACACACTCTGCCTTGCTTTTACGGGGTTTTAAATTTTCTGTTGATGAGAATTTAAAACACTCTAGTTTTCCAGCATGCACATATAAGCATAACCCTGTGGTTCAAGATAAAATGCTTCAAACAGGACTTCATGTCATTTCTTGCTGAAGGGTAAAGGACCAGCAAAACCTTCCAGCATGAGTCAAGTCTGGTTTTATAAATGCAGCTAACAAAGGAGTGAATCCCCTCTGACAAGTGCGTGAGGTGTTTGTGCTAGACAAATTAGAGGTACAAAGCCGTGTGTTTAATTCTGAGTGAAAGCAATTGAGAGGTACAAATTGTACCAGAGGAACTTCCTAAATTGAAGAGAATGCAGGAAAGAGACTCAAAAAACAACACTAAAATGACCTCCACACAATGACAGTTGAGAGATGACAAAAACTTAGCAATTTGGAAAGGGGAAAAGGAACAAGGCAGACAGGAGGACAGGCAAAGAAGTAGGCTGGAAGTTTTTAATGGATAACTTGGTTTTGAGAACACAAAAGCCCTGCTGCCATGCCTTCTTGGATTATTTCCAGTGTTACAGATGAACCCACAGCTTTGTAAACACAAAAGCCAGGACTTTTTTTTTCTTCCCCCTCTTCTTTTTAGTACAAAGAAAGACAGCAATCATGTCAGGAAAGATTTGGTGGCTTTAATTGAGCTGCAGTTGTATCCTTTTCTGTGTTTTCTATCATGTCAATTTTCCAAGTGGCCATCAAGTTTTTGTCAGCTGAAACAACCCAAGTATACAAGGGTGACATTTAGAATAGCTCCAGGATTTGCCTCCCTCCTGGCAGCACTATCAAGAAAGGGCTTTAAGCATGCTTAAGTTGACTTTAAATCAAGATGTCAGTTTTGAAATCAGGCTGTCTTTGGTGTTCTTGTCAATAATGGTGACTCTGACTTAAGCCCCATACACCTTCATGCATTAACTAGCCAGTATTTGAAGCTATGTTTCTCTAATATACAGCACAGTCTTTTGTCCTTTATTCAGGTTTTGGGACATTTACAGTTTGATACAGTGAAGTTTTTTCCCCTACTTTTGTAATGGGAAAGCCAAATCCTTGGCCTTGCAAGGGCAAGCAGTGGTAGGACAATGGGGAATAGCTTTATGATGAAAGAGGTTAGGTTTAGATTTAGACTGGATAGTAGGAAGAAATTATTTAGAGTGAGGGTGCTGAACAACCTGTCTGGAACAGGTTGCCCAGAGAAGCTGTGGATGCTCCATCCCTGCAATTTCTTAAGGTCAGGCTGCATGAGGCTCTGAGCAACCTGGTCTAGTGGAATGTGTCCCTGCCCTTGGCAGGAGAATCTGAATGAAATTCTTTTTACAGTCCCTTCCAACCCAAATCATTCTATGATTCTATGAAACATTTTTGAGCTTGAATTTTGGGGGTAGGAGGGAGCACAGAGGGGGGGAAGATGTTGCACCAAAATGAGGTCATAACAAAAAGTGAAGATATATGGGTCTTTGCAGACCTGTGTTTATGTATCTTTGTGTCTATTCTGTTGCAGAGTTGAATGCAAAATGGCTTCCCATGATCAAACACCTTTGGACATTTTATGTGTCTATTGTGAGATGCTCACAAAGCATAAAGGCCCAAGAAATGAGTCCAGGAGTTCTCTGTAGCAAATAGCTGCCAGCTGGAGAGAGAATGCAAAGGTACAGAATTATTCCTTTTTCCTCTTTAATTAGTTCAGGGCTGTTGTATTATAGAATCACCAAAGTAGTTTGTTATCATAGGAGTTTTGGGAGAAAGTCCAAAACCCAGCATTAATATTTAGCTTTCTAGGTCATAATGAAAGCCATGACCAGAACTCCTCTTTGGGGGTTCTCCTTCAGCCCACAAGGAATATAGCAGCACCTGTGAAATGTGGTTTCTGGGTTACATTGCAGAAGTCAGACATGTGAAGACCTCAGCAGTCCAATGGAGGATTTTGGCTTATATTAAAGACTATGAAGAAATATTTCAAAGTTTCTCCGTTGTCATAAGCTGGCACTGAAGTCAATGAAACCAAGAAAATTCAGCCTGAATACACAAACTGCATTTTTAACTAGTGTATAAGAAAAAATTAATCCAGATTAAGGGAGAATAAAGGGGGACAAACAGTAGCTATTGCAGAATCTCTGCCACACGGAGGCAGGAAGAGCCTTTGCAGGGGAGCTGCTCCAGGACAGCCATCATTCTATACATTTATATATATATATACTTTCTATACATTTATACTGCAACAACTTCTGCAGTTCATCACACGGTACAGACAAACTTCTAAAGGAAGACATTAGCAATCATTGTGAACAGCACTTGAATATTGTTTCTGTTCTTTACTGAAAACAATGAACTAAGAATATTTGCTTTTCTACACATTTGTCTCATTCCAGAATACCCAGGAATATTTCAGAATATATGGAAAGTTAGATACAGACATGCACTCTGAGAAAACTTCCTTAGAAAGCAAAGAACACCCCACAAAAGCATCAAGAGATAAATTTCATAGAACTAAAATCTAATTATTGATTAGATTTATTCAAATCTATAAAAACACTATTTTACCCTCATTTGTAAGGAAGAGAAGTTTTAGTCTTTCCCTACCATAAAGCAGAATATGAATAGGAAGAATCTGTAGTCAAATGGAAGAAATTGGGTAATAATATACAAGATAATACTTTTAAATAGCAAACAGCATAGCTGTGACAAAAAAAAAAAATCATCACAACTTCATGGAAATATTAGATGATGTCTCCAGTCACTTTATTTAGCAAATTCACATTAATGTCAGTTTTCTCATCACAATTGTTTATGGCAGCTTCTTCCAAAATGGCCTCTCAGTATTCTGCAGGAGTTCTTATCTAAATATAATGCCAAATGAGCCCTGAAATAAGTCATAAGACCCAAAGTGACATTATTATTAGGAAAATGCATTTTAAAATATATCTTTCCAACATCCTAAGAAGACAAAAGCTAAGGCAAAGGAATGAAAGATTAAACCATCAATTAACACCATGCAGCACAAGTCAGCACATCAGCCTGAACTGAGCCCTCCAATACAATAGACTCGTGTGTTAATAAACAGAAGGTTAAATTATTCTGGTTCTGTTCCTTGCTGCAGTGGGACCACAAAAAAAAAACCAAAACAGAGAATAAAGATTTGTTGAACAACTCTCAAAATTGGTGCTTGGAGATAGGCAGATTCAGAGTAATGATTGCAATGTGGTGCTCTATGTACAGAAACAGTCAGGATGGAAATTTATACCCGAGGCAGAGTCAAATGGAAGGATTTATTTTCTTGTTGCTTTGCTGTGTTGTAATTTACTTAAGAACTTCAAGTTTTCTCTAATGAAGTTCAGTGGAGATGGGAGCTGGAGTGAAATGGTGAATGGTTGAATCTCTGGGGAGGCAGGAATGCAGCTGATGCAAGCAATGTTTCTACTTGCCAACAGGTGTAAAGGAAATTCTTCTGTGTCTGTTGCTGCACAGAAAATTCTCCTTTGTAATAGAACAAGGTTTGACAGTAAAGAGTAGCTCGTGCCAGGGTAGAGTTTGTGTTCTCCTTGCATTTATCAGTCACATGGCAAATAGCACCACACACAAAGATTTTTTTCTTTTTTTGCTGTATAAAACCATGAAACTTCAGTAAACCAGCCCTATGTTCCATATTTAAAGCAATATATCCTTCATTTGACTGAAATGAAGTTTTTTTGGTGGTCAGATACTGTATTTAATACTCCACTAGGTAAACTGAAATTTTAGCAAGTATACAAATCTGAAAGTTGTTTCTGACAGTGTGAGACAGCACAAAGTCTCCACCAAATCAGAGGCAATTATGGCCCAAAGAAGAATGCATGAAGTGGGCATTCACATCTCATAAAATCATAGAAAAGTGGCAGTCAAAGACCTCCAGACATAGCTAAGCACACACAAGGGTGGAATATAAACTATTAATTATATTAAAAAAAACAGAAGTGTGTTTACCTTGGACCTAAAGTTCTCCAGAGATGGAGATTCTGCTGTACTCAGCCACCTACCTCACAACCCTGCATTAGACGGTGGTCAAACCTAGAAGGAACTTAAACATCTCATTGTATCTCATCATCAAAACCCATTCCATTTTTTATCCCTCACATATAAAGCCTTCTGAAATCTTTAAAGCTCATTCCTGTTGTGAGGCAGCCCTCTGCCCACCTTCCAAAGAGAAGCCATCTCTCCTCACTGTGAACGGATGTCCCATCTCATATTCTCCCAAGGGCAGGAGTTTGGCTTTTTTTGCTAATTGCAAGGCATCATATGAGCTGGTGGCCCTTTTCCAAATAATAATAATGCATTCTCTTGCCATTCTCTTTAGCATTTTTTAACAGACTTTCAAAGTATATGGTGTCCTTCTGAGCCATGTCATGGACAGCACAGTGAAAACTTTCCTGGCAGAATATAAAGCTGTGTGCTTTTCTATTGTAAAATCCTGATCCTGCAAATGCCTCCACATTCTGCCTCACTACTGGGAAAAGTATATTTATTGCTAATGTGTTTCATTTGGACAATGTGAGCAGCACTTTTGTAATCTCTTGCATGCATATGAGTCCTTTTAAGTGCATTAACTTGATTTATAATAAGCAATAACATAATAGGGATATGAGATTCTGACGTTAAATCAAGGTTTCTTAATAAAGTAAATATTAACTCTGATCATAGATGGGGAGAACTGAAGCACAAGATACCTCATCTGAAATGACATAATCAATGCAAGCACTAGAAAAATGTGTAATTCTCCAGACTCCTGTTTGCACATCTCCCTGGTGTGGCGTTCTCCCTTTTAAATTAAGAAAATAAGTCTTTTTAAAAGACTGCATTAAATATTCCTAGCATGCACTTTCATGAGGTAAGAGAAAAATTTGGACTTTAAATTTCAAATGCATTTTAAAAATAGCTGAAGTGCTTTCACAGTTTTGCAAAAAAGAAAAAAAGTTTTAAAACATCCGTTTTCATTAGTTGAGATCCATTTTGACTGGAAATTAAATATAGCACTAATACTTGTTTCTTAAGGATTTTAATATGACCCTTCAAAATGCAACAAGCTCCAAGATCAAGCTATCATTTAATCTCATGATTGTACAGCTGGGACAAAAATATCAATGTACTCCCACATAAAGATAGAGTAAGGAAAAAGCATAGCACAGAATTATGTACGGCTGGGTAAACAGAAGTTATATTAGTTCTCCAAAGCAATCCAAAAATCCCAGGAACAAACACAAAAGCAAAGCAGTGCAGTCCTTAGGGCATAATTGTATTTACTGGTTCCCACTGGAAGGTGCTGCATGCCCTCCCCTGCTCCTGCCTGAGCCTTGCAAGGCTGCCCCATGGAATGGATCCCATTGGGCTTCTCCACACCTGCAGGTGAAGGCTCTCCCTGCACAGCAGGCAGGCAGCAGCCAGCATTCCTGACAAACCAGTCCCACAAGGGGCCAGCTGGACATCATACAGCATGAATCAGCCACTTCTCACTCCTCCTCTAATCCCTGTTTATCATAAACCAGAGATATCTGAATTGAAATCTTGGTTAGTGTGAGATGAAGTGACCAATGCAGGAGGGAAACAAGCTGATGTTCCAGAGGACAGCTCAAATGAGTCAAACCTACATGGCAAATTCATTCAGAACCACAACACAGAGCAGAAGCCATTACCAGAGGAGGGAGAAATAGTTAAAGGATGCTTCCAAAAAATGCCTGGCTATAATATCATGTTTTGGAAAATGTTACTGCCCCAGGAGAATTATGAAACTGGACAGTCACAGGACCAGTTGACACTCGAGTCAGAGAAACCTAGGAAAAAATTAATGAAGGCCTTGGTTGCAATTAATGGCAGAGAACAGTCTGACAAAGAAAAACTCAGCTGAAAGAATGGAGTATTGGGACTGATCATTTAACTCAAAAATACTGAAAGAAAAAAAAAAACCAAAAAACAAAACAAAAAAAAAAAACCAAAAAAAACAAAAAAAAAAACCAAAAACCAAAAAAAAAAAAAAAAAAACCACCAAAACCAAACATTTTCACTGTGCAAAAATAAAACTTCATTCTAAACTGAGATCATCTAGAAAACCAGATTGCTTCTGACACACATAGTGGCAAACAGTGAAATATCTAGGGGACCTTTCCCAAGAAACAGACAAAATCCCTGCCCAGGGACAGTTTACTGCAAAAGCAAAAGGCATGTAGCAGAGAGTTACTACAAGGAACAGAAAATCTGCCAAATGCCCCCTGCCAGTCACACGTGCCAGGGCTGGGCAGACACGTGCACATCAGTGCAAATGTAATGATGTAAAGCAACTCAAGGCTCCAGGAGCTGAGGAAGGAGTGGCAACCAGTGCTGGCCACAGGTGCTGTGGTCTAAAATGGATGGTGAATGAAAGCTGCTTTTGCTTCCTGCAAGATTAGATTCTGTGAATCTCAGGGGGATGCTCATGAGGATCTACTTTATGCAAATTGCAAAAAACAAATTCCTAGTTCAAATCCCAACCCAGGGTCCTTATTGAAGAAGTGCCACAGGGGCTCTTTGGGCTGTTGTCTGTCTGAAACAGCAATGTGAAGAAAGTTGGTTTGACCAAAAACCTTGGTTATATCCAAAACTGTTCCCATCAGAAATGCAAAGGCTAGAAACACTTTGATCTGTATACAGCCTGATCTGGGAAGGAACTCTGTAAATTCTAGGTGTTAATGAGCATTAAAGGCAGGATATGGTTATCTGTTTTCACAGATTTGCAGCAGCAAGTTTCTAGTGATGTATGAAATGAGAAATCCCCACCTCGTGCACAGGGAGAATTATACAGAAATTTCTATTCAGACAGTGGTATGCCACACTCAGGTTAGCTTCACACATATTGTTCATCTCATAGAAATATAGACACACACAAATACATTGGGACCAGACATCTCTGAAAGTTTTAAAAAGATGTCATTAGAAGACTTTAAAAATTAATAAAAATTTTAAATTGAAATGAATTAAGATATTCTTTAACATCCATGTGGCCCTGTCAAACCATTTTGTTTCTGCTCTTCTAGGATACCCATACTGTCTTTAAAAGCCTAAGAAAGACACTGGCTCAGGGTAGATTTTAAGAAAAAAACTATACAAGATGGTAAGCTGCTTACAAAAGAAAATTGGGTGTTAGAACGAACAAGATGTTAGAGTGTTCCAATTTCATGCTGGAAAGAAATTATTATCAGCTGATGCTATTGTATTTTCTCCAGACCCACACGGTCTTTATTCATGAGAAAGCAGTGGCAGATCAAGCTCTGATGCTCTCAGTGTCTGCTGCACTGGAGCCCAAAAGCCACAACTGTGAGGGCACAGCAAAACTTCTTCCACAGCACTGTGTGCTGGTTCCAAGCACACAGGAATCCACATGGGAGCCACTAGCTAATTCCTGGCCAAGGTTTTCATACAGTTTTAATTCTTTTGAAAAAACCTTGAAACAAAGAAGGCTGCTTTGTGAGGCCATTAGACTTTCTCTAGGATAAACCATTAATCCTCCAAATCCTTGTACGTTACTCATATTTGCCCTACAAACAAATATGCTGGCTCTTCTACCCTTGAGGGTCTGATTCTCAATTTTCAGTTAATTGTAATGCTTTACATCAGTACAAAGTGGGCGAAAAGAAAAACATCAGAATAACTGTTTCCCTTGGCCTGCATTTTTCAGTATTAGCAGTCAGCCCACACCTGACACTCCTGTTTTTTACTCAGGCTGCCTGGTCTTAAATTTTCCTCTTCTTATATCTGTATCATGTACCAGAAAGACATTTGTTTGTAATAACAGTCCTTTGTCTTGCCTATATTTTTCTTTCTTTTTACATGTCCAAACAGAACTGGATGATATTTTTCACGTCCATATTTTCCCCACCAAAAACACAAATTTAGTAACATCCATAAAAAGTCATCCTTTAAATTCAAGTTGTATCCCTAAACTCCATAAAAATGAATTACAGAAATTTCAAAACTTAGCACAGTTTTACATTTTCAAACTTCCTTGCTACAGCTGCTGCTCTTTTCAGCATGTCCTTCCAATTTGAACACGCTAAAACCCCTTTTCCAATGTTCCCATTCAAATTCAAATGCTCCATCCACTTCACACACACACACACACACACACACACACACACACACACACACACTTTCACACAACTCCCAGTGAATTGCATCAATTCCTCCTGTGCAGGACTTGTCACCATCACACTCACACAAGAGGGGTCCAAGGAAGGGGCTCTGCTGAAGGCAGGCAGGGTGGCAGCAGTGCCAGGGGAGCTGCAGCAGAGCTCGTGAGCCAGCAGAGATCTGATCTGATCACCACAGCCTCACAGTGCCCCTCTGAGCTACCCAGCCCTGGTTTGAGCAAGGCTTATCAGCACGGGCAGACCCTGGTGCAGCTGAGGCTGTGCCACTTCCCACCCCTGCATGGCAAGAGCTCTGTGATGACTGGAAATCACAGCAAATTAAAGCAAAACCTCCCAGCATGGTGTGGAGGTGTGGTGGCTCTGATGAAGCGAGTGCTGACTGAGCTTTGCTCACTGCTCTGCATGTACCACCCTTATCTGCCTCCAGCCCTTTCATACAAAGTCTTTTTTCAGGTGGAAATCCCAGAAGGCCAGACATTGATGTTTTGAATTATACAACCAGTCTCTGCCTTCCACAGTGAGGGGTCAGCTCCCTGCCAGCAAACTCATTTGTAACGCTGCACTTGTAAACTCCTGATAAAAGGCTCTGATGGAACCACGCTTCGCTGGGTAGTGGCAATAAAACTGCACAGCCTCCTTTACATCATAAAAAGCTTTCAAAACCCTGCCATTTCAGACTGAAGCTCCGGTGAGGCAATGGGTATAAACCCATAGAGGGGAGATTTACTATAAAACCTGAACTATTTTTAGGTGTTATCAGGCTAAAGGAAAACATCTTTGGAGGTAAATCTACAGGAGAACATCAGTGATAGAATGAAATGTTAAGTTCATGTTTCTTTCCATGTTTTTCATGGGATTTCAATGCATTGATTCTGACCACAGGGGTCAAGAATATCAAAAGAACAGTATGAGGGGAAAGAAAAAAAGTTGTCTTATTCCAGGGGCTTGCCTTAAATACATGACAGAAGTTATCACAAATAATTAGGCTGATATTTGCTTCGAGTTACAATTGCCTTTTTAAAATTTCTAGTCTTGTTGTAGACTGTTTAATGAGGTGACATATACTACAAAACTGCCTCTGGGACATGTGAGATTGTTTACATTCAGGTGCCAATGCCACCCTGGTAGCAATCAAATAGATGGTAGATAAAGACTGATTTTCTAAAGAAAAGAAAAAAAATACAAAAAAACCCAAACCCAAACCAGTAAAATAATTCTGACAAAATTTAAAATGAATCACTGAGTGGGTGAAGCATCAATGATTTTGGTCACTTCTCTTGAAATCAGTAGGCACTGGCCACACCAAATCTCTATGGTGAGTGCCAAGGAAAACCCATGATACATCATTTGAGATTGGGCACCCCAGATCTGTGATCAGCACAGGCTTGGGTGCTGCAGGAGCAGGGCTCCTGGACACTGCCAGCACCACCAGAACTGCCCAGAGTTTCTAAGTCAGCTCACAGCAGCTGCCTGCCAGCAGGGCCAGCCCATGCCCAAGAGTGAACAGAGTGCTTGGATTTGCACTCAGTGATTGTGAAGGCAGATCTTGGCTTAAGCTTTTACTTCTTATTTCTCCTCAAAAATAGATTTGGTAATTGTATAGATAGAAAAACACACCCTTCCTTCTAGACACTGTCATCATTTTGCCACCAGACAGTCTGACTGTCTCTTCTGAGCAGTCAAATAATTTTCAGGCAGATCATTGTCCCCTGGGTGCAGGAAACTGGTACAACTGTACACAAAGAAGAAAAAGATAAAAACAGCATAGCAACACAGCCAGAAGACATTTATAATGCATATATTTTGCTTCAAGAAACGTGTTTTATGGAAGAGAAGGGGTAAGAGACAGGCCCTAGAGACAATGACTCCCTATTCCTTATTTGTAAGCACATGCTCTTAAACAGACCCTGAGAAACCCCAGGGTTTGACTACACGGAATTCTGCACTGCATGATCAGACCAAGTGCTTGTCTTGTCCTCAAAGCCATATCTCAATGGGAAAACTCCTGCTCCAGCCTAACAAAAGGGTTTCCTCCTATTTCCAGAGCCCTGCTAGGAGCACTGGCACTCAGATCCTCACATGCTGGCCCAGCTGTCTGCAGGGTAACCCTGGATCCACAAGCCACGTTCCCACACATGCACAAAGAGAAAGCAGCTCAGCAGCACACTCAGGTTTATCCTCTGCCTGCCCAGCTCCCACTGCAAGCCCAGGGCAGCTCCTTGCTGAGCCCTGCACACCCAGGGGTGCAATCCAGACTGCCAGCATGGCACGGGGATCCCATCTGTCTCACCCAGGATGGCAACAAAACTGCATCACACAGCAGCTCTCCCATTCAGCTCCAGGTGGCACACAGAGGTCTGGTCTGTGTCAGTGCACTGAGACACATAAAACATTTATAAACACCAGCTGCCTCAAGATCTGCGAAAGATCGTTCTTTTAGGGGTGTTCCTGCGTGTCTGCATTTACAACTTGTACATTTTTAAAAGATCAGGAGTGGTTTGGGAGATGCCAGCAGGAGAAATACAAGTATTATATGCCAGCAGCATGAATACAAGTATTTATGCATACTTGTATTTATGCACACTTGTATTTATGCATATGGGCACACAGTGATGGCTGTGTCTATAGCAGAAAGTCCTCAAAGCCCTATTTCCTGGGGGTGAACCTGCATCCTGCAGAATGAAACTCAAGCTCTCATGGCTCTCGTGGTTCTCTAGGAAAACTTAGTAGTAGATGATCCATGCATCTCCAGAGTCAATATCACCATCATATAAACAGTGCTGCTTGTGCTGCCTATATCCCAAATGTCCTTTTTTGCAACCTGCTTTGAGAGCTTATTTGGGCCATGGAAATTTCCTGCTGGACATCTGCCTCAGGGTGAATTTTGGAAAACTCCCAACAAATTTGTACGACGTTTTTATTGTCCATAAAAGAAATCCAACAAAACAAACAAAAACCACCAAAAATCAACAAAATAAAAACTAACAAACAAAAAACCCACAAACACACAAAAAGAAAAAATAAAATTAAAAAATCCATCCAACCAAAACCTCAAACTCTTTCATGATGACACAGTCATAACTTTTGCTCTCTAAAAAAAATTTAAAAATAAATCTGCCCACTTTTAAGAAGGAGCTTGGTTTGGTTTTGGAAGGGTATTGAATTTTCTTGTTTCCAGGAAAATATGCCAAAGTTTACACAATCTCAGAACAGAGAAAAATCCTGTTTTACACATGACCACTAAAGGCTTATTTGAGTTTGGCAGCTGAATGGTCTGCAGATTCCATCTGGACTGAGCATCCCCAGCCCAGAGCTGCAAAGGTTGAGCAAAGCTTCTGCCCAAATCTCTTTCACCAGCTGCTCAGGGTCACTTCTAACATTGGCAAAGATCCTGTAGGCATCCAACATGCAGCCCTTTGCCTAAAAAGTGAAGGTATTTGATCTAAAAAATTGGCAATATGACACACCACTCTTTGTCATGCCTCCAACTGTGACTTTAAAGTTGAGCAGAAAAAACAAGTTTGTGCCTGGCTATTAGAGCTACTTATTAACACCCCACAAGGCCTTTGTGACATCTGGATAGCAAAAATAGGAATCTATACCTAGATTAGACATGGAGATGAAGAGGAATTAAAGAAAATGTGGCACAGCTTTAGCCTATGACATTGTTTTAACATAGATAAACACCTGCTTAAAATGATTACTTTAATTGGGCCAAATCACTAAGCTGAATCCAAATAAAAGACCATCCAAATAAAGGCTGAAACTCTGAGTGGGACAGCGATGACAGACATGTGGACTCCCTCAACAGCCAAGGATGGGACACAGGAAGTGCTAGAACACAGCACATCCCACCTGAGGGCAGGCAGAACAGGCAAGGGTCTGTTGGGTCTGTTTCCATGGACTCTGCAGAAAGCTGCTCTGAGTGAGCAGCTAAGTAACAGCTTGTAATACACACATCTGAATATTGTGAAAAATTCACCAAAGCAGACAAAAGAAATGGGGTAAAATTAGCAGAAATCTTTAAGATAACTGAGGAATATTTAGTCACCTTTAATCAAAAGAAAAATACGGCACTGAATTTTTAAAGCACTCAAGACTTTCCCACTTCTGTCCTCTACCCTTTAGGCTTCCAAATTTTTCTCTTGGAAACTTCTCCATCTGTGCTGTTCAGCAAGTGCTGGGGAGTTTTGACTCAGGGAAGATACTTTTGTTGATTTTTTTTTTCTTTGGGGGGGGAGTGTTTGTACATAATTACCTAGATGAAAGAGCTTGCTTAGGATCCTGTAAACATCTAGCTCCCTCAGGGTATGCTTGAAAGCTCAGCAAAGTATCAACATCATCATTCTTCATACTGGTAATTTGATATGTTTCCCCTTCCCAATTTCTTTAATTCCCTTCAAAAGCATTTACAGCTTTACAGCTTAAACTGTTATCAATCAAATGATTATTTTAAAACTTCCCAGTTACTGTTTTTTCACATTTGTGTACATGTCTGGCTTTCACCATGATTCACTTCTCCATGCCTGGCCATCACCAGGTTTCAGCTGATTGATGAACAGACACACCACTGTGCTGCCTGGCAGGGAGCACTGCAGCACTCAGGTTTGGCAAATGGTCATGATGGAATCTATGGAAAGTACCAAATCTTAAGGAAATTGTGAAATTCCTGTTCCAACTTCAGCATTTTCCAAGTTCCCTGAAGCCAAAGAGAGAGTGGTCCCTATCACCACTCTTACATAAGTGTTGAGTCTGCTACCACAACATACATGAAAATTAAACTCCTGTTTATTATGTTTAGTTTTCCCTGGGAAAATTCAGAGTAGGCATCATGTATGGAAAATTGGCCTATTTTAATTTCATCAGCTGACATTCTCACCTTAGAAAAACACCTTTAGTGATTCAGCTAAGAATAGCGTAAAGATTTCTTTTAAAAAAGTGTCAGTGTAAGCACCAAGCATTCTGCCTCTCAAACTTACTTATCCTAGTCTAAAGGAGCAAACTTACTCGAGCATACTGTATATACAGCACGTTCAATGCATCTCAAAATGTGTGAATTTGTCACCAAATTGTTTTCTTTTTAATAGTCTCTCCTTCACACATAAATGTTCTTATTGTAGGAGAATGTTACATAGCTTATCACACATATTTTCTTACAGTTTCAATCAGGCTAAACTAAAAGAATGATCTCTATGCAAGATTTCTCACTGAAGCCAGATAAGCATTTCAGAGATGTCTTAGATTCATAGGTCAGGAAGAGTGCAGATACATGTGAAGACTGTGAACCCATTTTCTAATGACCTCTCCATCAAAATCTGATCAGAGAGGTAAACAGGCAAGAGCTGGAAGTCCTGTTTAACTGTTGTGTGTTCTGACTTGTCAGTGTGGGAGAAAGTGTGGGACATGAAAGCAGGGGCAATATCAGAGACAGTATCTTATCTATATCCTATTAGCAGGAAAGAAAGATAGACTGAGAACAAATTCCCCTTATCTATGAGGAAAAAAAAATAAAATACCAGGAGATAAGAAAGAGGGGCTTAGATAAGGTTCTGAAAGAAAAAATAACCAAATGCAAAGCTTATTTGATGTTGATCTCTTCATACTGTGAACACAGAAATGAAAAATTAGAACTTCAGGTTCTTGGGGTTGCTTCATCTATGACCCTGAGCAAGAGTTACAAAATCTGTGCTTTCCCTTTACAACTTATAAAAGACAACAGTAATGAAAACAGTTCCTTCCTGGACAAGGATAGTATAAGATTTTAAATTTAAAGGTTTTTAAGTCCCATGCATTACTTGATAGGACTAAACATGAATAATTACCCAATCTCTAAACCTCTCAGGATGCATGTATTGGTAGTCACTAAAATGCTTGGGGAAAAAACTATTAATCTACAACATTTCCAGGTAGGGGAAAATTTATGGCTTTTTTTCCCTAAGAATTTTATTATTGGAAGGGCACTGAAACACAGATTTAAGTTAGAACCCTCCCCCACACTGGATATATTCAAACTTGATACTCCACTTCTACTAGAAATCAACATATAGTGTCATAAGTGGCATAATAGCTGAGATACTTGCATATCCCCTGGACCTGATGAGGTTAGACATGCATTAAAGCCCCAGAGCAATATTCTTTAGAAGAAAAGCAATTTCAGACATACCATATCAATCTACCCATGTGTATTTGTGCTGTGACAAGCTCAGCACCAGCAAGGTAGTCATATCAAGAGCTGTGTTCAACAGGTGACTCGATTTATTTGACTCACTGGGTCTCTTCTTACAAAAAGGACTTGGATGTTAAATTTGCACTTCATGAAAAATTCAGGCATGTAAGACAAGCTATAACAACACACTTACTAACAACAGGCCTCTGAGTAACCATCGATCCTTATGGAAAGTGGAGTATAAAATAAATAGCTTACTAACAACAGGCCTCTGAGTAACCATAGATCCTTATGTAAAGTGGAGTATAAAACAAATATCTAGAATATTCTCTAGAAATTAATCTAAAATATTTCCACATTTCCTCTACAAAAGCCCTCAGAAAACATCAACAAATAGAAAGAATTGTGAAAAAACTTTGGATGTGAGATTTGATTGCTAAGCAAATCTCAGAGGGATATGAAGACAAAAGTTAGAAGCAGAGATCTGCTGGAGATGAGAAAACTGTTACAAGAACAGAGTCACCTTGTTCTTGTCAGATCCCAGATCCCAGGCCAAGCTCAGAGCACTGATTAGCATACAGAAAGATAAAATAACACAGAACAATTCAACGAGGATTTAGTATCTGTCAGGGTCTTGCTTGTTCACCATAGATATGAATACTCTATGTGAGAGGGAAGTTACCTACCACACACAGGTAAAACATCCTGGACAATCTACACCCACTGATATACCCCAAACTAGTCAGTGTAGCCCTTTATTAATCTGACCACAAGAAGGTATGATCATAAGTTATGATTAATCTTTGCAATTCAAGGTTAAGTCACTAAATAAAAATAAAGATTTTTCTATGAATTTGCCTACCTATTTAGCTGGTACCTCTTCAAAATGAAGGTGTAGATCTTATTACAGAACACAACAGATGAGGAAGAACAGGGCCCATACACACCTTAGAACTTAGTATTTTACTAAGAACAGGGAGAAGCCAAAAAGGCTCTCAAGCCCAATTTGTAAGTCCATGTTTCTACTGTGCAGGTGAGAGTTTCCCAGCTAAAAACAGGCAGCTTCTATCCCTCCTTACTTGGGTCAGCTGGATACTGCCTGCTTGGTTTTACCTGGAAAGTTTCTACAAGAACACATGATGGATCAAAGAAAGTATTTTGCAGTCAGGAATACACAGGCATAGGATTTGAGGGTTTGGGCAATGGGAGATTCTGTGGACACACCAGCAAATTTTTTCCCAATTATATTGCATCATACCTCAGAGCCTGGCCAGAATATAATTTAATAATTCCACTGAACACTAGAAGAACCTTTCTTTGATGAAATTTTCGCAGAATTTCCTAGACTTCAAATGCCACATGCTTCACTGGACTCCATGTCACAAGTTAACTCAGTGGGCTCTAATGGGCACCAAAAATATTCTGCCCACATCTGAACAAGAAGCATAAAGCTTACCAATATAGCTCAGTTATTATTAACACACATCCCATCAGAACAGATCCATCAAACTTTCTGCTATACTGACTGTACTTGCATTTATTCCAAAGTGAACTCAATTTCCACCCACCCCATATTAAGTATCAGTAGGTTGGAATCTGCCTACTTTGTACAGCTGAAGCTGGAATTCTTCCCCAGTTGCATTCAAAACAAGCTACATTAGTGTTAATGGACCTTTTCTAGTATATGCTCCTTCAGAATGTTCTTTCATATATCTGTAAACTTCATCTTTGCATTGAGACTGCAAATACTTCTCTTCAGCCACTGAAATTCAGTTAGACTCATCATTGTCTTTGCAGATGCAGCATGTATATTAAAGCAGAAAAAAAATAATAGACTAACTGGAATCTGACTTGCCAGATTAATTCCATTAATGTCCACATGTGCTGCTAGCCTATTGTGGTAAATTAAGTCAATAATTGGTTTTGTAATAATTTGTCCCACTGTATCCAGCCTTTTGGGTCATTCCCCTTTCTGCTGCAGTCAGTGCTGTATCCCCCTTCAAATAGCAGAGCAAACTCAGGACCTCTGAACACCATTTGTTGAGCATAGATATTCTAGGATATTCTTTTTAAAAGAATAGTCTCTAACTATTCTTTTAGTCAGCTTTTAACTACTATTTCTAAGTGGAAATGCAAGACAGCATTTGACCACACTAAAATGAAGTGATTTAGGCATGGAAAAGATCCCTGCCATTTTCACTTGAGTTATAGCTAGAAGAAAACACCTGGCTGTTGCACGTATGAAGGTTATTCCCTCAGTGATTATTGAACAAGAAAATAAATACTTGAGAACACTTTATTCTTTTCCTGGCACAAGCTATGCTTCAAACAGAAAACTGTACCATTTTTCCATTTGGTGCCTGTTTTTATTAGTCTGTGTCAGCTTTTCAGAGAGTAAACCCAGTAGAGATCATTGTCTCTTCTGTATTTCTGCATTGCCTAACGTAACATCAGCCTTGAGAGAAGCCCTTAGCTATATAATAACTTTAAATTATTAAGTGCCATGACAAACATTTCAAGAGAAAAATATTTACTGAGAACAGAAAAGATGACCACAGAAACTGCAAATCATTATCTGGCACTTATATTTATGGGCTTATGTGTCTTCTTTATTTTTTAAGGATTGCATCTGTCAACAGCACATAGCTAGAAGTACAGAAGCAGAAGGCTTCTTTAATAGACTAGCTTGTTCTTAATAAAGCTATTTTTACAACTTTATCTCTTGTTTCACCCACCTACCCCCATCCTTGAAGTTAATTTTTCATTTTTCAACTGCTGAGATTGTCAAGATGGGTTTGTCTAGAGTTTAAGAACATAAATGAAACGGTGTACTTCTTTTCTACTGTTTTTAACCACTCCTTGGTCTCTTGTGAGTGAAGCCTGGAAACTTGTTTGTGTTTGGAGTCATACTCATGCACAATAGATGAAGAACAGTGTCCTGGGATGCTTCAGGCCCAGCATCACCAGCCAGGCCAGGGAGGGGATTGTCCTGCTCTGCTCTGCTCTGCTCTGCACTGGGGCAGCCTCACCTCGAGCCCTGGGGACAGTTCTGGGTGCCACAAAATAAGAAAGACATGAAACTGTCAGAGAGTGTCCAAAGGAGGCCACAAGGATGGTGAAGGGCCTTGAGGGGAAGCCCTGTGAGGAGCAACTGAGGGCACTTGGTCTGGTCAGCCTGGGGGGCACTGAGGGCAGACCCCACTGCAGTTGGAGCTTCCTGTGAGGGGCAGCGGAGGGACAGACACTGATCTCCTCCCTGTGGTGCCAGGACTGAGGGAATGGCCTGAACTTGTGCCAGGGGCAGTTTAGGTTGGATATCAGAGAAAGGTTCCTCACCCAGAGGGTGGTTGGGCACTGAACAGGCTCCCCAGGGCAGCGGTCACAGCACCAGTCTGACAGAGTTCAAGAGAGTTTGAAAGATGCTCTCAGACACATGGTGTGACTCCTTGTGGGTCTTTTGAAGGGCCAGAGGGTTGCACTTCCATGATTCTTGTGGGTCCCTTCCAATGCCAGATATTCTGATTTTTTGTTATGAAACCCTTTGAGCTTCTACTGTCCTTGGGTTTGTAATTCCAAGCAATGGTAGGGATTAACCACTCCATTCAACGCCAACATCTGTGCAACAAAACAAAAGGCCCTATACATCTTAGGGGTTCAGACGAATAAAAGAAACTTTGCATTTAGCCCAATGTTAGTATGATCTCTTTTTGATGAAAACATGTATAATATTTACTCAGAAGTAGAGATCTGTGTTCATTCCTCCACACCTAAAAGCAGCAAAGGAGTTGAGGAGACCACAGGGGGCCAAAGTCCCAACACTACTCATGAGCACAAGAATTGGTCCATTTTAAAAAACAGAAGCAGGAATTATCATCCAGAGGATCACCCTCCTTCCTCCAGCACCGCAACATTCCAGAACAACCAGCCCTAAGGGGAATTTCCAGACACAAGAGAACTTATTCAAAAATGAAAAGCACGGAAGATTAAAGATCTTTCATCCAAATTTGGTGTTAGGACTTTAACAAACAAACCTAAAACCCCAAAGTTGAACAAAACCAAAATAAAACCAACCCAAAGCCTACGAAAATAAGTAGGCAGCTCATGTTCTGACTGAGAAGGACTGCAGGAAGTCAAGACCCACACAGCAGAATGATGAATGACCAGAAAACACATTCTGATAAGTTTGACCCCATATCACTGTAATGCAGGATAGTTTCCATATCAAAATTGAACTCTTAGGTAGAAAACAGGGGAAAAAAGTAATTGGCTTTTGTGAAAGTGGCAATTTTAGCAGACAGCAATTGTTTCTGGTATGTAAATCTGTTGCTCTCTCCAGATAACAAGGAAAACAATTACTCACAGAGAAAATGCTTTTAAACGTATCTTTGGCAGGATAGCTCTCAAGAATAGCTTATTGCATTGAGTCCTGGTGGTGAGAGAAGCTAATTACTTCCATCAGGAATCTGTAGGATAATAAACCAACTTCTCATCTAGCAACAACCTTTAGAAATTCAATTGAGTATTAAAAATAGAAAGCAATTTATGTTTTATTCAATTGCACACAATAATCTTGAGATAATTCTGACTTTAAGGTTATTTTGCACATAGCTTCTGTGGTTACAGAAGTTGTGCAAAGATACTTGGAGACTGACTTCCACAAGGGAAAAGCTTGGCAAGTAAGGAACAGGTTGGAGCAGAGGCAGACTCCCCTTCAGTTCATCTTGCTGCTAACAGACAGAAAAATGCATAAGCTCATATCTCAGCTTATCCAATATTCAAGGTATATTTGGGCAAAGGAAAGTCTACTGGGCACTTAGTTCAGCTGCTCTGGGAGACTGTGAAGCTCAAAGACAACTGTGAAAGAGTTGCACACAAACTCCAGAGTGCAGCTCTCAGGAACCTTCATGAGGAATAAATTTCATTGCACAAGTGCAATGTGCTCTCTGTTACAATGGAAATGGAAAAACTTTTGTTTCACCACTTGCTTTAAGGATGCTGGCCACCTTTGATGCAGTGAGGTATGCTACGTGTCCTTAATTTCACTGCATGCTCACATAAGGATTTTTTCACCATTTTGATTTCTTTTTTTAAGCTTTACCAAAAAGAAAGAAAAAAAGCCACAGCCAAAGACTACAGAGTCAAACAAACACAGACACAGAAAGGCAAGCAGGATTTATATCTCATAAAGTGTCACAGAAACATGGTTATACTGAGTCCCTGCAGCACTCACCACTGTTGTTGTCACTGTTTGACCAAAGCACAATGTATTTCTCACCTTGTGGTCTACTACCCCACATTCCATAATGCATTTATTTGCAGATCAGGACTTTTCACCATCACAGCAGCTCATAGGCAAAGCTGTAAAATAGCTGCTACGTATCAGTGTCCTCAAGTTTCCTTGTTCACTTTTCTTGACTATGTTGTTGTTTTTCCTGCAGGAAAAATGCATTGAAGCCACAGCCACACTATTTGGTTTTAAGTTAATTCCTTCCCTATATTCATCCACAGTTCTTCAGCACCTTAGGAAAGGGTTATTGGGACACTTCACTGCAGGAAAGGAGGGCTCATGCTGCAGCCAGACATTGTTCAGAGTGGGCTAAGGTAGCACACGGAACAGCTTGCCCTATACCAGGAAAAAACCTTGTGTTGTTAAGTTCCTAATCTTAGGTTATCAGTAAAAGAGAATCCCTCAATGGTGTGTGAAAGAACAAATCTGTGAATGCACTAGAAAAGTTTGTGTGGTGGGTTTTGGTTTTTAGTTTTTGTTGTTGTTTAATTGTTTTGTTTTTAAAGGTGCAAAAGCTGTTCCATTACCATTTGTTTTAAACAGTATTTCACTAGATAGTTGGCTGATAAAAAAGCATTGCACCATCTGCAAATGCTTCTTCTTTTCCTTCCAGTACCAATTTCTTGTGCGGTTAAGAGCAAGTGGTGGTGGAGTGAAGAACATATGAGAACCTGGAGACACCTCAAGACATTTTAGACACCTTCTGCCAGCAGATTCAGTCCAAGGGGAGAAGAGGATTTAAGGGGCAACTTGTTTTTCCTCCTTTCTATTAAAAATTTCAGCAGATCTGTATGCCCTGTTACAAGGCATTTAACAAAAATAAGCCTTGAGTAATTTCACAAAACTCATTCAAATTACTGGAGAAAGCATCCCTTAACACCAGGAGGTTATTAAAGCAATGTCTGATTTCAAATTCTGTCACATTGCTGAATCCCAGCTTCAATACAGTTACACATTTAAAATGCAATTTAAATAAACATTGAGGATTCAAAAATCCCACAGCATCCACTTAGCTCATTTAGCCCACCCTTCATGCTTATCCATCAGCAATTAAAGACAAGATACCACAGTGACTAAAAGAGATTTCACAGGTTTTATAAGCAACTGCATTTTCTTTCAGTACTTCTGTGTTTTATAATGTATTTTCATTTCAAATGAGGGAAATTTGAGACCAAATGTGTTTCAAGTCCATTCTATTGTACTGGAGCATTTTGTTCTGCTCCTTAAGTAGTATCAAAGGACCCTGCAGTTATCTCAATTCCTGCCTATCAATTAAATAATTGGAAAAGTCCAAAATTTGCTTTACATGCTTTGGATTGCAGCCAACACAAGATCCATTTGTTTCTGATGAGCAGTGCACATTTAGATCTAGAAGAAAAATATTGCGTGATGAAAAGGGGAGCAACATTTTCTTGCATTGCTTAGTCTGATTTCTTCTTTGTACTGCAGATAGAAATAAATCTTTGGAGCTGGAGGAGAATAAATTTGGATGCAAAGAACAGCTCTCAAAGTAACTAGAAAGCAAATAACACTCCAGATGCAATTGGGGATGCAAGATGCACAAAACTAGAGGCAGGGTGATACCATCCAAGAGAAAGTTTAAGAAAGGATGTTTCAGCAAAGCTGGACAGATTAAGTGGAAAAAAAAAAGAAGGGAAAGGGAAGGAACTTTACTAAAAACTATACCCTGATAATGCCTCCAATCATGCATATAAAGATGCTTTTAATTTGTAACACTATAGCATTTCAAACATTTCATGAGTTGTGAAATGTAACAAGAGCTATCATGCTTTAGGCTGAATCTGCTTTGTTTTTGCCTAGATTACTGAGCCAAACACAATGAGTTTCAACTCAATGCAGCATTCATGTGCTAACATTTTCCCTGGTTTATGTTTTCTTATGTATGGACAGACAATCAATGGGAAGTGATTAAAAAACCAATTAATTATCTGCTACATTTGACTGCTTCTCCTCACCCTTCAGGAAATACACCAAGTCTGAGGCAACATCTCCCTTGTGAAATATCTCAGTCATTTCTGCATGCACACTTCTCCCATGTGGCACAGTCAAAGGAGACTGAATGCCACCAAACTGCTGCCTTCATGTATGGACTTGACAACTGCTGTCTCAAAACCATTTAAGACAGCAGAAAGTGGTATCATGATATATTTGGATTTTACTCAAGAGAAGCAACAAGCATTGCAACTGGAAATCACACAAAATCAAAGTATTTATATGCCTGAGTATAAATCATTAAAGTTGGAAAAGACCCTTAAGATAACCAAATCCAACTGCCAATCTCAGTGTCACCACTATGATCACAATTAAACCATGGTCAAGTGCCAAATCCACACTTCTTTTGAACACTTCCAGGAATGGTGACTCTACTATTCTACGGGCTGCCTGTTCCATGCTTGATAATCCTTTCTGTGAAAAAAATTTTCTAATATCTAATGTTTCTATCAACAGAGTCCTGATAAGATCAGTTTTACAGTTGAGGCTTTAGACTAATGACTATTATCAGGCAACTGATATGACCTTCAACTCTTATACAAGAAGCTGTTCTTGCTTAGGCAGTCAGAGGAGAAGCCTGCCTGGAAACCCAAACAATTCTAGAAATAAATGCTGGTAAAGCAATATTCTTAACAGATTGGTATAAATATAGTAACACATCACTCCTCCAGAGAGCAAGCTGGGGACCATAAAATTGCAGAGCAGCATCCCTGCCAGAAAGATCAGGCAATTGCTCCCATGTTGTCCTGTTGGTAACTCTCACTCCCTGGCCTATTTTAAATAATGTCTGAATGTTATTCTAGCATTAGTGTTACTACTAAAGCCACAGAGATTCAATTTACTAGCAGCAGAGAGGAAAAAAAAAAGCTAAAAATATTAAGACAACATAAGGCCAGATTCTGACTGGAGCTATAGTGAACACATGCATTAACCCCAGTGACTTCAGAGTAATTACACAAGGTTGCTAAAATTAGCATCTTGCTCATAGCACCGAGCAAATTAGAAATGCATAGACACAGATGAAAGGAGAAACAGCAAATGAGAGCAGCAAGACACTGCCCCCATGAAGTCTTTGCTGTGTTGCTGACAAGCACAAGGAATCTGGGAGAAAAACCCATTCCATCCCAACTTCTCCCCAGGAACCGAGCAGGAGGGTGCTGGGCTGGAAGGTACTTCACAAGAGAGGGAGGCGTAGTGGAGAGCTCAGGAAGCCTTTCAAAAGGAAAGACAGGGAGTTTGCCTGCCAGGCAGGTTTTTGCAAGATCTCATAATTCTATTTATAACACCACATGCCATGTTACATTACATCACACCACGGCAGATGCACACCACATGCAACAAAACGCATTAGAAACACTGTGGGTTCTCTCCAGAATAAATGCCCACAGCTCTCAGCAGCAGCTTAAAGGCAAGTTTCCCAGGAAGGATTTGAAATTCCTTGGCAAAAATTTGTAACCTACGGAGTTAACTTTCACATTCTGCCAGCTCAGCACTCGAGAACTCAGAGCATCTATCAACACCCCCCTGTTTTACATCCTCACGATTTTAATTTGTTCAGGGTGTATTCTTGCCTTTTTCTCAAAGAACAAACTGCAGTGTAATTTTTCTTACATTTAACTGAGTTTTATTCCTCTATCTATTCAGAAGCTCATCCAGGCATCCTGTTTCATGCCATTAAAGCAAACAGTCACTGGTAACACTGCAGCAAATCTGGGATGTCCCAGATGTTCTGAGGCAATCTATAGGCTTCACTGCACTCAGGATGGTGATTGGACATAACTCTGGACAGCCTTATATAGTCAGACCTCTTCTGAAGTGAGGGTTGTATTGGAGTGGATGACCTCTGGAGGTCCCCTCCAGACTGAATTAAGGTTTTATGATTCTCAATGTATTTCCTAGTGATGTGGGTACTATTTGCCACTAATACAAAAACCACATGTATCACCTAAATTATTTACAGTATTTGCTTTGATTTGATCTATTGGGTTCAGAGTTCTCTTAAAGTAGAACAGGCAACACTAGCTGATTGACTTGACCAAGTCTTTGCTCTTCACAGGAGCACATTGATAAAAATGAGTCCAGTGGCTTATTTCAACTTCTGAAACCTGCAAATATCAATTGTAAAACAGCAAGATGAGAAATTTTATGAAGGCAGGGAACAATTCCAAAATATGCATCCCACTGGTATAGAAGTGAGATGAGGTCAGAAGCAACAACTGAAGGAGAGAGGTGCCATCTCCTTCTAGGGCCTACCCAGGTATAGACAGCTTTGCACTGGTACCAGTCATGTCCTCAAAATGGAAGATAAACATGCAGGTTAAAAAATTATCACTTTGAAATCCCTAGGAGCTTATGCATGAAAATCCTTATTAAATGCATATTATCATGGTTTGAGAAAAGGGCTATGTGAACACAAAATTTATTGAAGACTGCATCACAGCAAATGTGAACAGTGGCACTGAGGAAAGATTGCAAAGGACTCTCAGTTGTTATTCCTCACATTCTGTAAGCTTGATGTTGTAAATGTGTTGGTGTTTGTTTACTACAGCATTTTTTTACAGAAATATTATTTTCTGTAGTGTGTCAGAGCTCATCCCTAAGCAGGTTCTCCATTTCATTTAAGAGATGAAAAACATGGAAGTAGTAGTTTTGGCATGAATTTAACAAGTGTCATAAGGTTGCTGATACTGCAACATTGTCCCAGTTTGGGACAAATTTGGAAGGGAACTTCCAAAGGGATGATTTCCTAAAGTGCAAAATTCAGTGGCCCTTTCCTCCACCTGTCCAGGAGAAAAATCTTCTTCAAGAGAAGTGGAGAAAACTGTTTATTTAACAAGCAAAGTACTCACAAACATGAAAAAATTAGTAATATTAAACAATGAATCCTCCCATTGTTCTGAAGAGATGGCAAATTCTGGGGACTGGGGAGAGAGAGAGAGAGAGAGTCCTGTCCGTGGATCTGTCCTCCGCAGAGCAGCTCAGAGAGCCCCTGGATCATAGTCCTGGTGTTCCCAAACCAAACAACAGCTGAACAGTTCCAAAAACCTTCTGGCCTCAGCTATGTAAAAACTAACTAAAAGCAGAGGAGAGCTCTCTCCTGCTGTCTGTGCTGCAGACAACAAGTGTGGGAGCAGGAATGTGCAGGAGTGCAGCTTCGGCAAACAGACTGCATGCTTCCTCTGCCCCCTTCACTCTCAGAACCTGCCTTAAAGGTGCACAACTTGGGAGCAGAGGAGCAGAGGATTGGGAATACAAGCATCATTTAGAAAATTTAATGAGAATTAAGTAAAAGCAAGCAAGCCAGAAGTTATGCAAGGAAAAACAAACAAATGGGTTTTAGAGATAGTTTGGAAAAAGCAGCCAGCATGATTTCATTCTGGTACTTTTGGAATATGTGGTATTATCTGTATTTGCTCTGGTGAGTCAGGGAGCCAACCACCAGCCTCAGTTCTCGGTGCCTATTTAGTGTCTGAGATAAGCAGTGTTTAGTGTGCAGTGTTTGTTGATTCTAAGCATAAAAGGATCTCATCCCTCCACTCCAGTTAATAGGATTATATATGCCAGGCAATTTGTGGTGTGTCAAATGCCACATTAAAATCTTTACTAAAGTAATTGTTTAGTCTCCAGATTTTGAGTCACAATCATAGATAGTTTTTGCCCAGAGCTTATGGAAAAAATAAGTAATATCTTAGGCTACAAACAGAGCAAGTGAAAGTAGGTTTTTAGTCAGTTTTAAACTTAAACCATCTAAAGCTATACCTGCTTACATTTCATCTTGCCCAGAAGTGTATCCAAAGAAAGTAAGTGGTGTCCCATGACAGCAGACAGGATCATGACAGCTTTTGTGAGGAACTGCCCTGGCTCAGTGCCAATTGCCTGGACCTTTCCATCATATCAGGCCTAATACTACGAGTTCACTGGAGTGGAAGAGCCTCAAGGAAGAGATGATTCATTTCTGGGAAAGCACTAGACAATCGTGGAAATTCAAAAAAGGGTATTGGGTCAAGACTGATGCTTTCCCTTTCTCTAGTTCTCTACACCTTACAAGTGTTTTGGAGGAAGACATGGGGTGTTCTGGACTAAAGGCTGGTGTTTCAATCCTACTGTATCTCCCCTGTCACTTGTGCAGTAAATGTTACAGCAATTTGCTGCCATTTAAAGACGGTATTCAAGATCCTAAATTACTGCCTGTGTTTACATTCACAACAGTACTTAAACTTGACAGACTCTTCCAAAAAAATAAATCTGTAATCTTCAAGCAGGGATGAAGGAGATTGCATATGTGGCTGCTGCATTTTCAGAGCTCCACTCTTACTTCACTGATAGGTGGATGAATGAAGATGCCTCCTGCTGTGTGTACAGTTTCACCCAAAGTACACACTGCACCCTGCAAGCATGGTGACAGAGTGGTCTCCAGCAAGACTTCCCATCCCTCTTGCTTTCTCTGCACTTCTCTCTGAAACAGGGTCCTGCAGACAGAGCACTGAGCATCCCTGACCTGCTTCCTGCAGGCTGACCCACTGCCACACTAACTCTCTGCTGAAATTTGTAACCAGCTAAAGAGACCACGAGCAACACTAGAGCACTACTTCTTGGCTCACAAAGCTGGGTTTCCTGAAGGACAGTGAAATTCACCTGTAAATGGTTGGGGAGTTTTCTTTGTTTCAATGTTTAAGGGAAAGGGAAGTGTCCAGCAAACCACAATATAGTTCTAGCTATACTTTTCCTTAGTTTAAAAAATTCAGTAGGATTGCTTCTCTTTAATCACATCACCATCAACGAAAACTTGCTTGCAGCAAAATGCCCTAAAAATTCATATGTGCTTCTCTGTTTACATTCCTCTTATTCAGCCACATCTAGTCCTTCCACTAAGATCTGTCTGGAGGTAAACCAGAAGTTTGTTTGATTCTAAAACACTGGCTGAAGCCTCTATCCAGAGACCCCACATTAAAAAGACAAGTAATTAACTCTCCAATCACTATTTTAAAAAAAGTACCATTAGCAGTGTAGATAAGCAGAATGACATACAATACTTCCTTCTCAAATTGTAATATTAATTTCACAACTCTTTCATCCCAATAGTTAAGAGATCCACCAACTTAATTCAACTTTTCTTTTCATAATCCCTCTTAAAATAACACTGGACTCATTTTTGGTTGCTGAGTCTTGCAGTGTGGAGATGCTTGAAGTGGATGGCCAGCAGACTGGTGAGAGGAGCCTCCTCAGCCCCAGGAACCATCCTGGGCTCACCAGCAGCCTCTGCTCTGGCACAGGCACTACAGCCCTAAGGTATGGAGGAAATTCCTGAAGGGCCTCCACAACACAGGATCTCTGCAGAAGGCCTCCTATCTCCAAATTCCTTCAAGTTCTAACTATTTTGTCCTGAGAAAGGCTGCTACTGCTGTACGTTTAAATAACAGCTGACCTCACACACGTGAGCTCAGCTAGGCTGGACTTCACACGTTCACATGCTCCTCACTCTGTAGCTCACTGCTCTCAGCCAGGCAGCTGAAACAGCTCAAGCACAATAAAACAGCATACTTAAAATGCACATTTCCACTCTCTGTCTCTTCCCTTTGCCCCTTCTCCATGACATCCCTTAGACCAAGTCCCACAGAGGCTCCTGTTCCATGGGAAGGTGTGACAGAGGGAATATTGCACTGGCTTTTAGCCTGAATCACCAGGTTTGAACAGGGCTCTGAGACCTTGTACTGGTTGCTTTCATACCTTTCCTCCACACATGTGAAAAGACAGCATACAGCATGCTGTCCAAATGGAGGGAGGGAGTGACAAACACAGCCTCTGCAGTGAAGATCACCAGCAAAACTCACATCAGAGTAAGGAGCTGGAAGGTGTCTGGTGTACAGGCTCTCAAAAAGCATCCTCCTACTAGGCAAGGCCAAAGCAACCTCCTACTTCACTCTCATATATGAGATGACAAGAGCCTAATAAATCTGTTGTTGCTGAGGTCAGTAACTTTGCCTGAGCTCTCTCCCTCTGATGGGATGCTTGTACAACTGGTGGATACCTGCTTACCATTGCCATGTCTCTCTCATCAGAGGATATCAGGAGAAGTCATTGGACTGTTTATTTTGATGGAAAGCCAGTTTGCTACTGCTTACATTTAACAGGTGCCAAGATTTGCATTTCTGTCAGCTTGAAGTGACAATGAGTCAGAAATACACAAAAAAAGTCAAAGAATCAACACAGGCTTTATCTACATCCACAAAGTCCTGAAGTGGAAATTAAAAACTTCTCTTCATATTACTCTTGCATAACAGAATCTGCTGAGCTAATACTCACTGGCCACAAATTATTTTATAATATATGTAAGTGAACACCGATGTTATTTTTAGTTATTGCAAATGCCATGGAAATTTTAATGGCAATAACTCTTTGGGGAAAATGCTAAGACAAAAAGGATTTCAAAATTGTTTAGGTATCATCCACAGCTGGAGAAAGAATATACCAAATTTTTTAACACATCTTTGCCAGTCAATGGATAAGCTGTGACAAGTTAAGAGAACAGGCCATTTGAGTTGTTGGAATGCTTTTCCCTGTGATCAAACCCAGCTACATCTCTGTCAGTAGCAATATTTTTCCCCAGTAGCACCTGCAGGTACACCTGTAATTTAATCCCAAGTCTCCCCTTCACAGTAATTCTTCTTCAATAACCTTCTAACAACTGTGCCCCTGTCTCATAAGCAGTAGAACCAGAGGAGAGCCAAGGCTGGATGTTCAGTGGGTGTGGAAACCCAGAGCACTGGGAATATTTCTCTGGTTGCTCTGGGGTGCCCTGACCCCCAGAGGATCACTGACTTTGACCCTCATTTCTGGAGAAAGTCTCCTAGACTTCAAGATAGACAAGAATCCACAAAAGCGTGAAATAGATTATAGAAAGTAGTATAGGTGTATCACTTGGTGAGAAATTTAGGTTTTGGGATTTTTAGTATGTTGCGGATGGAAGGAAGATGGAGGGCACAAGATGTCGTCCTGGGTTTCTTCCTCATGCTTCTTCTTCCTTCTTCTTCATGGGTTTGGGTGGCATTTTGTAATTGGGCAGAAAGGTCAGCCTTGCAGGCTCTTTGGTATCAGTAATTGGGTTAATAGGGAAAATAATCCAGGTGTCAGCTCTTATTTGGATAGTTTAGTCTTAAAATACCTTGTAACAAGAGATTGTTGGCCATTTTGTGCCTTCTAATGGAAAGCTGCTGAACTCACAGTAGTGAGACTGTTTTCTGGTAAGAAATAATAAACACTTGAGTACAAACATGAGCTACTGTCTCAGGTGCCTTCAATCCAGACCAAGAGAAACCCACAGCTGGTACCCCAGCATCTGGGACCCCCACAAGTGGGAACACCCTGCAAAGGCAGAGCTGTGGGAGAGCTTCGGCTGCTGCCACTGTGACGGTTTTGCCTCTGGTCAGGGAGATGTGGCCACAGGCACAAACCAGTGAATGCTCCAAGCAGGGACTCACAGCATGCTGAACTCCAGCTAGAAAATCTCTTGCATGACTAAGTACTACTTCAGTAGGAAAATAAACCTTTATCCAGAACCACCCAAAAACACTTGTCTCCAGTACAATGTGGCTACTATCATCAGTACAAGTGGGTCCCATTTTGGGACCCAGTCAAGCTGTCAGTACTTGACAAAGTCCTGTTTGCCAGCGAAGCTGTGCGCACTTGTCACATATGCAAAATAAAAAATACATAAGGTCTGATCTTTTTTAATTGAAGCTGATACTATTAACCTCGTGCAAGTGTGAAATAAAAAGCCTGCACTCACTTGGTTGACAGATGGTAACCTTAGGAAGCAGCAGTTCAGATGGAACTCTGAGCCAGCATTCACAGAGACAGACCATTGGTCACATGGAAAATACACAGGCAAAGAGAGGAACCACCATAAATTTCTCACATCTTCAGTCATTATTCTAACTATATGGTCACAGCTTCAGGTTTGAAGACACCTTTTAAACAATTATGGCACTGGCAGTTTTTATTACATTGTTTATTACTCTGAGGGGTTTATGTTGCACATTTTACTGAATCAGTCTTTTCAATATTGTTCTTCTGGACAGCAACTGATATTTTCATAATCAACAATAGTTCTCAAAGTCTTCTAAAAGCATAAGCATTTATTGATATATCAATTTATAGTTACCTAGTATTTTTTACTCTTCCATGATCCAAATATTCCACAAGCTTTTTCTTATTTGCTAAAATACGTAACCACAATATAAACATCAGATATATTTGTAGAATTTTGGGAATGAAGACCTTTTCATTACTTTTATGTTATCTAATTTCAGTGCATTTGTTTTAGATTTAATCCTACTGTAAACATACATGATGTGTACTTGTTCCCTGTAGCAAATTGTGTCTGGGACTTGGAACAGTCTAGCCCTGCAATCTCTGGCAAAACATTTGCCATTTTTTCACGATTTCCACTCTAACCTCCTTTTATAAATTATCAACACCTGAAGGCAAAAAAGTTCATAAACTAGGGAAAAAGTATCCTGGATGATTTTCTGCCCTGAAACATTGAAGTGAACATAGATAGAAAATATTCAGTGTCACAAAATAAACCTCCCAGCGTAGGGTTAGAGATGTGGGTTCCAAATACTAAACCCATGGGCATTTAAGTATGAGGACCAAAAAAAAAATTGATTAGCATTTGAGATGGACCATCTACTGCTGGCTGTGTAAAGCCTTAGAACCCATCCATGTAGAGATAACAACTTTCCACACAGCAAACCTGCTTTGGCATTTTCATTGTTTGATGTCTTTCCTGTTTAAGTTTTAACCCAGGCCCCTGGGTATTCAGCCCAATGATCTACCACAGGAGAAATTCCAACTTGCAAAAGGGTAAACAGGCATTTAAGATTGTACATGTCAGGCATTTTCAGAAATGCTCAAAATCACCCTGGATATATTTTTAACTTTAAAGTCACTATGTAATCCCACACTGACATTTTCCTCTCTGATATTTTTAGATCTGGAGCTTTTCAGGTGAAAACAGAGGTTGCATAAGGGCTGACAAAAGGGGATTCTTGGCTCAGTTTAAACTGCACTGTAGATTTCTTTGTAAGTGCCAAGATTACCTCTAACCTCTCACACTCTACAGTTCTCAGAAGTCATAATCCTTGCTGCAATTTCTGCAGGTAACAATACATCAGAGGAACAGTCAAAAGCCACAGTCAAATGCTGGTGTGTCCCAGACATACACATTGTCCCAAATCTTTGGATCATTAAAGCAAATAGCACAAGTTAGACAAAAAAGGTAGCTAAAGACATGAAAGGGAGATCTGAGAACACTGCAGCCTTTTGCTGAGGTGTCAAACACATGGGTGGGGCCAGGCAGAAAGATGTGGAGGGAGCAATTCTGGGGCACTGCTGTTTTCCCCTTGGTGTGCCTTTTGGAGTTGCAGCGTCCCTGGAGCTCTGTGGCTTTTTCAAGCCTAACCCTAAGTGGAGCAGTAAAAGCAGCTTTTTGCTGAGGTGCCCAGCACATGGGTGGTGCTGAGCAGAAAGATGTGGAGGGAGCAATCTTTAGGCAGTGGTGTGTTCTTCTTTTGCAGTGAAATGGACCAAACCTTGCCAAATAATACTCATTGAAATTGCAAGATTTCCTTTCCTTGCATGAAAATAAAATCTCAAAGTCAGAGAACAAAGTGGAACAAACTGACTGGGGTTTCCACAATTATGCACCTGGGTAATCCAAATACCAATATATTTGCATGTTCAATTCTAACAAAAGATATTAAGCACATGGAAAATATTGATTATTGAACTTAATCCATAGCTTCAGCATGAGATAGGTTTATCCTACAGTCCTGGTCTCCAGGTTCATGCCATCTCCGTGCCCTACCCTTAAGTGAGGAAGTACTGTCACCTCTCCTTGCAATCATTGCATCTCCTCCCAAGAGAAGACTCAGGTACATGGGGAGGGACAGAGCTCCCCCATGGCTGAGGCAGAAGGGAGTGTGGGGATGAGGGAGGAATCACAGAATCACAGAAATTCTAGGTTGGAAGAGACCTTTATGATCATCAAGTCCAACCCATGTTCTAACACCTGAACTAGATCATGGCACCAAGTGCCACATCCAGTCTTTTTTTAAACTCTTTGAGGGATGGTGACTCTACCACCTCCCTGGGTAGATGATTTCAGTATTTGACCACTCTTTCTGAGGACAGCTGTCCCAGCCAGAAACCAGCCCATCATGACTGCAACCTCCTTCGGCTTTATGTGGGCTGATCAAACAAGGGACAACCCGGTCCACCATGGCACTGAAGGAAGTTCTTTTCAAAGTGACACTTTGGGCACTCATTAATGAAGTGAACACAGGGTGTTCAACCCAAACTGTCTCCAGTTTGAGCTTACTTTTAATTAGGCTGCAAAGACTTCAGTACCACAGTGGTTATGACTGCTAATGTTTTGTTCCCCAATCGGATCTTAACAAAGTTGAGAAACAAAGTTCCCTGAAAAAGAAAGAAATTTAAAAAATTTTTAAAGATTAGAAAAATGCTTTGAAGAATTCCTTAAGGAAGGCTCAAAAAAGACTCAGACACTCTTTTAAAAAATCCTGCATCAGAGAACAAACTGCAAGGTGAATAATAACTATACTGTGTTCAGAAATTAAAGGTTGGATATCACTCTAGGGCTGTATTTGGAAGTTCAGGCAGAAAGCAAGTGCTGACAGCAAGGAGCTATAACTCGGATGAGATGGTTTCAAATGGGCCATCTGGCCAGCAAAGGAACAGAAGTGGCAATTGGAAAACCTGAAAACTCCTCATTACAGCACATCACAGCTGAGACTATGACTCTGTTTCCAGCTCTGCTTTAGAAAGCTTGCCCAGACACACAGAACCCAGGCAACAGCTTTCCTTGGCAGTTTGGGGAAAGAGAAGGAGGGAGGGAAAAGGGAAGGAATGAAGGGTTTCTGTTGTGGTGTCACTTAACAAACCATAATGGACTATACTTAATCACACAACATCTAAAGGAGTCTAGAGAAATGATACCATACTGTTCCCAAATACCAAATCTTAAAGAAGATGGAGATAAACTCCTTTTTGTTCAGCACTAAGAACCAGTTTGCAGCACCTGCAGGAGGATGTTTCCAACACCATTTATTTCCTATATTTGATGAATACATCAGATCTCTGCTCCCACCCTCACTGAAGTATAAATAAGTATTTTGAAAAAGGTGGATCAGCATGCATTTTAATAATTGCCACTCCTATGTCCTCTCACCTTGGGAATGAGAAAAGTGGGAAATCTGTTTCTGCTGGGCTGTGGGGCAGCCTGCAGCTCAGCCCTCCAGCAGGCTCTTCCCTGCCACAGCCTGGTGCAGGGGACATCAGCACTCACAGTCCTCTTTGGAAGCCACAATGTGCACCTTGCTGTTTATCAGTAGCAGTGAGGGCTGGAATTAGCCAGACATTGGCCCTGTTTCTGGTTTTCTGCAAGTAGATGATTTAGCTTTTACTTTGTGGATTGACTTTAGCCAGTGGAAAAAGTGTATCCTAAACATCTTTGAGCAATCTTGTGATGAAATTCCCAGTTGTTCTTTTTTGTAAGGTTTACTTTGTCTGCACTGTTCTTTCTTTACATGATTTAATCTCCTGGAATGCTCTTCATAATTTATTTTTAAATTCCAGGCATTTTTATGCTTCCATCAATTTTTATTATATGTAGAATTTACACTTCTCTCTGTCCAATTCAGATGCATAATGCATTACTTTGGTTGAAAACTTCTGCAAGTTCTCCAAGACTGCACAATGTTTAAAATAAAATTATTTCCCACACTAGTCAGACCAGCAAATTTAATGCCTCGAGCACTTTAATAACATGGTTTTAAATAGACTGCTGAAATATTAATCTTAGTGTTCATTTTTCTTTCATTCTGCCTTTATTGTTTGACTTTTCTTCTTCCTGTCTCTGTTTCAATATCCTCTGGACATCATCACATCCACAGGATGATTCAGATGTTGAGAGAGCTGTATGTTTCAAGCCAAAGGAACACATTCCTTATTCTTCACATGGAGCCAGTTTTCTTTGAAACATCTCACCTGGCTTTCAAACATTGCTTCTTCAAGTTTAAAGATCTATTTGTATTAAACTTTGTAATACTGTACATACCTTAGGTGACCAAACTGTAGAACTACCTTTTTTCTTTGGGCTTGTTATTATGCTAGCTATTCTGCAAAGTCACCAAAAAAAAGTAAAAAAGTCCCCTAGGAATTCCCTAGGCATCAGACTGAAGTGACGTTGCGAAATTGGACAGCAAGAACAAGCAGCAATTTTGAACCTGTAGCATTGGAAATCAAGAAAGATGGTGTTGAAAGAAAGATTCAGTTCAGGCAATCTTCTGGAAAAGTTTTATATTACATCTCAAGATGGACTGGCATCCTGACTCAGCTTAAATTGGTATCTACTTTCAATATGCAAGTATTCAATGCATAGATTTTTTTAATGTTAATAACTTAAAGCATTTTTGTAGCTAGGATTTCGTGTCATCTACCTGATTTAGTCAAAGGTTGTAAACTGCCCATGAATGTCTTAAAGCTAGAAATGGGAAGTCTTCAAATCACCGAAGGACACAGGTTTGGGAACAAAGCCACAGTTGCAGAAATGGGAGGAAACATTTTCAATAATTAACTTCCAAGCAAAGACACTTTGGCAAGAGGAATGGCAGCTGCCTCCAGCAGCAGGACCACAGCTCTGGTGAGCAGTAAAGCCCTCCTGTGCCTGCTTTTAGCCAGAATATCTTAGTCTGGCAGAGACAGAGGGTGCAAGGCTGTCTCCCTTTGGATGCGCTGTGTCCCTTTGGATGTACTGTGTACCTGTCAGGCACACAGGCCTCACACTGCTATTAGCAGAGACAATTCTTCACTCCTGAGTGCTGCTGGCAAGTGTCCTTTGGCTCACTGGTTGAGCCTCCACCAATTCATCCAGCACAAGCCCTGTGCCCTGCTCCAGGCACATTTCCTGGGTGTAAGAACACAGTGGCCATCCCAGACTTCTATGAAAAACTGGATTTTATCCAAACTAAGTGTGCAAGGCCTGACCTTGGCCTGTAAATTTGATCCCCACAACAAAGGAGATATTTGGTGCTGTTTGTTTGGCTGTCTCTCCAGCTGTTTCTCCCTTGCCACAAAGGCTGTTTGATGATTGTCAATTGAAAAAACACTTTTGGCTATTAAAAGGGATCCTTAAGATTACACCATGCCTTGGTGAGACACATGAAAATATTTCCTTCTTCCCTTGGGGTTTTATGCCCTACTCAGGAGGGAAAAGATTAATACAGATATTATTGTAGTAGAATATAATTTTTTACTTAGTTACTCCACACTGCAGTCAGGTGCCTGGGAACAGAAAACAAAGATATTAACCCAGAGCCAAAAGTATCTTCTAAACTGAGCCACCCAACCTCAGGCGTGGTCAGACCAAGCAGGGACAGAGATGGACTCAGCCAGTGACATTTTCTTTTACTTTTTCTTAGAGAAAAGGGAATAATGTGACTGCATTAGATTATTTTGTCCAAAGGGATTCACATTCACATTCTCCTCAAAGCAATTTTATTACCTCTGCATACAGGTTTCATAATAACCAACAGAGGAGAAAGGAAAGGCACCAGAAAAGTTCCAGGTTCAAAATAGTCACAACTGGATAACATAAGGCCTCTTTATTTCATTTCATAGATTCTCCTAATGGGTGGAAGGGGGAAAAAAAGTAAAAAACTCTTTTAAAAAAGTTTAAAAATTTGAGATAGAAAGGTACACTTAAAATTTCCAGCCACGAGCAGTCCAGTTCAGTTTTACTTTCAGCCTGAAATTATCCGAGAC
Organism: Melospiza melodia melodia; assembly: GCF_035770615.1. Lineage (NCBI taxonomy): Eukaryota > Metazoa > Chordata > Aves > Passeriformes > Passerellidae > Melospiza > Melospiza melodia. Next base: position 14,841,373 of record NC_086199.1, read on the forward strand.
CTTATCTCATTTATATGGTAATAACTTGTCTCCTGTCGGCTGCAGGAGCAGCGAGCGCAGCTCCGTGAGGGCTCCGGTCCCGCTCCGTGAGGGCTCCGGTCCCGCTCCGGGAGGGCTCCGGTCCCGCTCCATGAGGGCTCGGGCCCCACTCCGTGAGGGCTCCGGTCCCGCTCCGGGAGGGCTCCGGTCCCGCTCCGGGAGGGCTCCGGTCCCGCTCCGTGAGGGCTCCGGTCCCGCTCCGGGAGGGCTCCGGTCCCGCTCCGTGAGGGCTCCGGTCCCGCTCCGGGAGGGCTCCGGTCCCGCTCCGGGAGGGCTCCGGTCCCGCTCCGGGAGGGCTCGGGCCCCGCCGCGCTCGCAGCGCCGCCCGAATCGGCAACGAGCGCGGTCTCCGGTCTCTCAGCACCCCGCAAATCGGAGGAATTCTCCTCGCTATGCGCCCAACGCAGCTCTCCTCTGGCTGCTGCTCACACTCGGTGTGAAAACGTTCCCATAGATAATTGCCCAAGGAAGAGGAGGCTTGCTGCGGCAGTACTGCTCAATAAGGAGCAGCAAAACTCATGGCAAGGTTCAGAAATTATTCCTGGATAATTATTACCAAACCTTTTCTGTCCTGGGTGGGCAGGAAGTCTCTACTTGATGATTGCAGTTGGTATTACAGCCATGAAGCTGTGTTTTCTTTAAAGTTCTAATTAAATCTAGACAAAGTGGGAAAAATAAGTCAAAAGAGATCTGGACATTAGTGAGAGGTAAAGGCTTTGGTCTTTTGCAATTTCAGTGGTAACTACTAAGGGATGCCTTATCCCCTCTCCACAGCAGAGGAGGAACACAGAGACCTCTAGATTCCAACTAACCCTATTGTTCTCAGATAAAATAATTTACTATTAGACATGTAGCAAACTAGCAAACATCAAGACAGAACAAGGAGCTGGAATAAAAGAAGTCCATACAGATAACAAACCCCTCCATCATTCTCCTTACTGACAGTTCAGCTACTCTAACAAGGTGTTTCTCAAAGAAATTTTCTATAGGTTTGCCAATAACCCATCCTTCACTTTGGGGCACAACAGAACATTTCCTTTCAGCAAGTGATTTCTCATCACAAACTAGACAGTGAGTGTGGTGGTTGTATGTGCTAGAATTCTGATCACGTCACAGAGAATTGTGTTTTACCAACTGCAATCATCAAGTACAGACTTCCAGCCCACCCAGGAAAGAAAAGGTTTGGTTTAAGGTGAGGGGTTTCATCAGAGTGTATCTTTAATAAAAACCAGGCAGCATATGGTTTGCTGGCTTTGCTTTCTAAAAGGGTTCTGTGCCTCTCACTAGAAGAAAGTGTATTTTGAAGGCAATTTGGGGACAAGAAAACAACTTACGTTATTTGTGAGAAAAGAAATCAGAAGGGAAGACTAGGCTTTGACTTATACCTCTGTAATATTGTTACACATTATGCTGGTTTTTTTCTCTTCTAGATGAGACAGGTGGATTTGAGAAGGATCAGGTCTCTGCCCACTCTCTCATCCTCTGCAGGTTATAGGAAGGCAAAGCCTGCTCAGATCACACTGCTGATGGAGCACTGGGAGTTGTTTTAGAAACACCGACTTAAAATACTTTGCATTCAGAACAGTGAGTTTGATGTGGGATTTACTTACTGTATTTAAGGGCAACAAGCAATTTGTACTGAAATGCAATTATATACTTAGGATTGCCAATGTAAAACAAAGGATTTAACATCAATGTGTTTGAGGACTATTATCCTTTTATACAGAGAATGTTTCACACAAATGCCTTAATCCCTACCACATCATGGTGAGCCCTGAGCCCCACAGTCTGGAGTCTTTAGGATGACATTTAAGAGTTTCTGGCCACCAGGAAGGGTAAGCTTTGCACCACTTAATCTCTATAAGTGTCCCTTTAACCACAGGTGCTTCAAATGCATGGTAAGAATGTAAAATTGAGGTAAGCAGTTCAGAAAGGGATCTGGTTTTCCTGGAAGAGAAGCTCTGCCCACCATCACAGCAATAACAAAACCCATGTATTTCCAGCCCATGTATTTCCACCCCAGCAAAATTCCAGTGCCCCTAATCTCAGTCATATCATGCACCACTGGAAATGCTGGATCATGGACTGCTGTGCTGGGACACAGGGAACTGAATGGCAGAGGCATAGGCAGAGGGGATGGAGATACTTCTGTGAAGTATTGGTATTAAGATGCAAACCATAAAAAGATAATTCAGATCTGGACAATCAGAAGCAGCCTTGAGAGAAATATGTGAACAGCAGTCTAAATAAATTGTTTTCCCTTAGCTGATACAAGCAGAGCTGAGTTTGTAGGCACAGGTCAGGAGATTTGGCTGTTAACCTCTAACACAGAGGATTCAGTCTTCTGCCAGCTCAGGAGCCAGAGAAAGGTTTTTGATAGTGAGCTGTTGCAAGCTATGTCACCTTTTAAAAAGCAAAAATATAACATACAGAGGCATAAAACCTGTTATCAGTTGAGAACAACAGCATCAGTAATGAGTTTTCACTATTAATAAATCCTGCCTCCAGAGCTTCTCCAGAAAGCTTAATAAATATTTCATTGTGTTCCATTCTGAGAAGTAATCCAAAACAAGACTCTGAATATCTTGAGGAAATGGGAAGGAACTGTTTGAAGTGTAAGATTTTGAAATGCTAATAGCTATGAGGAAGCATTAGCACTGTTTATCTCTGATTGCACCAGGAGCAGAATATCTACAGGAGTGATTTAATGAGCAAGACATCCAGTGCAGTGCTATTATATGCTTCTCAAGCATAGTAGGATAATATTCCAAAGCCACTGCAACCATGACACTGCAGCCTTAAACAGCAGGAGAATTAGAATTTCCTCCCCCCTCAGTGGAATTCAATGGAATTCCCCTCCATCATCCAACATGGATAAATTCAAGCCTAAAATATCACACACCATGTCCACATAAATTAATCTTATATCATAGATAACATCTTGCTTCTGATAACTTCAGCACAAAACAAAAAGCCATGCACTCAGGGCAGAGCAAAAAGCCAAGACAACCCTCTGGAAAGTTTAAAAACAGGGTAAACCTCATTTGAAGTTGTAATGAACAAGCTTGTCTCTAAAGGCTTTAAATGAATATCCTCAAGCACACTAGTAAACATTTTAAATATGTATTCACAGTCCTGTTGGATTCTAATGCTCCTCTGATGAATAAAGCTGATTCTCCTTCTCAGTAAATAATTCAGTAGCAAAGAATTGCTTGGCCTGGAAAAGAGATGAACAGTGGGCCAAGACTTAGGATAATTGCTCTTTTCTGAGACATTTTGGCCTCAATTTTGACTTTGTGGGTAGAGGTTTCTGCAAAAGAGGCAGTCATACAAATAAAGTTTGTGTTTGTATTCACAACTGCAATTTAGTATTCATTTTTCTGACCTTTATTTTTTATTGTGTTAGTGGAAGAAGGAAGAGTTGATGGCATTAAAAGAGAACCAGGAAACATATTTTATATAAGCTTCTGCCACAGAGGAATAATTTTCATATTCAAGGACAAAAAGTGCAGTTTTGTTCTACTTGGGGTCAGGTACATTCATCTTGTGGTGCAGTGCTGCTGGTATTAGATACCTGGGAGTGCAGGAACTTTTATCCTTTTATCCTTTACCTAGAGTAGGATCCAGAAAGCAAAATACTATCTTTGTTTCCAAGTGGGGTTTTATGTTTATTTAATGTCAGCACAAAGATGCAGCTAAGTACTGAAGAGCAATCTGATTAGGAATGAGGGTAACAGTAATAAAGCACTCCTAAAAAAACAGGCAACTCCAGTTTCCTCCCTACTAAAAGTAAGTATTTTAAACCAGAGACTTAAAAGCAGACTAAAACCTTCCCAGGTTAATTCCATTACCTCTATGGGTCAGAACATGGTTTGTCCTAAAACACCTGATTTAAACCCCACAGGAACCTTTTGGATCAGACCAAAAGGGGCAAACAAAATGTATTCATTTTTGATATTAAAAAATGCAGGAATTTGAGCCACACATATTCTAAATATTGCTTTTGTGAGATAGTTATGTAGATCAAGGAAAGAGTAAGTCTGAAACAGTCACAAGGCAGAAACCTTTTGGTAAGCACCTGAGCCTTCCTTTTCAAGAAGCAAAATTCCAACCCAACAAGCTTCTCTGAAAAATGGAGATAGATATTCACAGGCATTGGCAAACTATTAGCTCAAGATCCTGAAAAGTCCTAAAGCCAGCCTGGGAGACCCACTGCTTAGATTAAAAAAAAAAACCACACAAAAAGAGGAGGGTTAAAATAGAAATGAGATGGACAGAGGCATGTTAAAAGACTAAAACTTCTAGCAGCCAGTTTGAAGCTCTGCTTTAACTCTTTCCAAAAAATGAAGCTTTGTGTACTTAAGTTAGGAGGAAGCCAAAAGACTAGATATACCAGAGCCTCACCTCATTCATTTCAATATTTTTCCAGTTTAAGTGTGTTTGGATCCAGCTTGTTTCTAGACAACTTCAGGAAAAGCCTTATTTCTATAGAGTATTTTCCACAAATAACAAAAAGCAAACAAAAATTCTTTTTAATTGTTTCACAAAGACTCCTCCTGATAAGTCAGAAAACTAAACATAAACAAAATTACATATGTAAAACTGACCTTTTCTGTTTTGAACTTTATCCATGGAAGTCAGCTTAGCTGCATGAACAAATCTTCCTGGGTGACTCCCTTCTGACTGTGATCTTGGCACTAGAAACAAGGAGTGACACAACAAAATGCTTCAATCTGGAGACATAATGCTACCATCTTAAAGTCTAAACCAGATCAATTCACAAGCTATAAGTGCAAAACAAACTTTAGAAAAAAAGAAAATCAGAGCAGCAATCACTAGGCAGTGTCTTTTAGTGAAGCAGTTTTGCACAAAGACTGAGTGCAGTTGCTCACAGCTGTTGCATTTTGTGTATGCTCAGTTAAATCCCAGGAGTATCAGCCCTCTGACAACTTCTGTCCCTGACATTTCCCCTTCATCCCAGCCCCACATCACACAGCAGCAAGGTGGGTCATGCCTGTCTCGGGGACTGGTGTTTGCTCCAGACCAGAACTATCAATTCTGCCCTGCAGCCTGCATTGAGGTGCATCCCCTCAGGTTCCCCCTGCACAGAGCAGACTCAGAGCCAGGGGCACCCAGCAGAGCTGGGGCTGCAGGAGGGCAGCCCTTCACACCAGCTGCACCTTCATCCTGGCTCCTCCTCAGCAGCCTCCTGCTTTCATGGGTCCTGTCCCTGCCAGGATGCCATGAAGGGCTGCTCCCTCCAGCCCTAGGGTGAGCCAGTTTTGCATCTACTGAGTGTGTTCCTGCAGGCAGCAGCTACTGGGGAGCAGAACATGGACAGGGGGACAAGGACAGAGGGGAGAGCAAGGCAGAAAAGGTGTTCCATGCTCAAACCGCAAAATGCTTTCAAGCGTTTTCTTGGTTAACACTCTTATTAAATAATAGCTGTACAGCAACTCACACGCTTTTGCTTTGGTTTTGGTTTTTTGTTTTGGTTGGGTTTTTTTTTTCCCATACTGTTTGATTTTGTATTTTACTTAGGCTGTGCCACCCGAAATGCTGGCTGTTCAGCTGGACCTTCCTTGTGTGTTGGGAGTAAAGAACAGACTGACAGACATGGTGTTGGGATACCACAAGCACATGTCCTATGTATTCTTATAAGTGAACAGGCTCAGAAAGATTTTTTTTCTTTGAGACGACCAGCATTTCTGCAAAATTTCCTACTGGAACTTCTTACACAAAACAGAGAGAAATCCCATCTGGATACTGCACACAAGAGCTCACATCAGGAGAGAGGCGTGGAGGGGCTTATGGAGGTGATCAGAGGAGCATTTTCTCATGACAGAAGGCTGGAAATCTTGTCTGCACAGTGAAACACAGACTGAAAGAGGAGACAATTGCAGTCACTGAAGCATCCAAGAACTAACTACCATGAGAGAAAAATAATTGTTTAATTTAATAGAGATATTTAGATTAAGATATTGTGTGAAAACTTGCCACAATCACATCCATTCTGTAAACTAGAAGAAGATTTCCAGCTCTTAGGAGGATGAAGCTTGGGGAACTCTCTTCCCAAAAGTCATATTTTACAAAAAAGAAAATGAAGGCCCCAAATTCATACACAAGGTTTGTGTCAGAGAAGGGAATCAGATACTGTAGACTTAAATGCCAGGCCAGGTTCCTAAAAAAAATCAATGCTCTTATCAGTGAGGGTCAAATGTGTTGAAAAGATGGTTTGCTGGGCCAAATTTTGCAATCCAATGTAGGTGAAGTTAGTAAAAAAACAAATGTGAGAAAAGATATTAGATTTTTCTAATGTTAATAAACTGTTAATAAGTAATAAAGAAATTTTAATGGTAAATCAGTACCATTGATTAATCTTCAGAGTGATTAGAAAAATATTTTCTTCTGAGGAAAATATTTACATTTCTGACACAGAGCATTACTTTAGGATGCGACAGAATTAAAAATCAAAAAGGTTTTGGGCAGTCTTTTCCTTCTTTTCCTTCTTTTCCTTCTTTTGCATGGCAAAGAAAACATTTTATTGATAACTCAGTGTATATGTTCTCCTGGGTTGGATTTTTTTTCCTTTTAAATTTAATTGAAATTATCAATACAGTCATGTCCTCAGGGAATGACATCCAAGATTGTAAATTTCAGTTACAAACAAAAAGGCTTAGACACTTCTCTTTTTCTGAGCTCCTTTTGATTTGGGATTATCACCGGAGTGTAATCTAATTTTTTTCCTCACATAGTGCTTGTCAATCTGTAGACCTGCATTTGTCTTTCTCAGTGCCAGAAGAGATCAATGAGAAGTTCTATTCTAGGATTCCCAAGGGTGTTTCCCTTATCAGTTTCATTACCAGACCTATTTTATGTCAAGCCCTGTACACTATTTGCTTCATCAGATTTCTCTAAACTCTAATTCCAGTACCAAAATCCCACATTTTCCAGATAATCCTCAGATGCTCCCTTTATGCAAACAGGGAGATGTATTTGCTGTTGAGGAGTACAAGTGGTGTTTGTTTGGCTCCTCAGGTCCCCATTGCCTCCCCCCAGCCTGGGAGCAGGGACTGTGTTCCTGCTACAAACATGTTGTCACCGTCTCCAGCAGGGAAACGGTGACACGGGGTCAGGCACTCTCCTCGCTGCTCTCAAGGATGTGCATTGCCTGTCTTGGGAACCTGGATTCCCAAACTGTATTAAAAATGCAGTCCCAACCTTCCTTCCCCCTTGGCCTTACATGAGGCAGAACCTCTCAGATTTTGGGCAGCCCTACTTTGTAAAATGTTTAGTTTCTGATCACACTCGAGTTAGAAAATCACCTTTGGTAAGAGCGAGCGACTCAGTGCTCTCATCTTGAACTCCTACCGCTGGAACCAGAGGGAACTCAATTTATCCAGTCAACATGCTGGACAAGACTTGAAAGAGAAACAGGAGGACGTGCAGGAATCTTTTACAGGAAAGGCTGGGCACAACCACACTATTTACATTCCTGCTTCTCTGCAGGCATTTCTGTTCTCTGGCAATTTCTTTCTGCAACATTTCCTTCCTTTCATAGGAGCTTGGTCTGAATTATGCCATTTTACCAGGTTTTCTCTGTTGTTTCTAACAACAAACCCCTTCATTTTCCTATTTTCCACTGAAATTGAAAGACTAGTTTCTCACATGCAGTCAGTGGGATTGGAATGGAATTTCCCCAACGCAATGCAGTCTTAAACAAAGATATGCAGGGATGCAGAGGTGAAGGTTATTCCTTTCTTAAGAGTCGATGTGTTTTCCTGTCTCCCTGGGGAGAGACAACTTCCCTCTCTCTACTTGTCTATCAAAGTGCTGCCATTAACACCCAAATGTCTTGCTTCATCCCCTGTGAGCTCCAAAGAGTTAATAACCACAGCAACTTTGCAGAGAAAGCAGCTGAGAAGAAATACACCAGCATAATGTAAGAGTTTATTTATTGGTGTGAGCCATGGAAACATTCCTATAGGACTTTCACAGCACCTCCCTGCATCACTGTAAACATACACAGTTTACACTCATTTCTGCCTAAATATCTTCAGAGAGATGGGGCAGAAAGCTTTAAGCATGTCTTGCAGTAAGTTCTTAGGTGATTTGGGGCATTTCCTGATACAGCAATGCTGAATTGGACTTTCCAAATCAACATGTGGCACTGCCAGGCATCTTGGCATGCTGTACTGCTTGATCCCAGCAGAGGACAGAAGCTGCTGCTTAGGGCCTCTCATGCAGAAGCTGAAACATCTTCTAGAGAAACAGACTGCCCTGGGAGGCACAGGACGTGTGTGTGTGTGTGTGTATGTGTGTGAGAGAGATGGCAGGAGGCACAGCAGGAGTTCCTGCCAAGGCACCAAGGTGAGGGAGAGCCCCACATCCTCTGCCAGCCCCTGGTCCCACAGCTGTGAAGGCACACAGTGCTGTTCTCACAGGTGCACCGTGCAGGTGTGGAGGAAAACTTCACATTTCTGCCTGCAAAACTCGGTGTGATGCTGGTGCAGGGCCACAGAGGCAGAGCTCCCCTGCTCAGGTGAACTGAGAATTAAGTGCTGTGCTGGGAGCTGCCACTGGGCACGCTGAGCTGTCACTCTTCAAAGGGCTTGGTTGTGTAAGCGGACCAAGGGAATCACTAAACCACAGACAATGAAAACAATTTTAAATGAGAGACTAAATGAAAGGAAAAAAGTTGTCAAAATGTCAAGGTTAATGTTTTCATAAAACTAACCTGGGAATGGCCAGACAGTGTAAGTGTAAACCTTAATTAAAACTTTTAAAGTGTGAATACAAAACTACCTTTGGTCTAGACAGTCAATAAATCTATCCTCCTTAATGAAATACTGGTCCTTTTGGTATTTCTGGTCAATTTTTGTCCTCATCTTTGCAACTGTGTGTAACATTAATACTCAGATCCCTGTCTGTCAAAACCAGAGGAGCCATGCAGAGCAGCACCACAGCCTTCTGCTTGGCTCCAGCTCCACGTCCTCCTGCACCCCTGGCTGGGCCAGTGCTTCTGGCTGTAGCTCTGGGATGGGCAGCAGTGTCTGAACACATGCAGCAAGCTGGGCAGTGATACATCTCTGCCCCCACCCCTTTGCTGGACCACAGTGGTCTATGCAGAGGATGTCAGAGGCAGCTTCCTCTGTCTGCACAGCACCTGGGATCTTGAGGCAGTCTGCAGGAAAAGCATTTCTATGTCTTACAGCCTGGCACTGCTGTTTGGATAGCCAGAGATGGCAGAAATGCAATCTGCAGTGCCTCTGAGAAAGCCTGACCCCAGCACATCTCCAGCAGATTTTAAGAGAACACTCTGAAGAGCTCTGGGATCTTGTTTTCTTGCATTTTGTTGTTAGTGGGTATCATCATCCAGAGTTATAGTTCTCTATAAATTATTGTCCAATGTTCTTGAAATAAAATTACATTTTAATTGATTTTAAGAAATTAAAGAGAAATAGTAAAACTTCACATGATATCAAATTGTTTGGTTATTACTGGCTTAGTGCATACCATATTTTATATACTATGGCTCTACATGAATTTTATAAAGAATGTGTGTGCTATCTGAAGACACACAGAGCAGTTGTTCTTTCTTCTTTCCTTTTAATTGCTGTTCATACCTGTGTGCGCAAGCAGAATTTGGTTAAATTATCAAGATTTAGTGGAATCACCACACTGTGCTTAGACACTCAAAGCTCTCTTAGCCCATTTTCCTTCATCCTTCTATCCTTCATCAAATTTGCAATTGCTTTCCTTAAACAAAAATTCCAACTTTGTGACCAAAGGGTGCTCTTTTTTAAAACACAGCTTTTGAAGACACAGTTTGCAGCGTGTGCTGCCAGTACAATGCGGATTTCCCCTGGGCAGGATCTGGCCTTGCACTGTGATAAAAACCAACAGTCAGGAAAAAGGTGCAGGGACAACCAGCATGTTGATAACAAAGATTGAAATAACCAGCTCTGCCATCTGCTCCAACTTATAGTCTTAAACTTGGACTAAAACTTGCCTTGATTTCTCTGACTCTACCCCAGCATGAACTCCATAGCTGGACTCCCAGTGAGTCCATCAATATCATCTCAGCATATGAATAACAGAATGCTAAACAAGTATTATGGCCCTGTAACAAAATAAGGATATTGGAATCTTACATCAAAGCAATTTTGTTAGAGGGCCATAATATTAATTCAGCATTCTGTTATTCCTAGTGCTAATCCTAGTGCTAAAACAAGGGCTGTTTCACATGTTCCAATCAACAGGGAGCAAACACAAGCAGTACTTCAGCAGCCCATGAGCAAATATGGTTGTGGATATTTAGTGAGAATAAGTATAACAAGGAAGATGACAGTTTTCTTCAGGAAGGTCACTAATCAAACAGATTAGATCAGAAGCTCCTATCTTTTCTGTACAGAAAAGACCATCTGAAGTTTAATTTGTTTTTCATAAGACAAAACAAGAAAGTTATTGTAGCATATAAAGCCATGAGCATATTACAAATATTCCATCAGAAGAAAAGCATAAGCTGAGAGTCAGATACTCCAGATGAATGTCAAAATATTTTGACTTATGTATAGATTGCAAATTGCCAAAGCTACCCCAATTAAAACAATGTAAGAACTTACTTTCTTTCCAAAGAGATTTCAATGCAAGCCTTTTTTTTTCTTTTTTTTCTCCAGTACATAAAAAAATGGATTTAATGTGAGTAAACCCTTTCTGCCTTTGCTCATTTGCTAGTGAGGAATCTCAGACATGAAACAATGTGTGACAGAACAGTAGAGAAAAATAATAATCTAACTCTACAGGAGATATGTCCTGGCATAGTAAATCAGCCCTGAATGCTCCCAGGGCTGCTGCCTGCATTCATGGTTTTCTTTTATTTTACAGTGTTTTGTTAAATTGAAACCTGATGATGCTTTGAAATAAAAACCTTTTCTCAAAAAGGTGCTTTGATTTTTCTTCTGTGGTTATGGAGTTGTTTTGTTGTTGGGGTTTTGGGTTTGTTTGTTTTGGTTTGGTTTTTTGTTTTTTGGTTTGTTTTTTTTTTTGGTTTTGTTGGTTTTGGGTTGGTTGGTTGGTTTGGGGGGGTTTCTTGCTTTTTTTGGTTTTGGGGGGGGTTGGGTTGCTTTTTTTTGTTGTTGCTGGTTTTGGTTTTGTTTGTTGGGTTTTTTTTTTTTTTAATAAAGATAACTACATGCTTTTCCTAGTTCTGAAGGCAAATCTTTACTGTGTAATCTGCCTGGATCTGCAGAGTTGAAATTTCACCTCTGCCATTGAGGCAAATTTCTAACGATAGAGGTCTAGAAATTCAGAGATGTCTGTGAAGGTGACATACTCCAATCCAAGTGCACTGGTACAGGCAAGAGCAGTCCCAGAACTACAGAAATATCAGTAGTTCCTAGAAATTTTGGCCAGAAGGAAACAAGACAGAGAGCCTGTACTCCAGTGAGGGACAAGCAGCCCAGTGTAAGTGAATGAACAGTTTGGGGCAGAGGACAAGCTGGAGGGTTACAGCCACTGGTTTTTAGTTGCCTTTGGCATGGGGTCATAGCTCATCCTAGAGAGGAGATCCAAGCACTGGTAGGGAAGATCACTACCCCAGGCCTTGGAAATGCCCAGTGCCTGCCAGTGCTATTGCAGTGGGTGCTCCATCACCCTGTGCAGCAGGACAGATTCCAGGGCCCTGCCCTCTGGCCCCAAGGCTCAGTTTAACAAAGGGCTGGAGCCACTAAAAGCCAGGGCAGCTTCCTCAGGAGCTGCTGCTGCAGTAACCCAGAAAGCAGCACTTTGGACCCAGCCTGCCATGAGCTCAGCCCCCTTGCCAGGAGCGTGGGCAGTGAAACACCACTGGCCCCTGGGAGACTGGAAGCTCTTGACTCCCCATCACTGACATCCCCTGCCCCACAGGACCTGGGCACAGAGGTGTCATCAGCTCAGCTTTTGGGCATCACACACACACAAAGCCATCTCCAGACCTTCCCTGGGGTGTGGGCAGGAGCCAGTGCAAGGCAGCAAGTGAGGGAAAGTGCTGGGGAAGGAAGGGAAGGCTCACAAGAGATGCCCCAGCCCATCTGTGCCTCCTGGCATAGCTGAGACAATCAGGGCTGTTCCACCACTTTAGGCTTCCTGCCATCCAGAAACTTCCTGTGCTCAGACCCAGCCTGGATACACGGTCACTTGTTGGACAGAGTTTTGCATTTGGTTTTACTAAGAATCGCTTGGCTTGGGAGAATTTATACTTGGGTATTAGAGAGACATAAACAGCCATAAAAATTCGAGCTCTGCTTGTACAAATGATCCACTGATGTGTGTTAAATGCACTCTATTGCTGCACTGAAGTCAATTTGCAATTGATCATATTGCATTTCTGGTGTCAGCAGATATGAAAACATGTCATTTACCGATGCTTAATGAACCTCTATGCTGACAAGACATAAATAACAATAAGCAGCTCTCCAGTTAAGGAGGTTAACCAGCAAAGTACTCAGTGAAAACATTAAAGAGGTAATCATCTGGCAATTGCTGTATACTTGGAGCAGCTGCCCTCAAGGATGACTAAACCTATGCAAAGGACATTACAAGAAAAAAGGAGGGAAAAAAAAGAGGCAATTAACTCCATGTTAGAAGCTGAAAAATTCTATCTGAATGAAGGAAAAAAAAAAAAAAGTAATTGCCTTTCTGGATTGCATTTGTAGCCTTTTCCACAAGTAGCTGAGGTAATCTGCTTAGTGGGGCTCTTGGACCAAGCTCTTTGACCACTTTTTTCCTTTGGAAAGGAAAAGGCAAAAGAGCAAGTTGCTCCAGTGTTGCTCCTCTTAATTCTTCCAGGTAATGTTCCTCCTTTCTTCTCTCTTTTTTGAACCTTCGTGTTTCTTCCATGGGTATTTTAGTCCTTTTTTCCCTTTTTTTTTAATTGGGACAAAGTTTTCAGTTTTCTATCAAGTCAAAGGAACACAATAAAAAGGAACATTACCAGTGCTTAGAAGCATTTTACAAAAGTAAAACACAGCAGATTAAACTTTGCTTTATACTTAATGGAGCAATTTAGCAGTAGCTACATTCACCACCGGACTGAACAGAAATTTCAAGTTCAATTCAGATTTTAAGTAGATGTAAATGGTGTTTATATTTCATCTATGAAACTCAGAGCAGCAAGAGTTTTCTGAGCAACCAGAGGGGTCCAGAAGAGTTTAACCTCTCGTGGCTCAGATATAGCCACTACTCACAGGGCAGGGTACACACAATACCAAACAAACAGACAAAAAAAGCAGTCCTATATTGCTATTAAATGCAGCCCTGAAGGCCAGCAGGATCCCCCATGCCAAAGGGGTTGGAGTGGGATGACCTTTAAGGTCCCTTCCAAGCCTACCCATTCTGTGACCCTGAGCAGCAGCGGGTCAGCTGGCTTTGGCAGTGCATCATTGTGAGCCAGCACCTCACAACCTGCAGCTGCTTCAGAAAACCTCCCACATTATAAGCAATTACCCCAGGCAAAAGGAACAGTCTAGTGAAGATGAAGGAGGAAAGGCAGCCTTCCCTTCCTGCAGAGGAAGCACAGAGATGCTCAGAGATAGCAGAGGTAGTAAGGAAGGTGATGCCTTTTGGATAGTCAGTAATGACTGACTGTTCTAGTGACAAAAATTCCCTGCTATTTCAATTCTAATATAACACTAACTGTGCAAAATCACCACATGTCTGAGACAGGAAAGTGGGTTGTTCATCATAAGAAAAGCAATTAGCAGGAAATTGCCTGTGTTCTTGTATGGCCTTTGCCATAAATGCCATCAGATACCACATAAATCCTTCTAATTTCAGGTATAGTCTCCAGTAAAAAAAGCCATCACACAGTCCCAACCCTCCTCTCCCCTGTATACATCCTATCCTAATTCAATGCAAACATGTTGCCCCTGGACCACAAGAATCACCCATTTCCATACCACATTTTTCACCAGTAAATGCAAAAGTAAACCTCAGACCAACAGAGGTCAGTTCATTAACCCCAATTTGCAGCTTCAGAAAGTGGGGAATGGGAGATGTCTCTGCTGACATTCAGACACTGGTACTCCCAAGTGTGGTCAAAGGAACCTGACTGGTTTTCCCTGTGGTTACCGACAGTGTCCACAAAAACCTGGACTGATTTGCCTCTACTTGCATCTTTCAACATGCAGATGCCATTTTTTAATACACAATTCAGGTGAAAAGTTTTTAAAATTGAGTAAAACCTCAAACCATTAGCATGGCTATTTTTAAACTTTCTCCTTTTTTGTAAGCATTCTGATAACTTCTTGATGACCAAGTTCCAAACCTCAAGTTCCAAACATGAGACGTTAGGGACAAGAGATAGGGGTTACCAGCATCCCTATTCCTGTATACATCAACATTTAGTGATGAAATTTAGGAAGGGTAATTGCAGAAACACTTCTCAAAGAGTGTCAAAATGTGCTGAAAAAGGCAGTATGCAATAAAGCAAGATGTCACAGAAGCCTTGATGTCTATTGCCAACAGTTAAATGGAACCCAGCTGCTGTTTGGCCAACTACAATTTGAACCAAACATGAAGGAGAATGAAATTGCAATCAATAACACAATCTTAATGCCAAATTAAATATATCCTTCACAACAAACATAGTTATACACAAATAACTCAGGAGCATTCCATGTCACACAGCAATACTCTAAAAATACATTTGCTTTCAGATGGGATTATATATGGCCAAGAAGTTTCTTCATAGCTCACACCTGAATTTAGAGGCTTTTTCCAGTACTGAAAGCTTTAATCAAATTAAAAACTTTCTCCCAGGTAGGATTATATCTCAACCTAATAGAGATACCCTATTATTCTTGCTGCTTTGTAGAGAGAAGAAAAAAAAAAAACTTTTATGTAAGTCTGTGTTTGATTTTTGAGAAATTAAATAAAAGAGAAAGTTTTGTTTGCACTGAAGGATGAGATTTCCCTCTGGATTTGCTGCCCTCTAGATATCTTTCAGTATAAAACTGCTGTGTTTTTTAAATGGATTTTGCAATAATCTGCTTTAGCTGAGGATGTAATGGGGGGAGAGGTGAATGAGTACAAATGCAGGGAAGAGGCAGTGTTTGAAGAGTTTGTCAAGATGCTTTTTACAAAGTTAAGGTGTCTCCAGACGATGCCAGCTGTCCAAAGGAGGGGGACAGCTATATGTGTCTGTGGGGAAGGTAAATCAGTGCTGAAGTGCTGAGTGGTGGCTGTGCTGGGACAATGTGCTCCATTTGCTCTGCAGAAGGAGCAGTGAGATTATCACACACCGTTCCCACATACTGCTCCACCACTGAGTGTTAGTGCTGCTGTGAGAAAACCCATGTGGAGGCAGATTTCTTTCCCCAGAATTCCTCCCTATCTCTTGGATAATACAGTACTGCAAAGCTTTCCTCAGTGATGCCAAGCTCTGGGCTGGGAGTGCCACTTCACACATTCCAGATCTGTTTGATTTTCTCTGCAGCAGAGAATAAAAATATTTCAAAGACTTTAGCAGAACCTTTTTGCTACATTCTCTGTTTCCAGGCCTGCAGTGGCTCTGATCCCTCTGTTAGGGATCCCAGCAGAGGGAAATGCTCAAGCAAAAAGGCACAGAGTGCAGCAGGAGCCTGAGAAAAAAATGTCATACAAAACAGGAGCAGTGCTGTTGATTCATTATCAGATCATACTAGTAAGATGAGGATTAGGTAAGCAGGGGAGCCTATTAGTAAAAGATAACCATAAATAAATTCTTCAGTTTGTTCAAGGTAATCGGGAAAAAGATGTTGTTCAGATTACCCAGAGCTAAAAGACTTCTAAGGGTCTCTCCAAATGAGATGAGACAAATAAATTGCCTCAATTATCTGTCTCTTAACCAGGGTGCTTACTATGGGAAAGGATTTTTTGGGAAAAACAGAAACATTTTATTATTAGATGAAGAAAAAAACCACCTAATTATTTGATGGAGAAAATAAGGCCTGACTTTTGGAGCCTCAAATCTTTGTGCAGGTATCCTACACGGATTTCAAGTAATTTGGCTATTGCACAAGTATTTGTATAGGCTTCCCCCAGGCAAAATCCTGTAAAAATAAAAATGTACTTCTTTTTCTCAGCCTAGACATAAATATTCTTATTGGTTCCAAAGAAAATAACATTGCAGAAAGCACTGCTTTTGCATTTCAGTGTCTGCAGGATCTGACACCTTGACAAAATTATAAGTTGGCATGTAGAAAACACCATTCATCAAGGGAAACTAAGGGAAAAAACAGTTATTAACTCTCAAGGTCAGTGTAGGGTGATCAATATTATTAATTGCGTGTGGATAAGTTGAGACAGCAGTTCAGCACTCTAGCAATTATCTGAGATTCAATACCAGTATTAAATACTGGCAGTATTCAATCATGGGTGGTTAAGAAAAGAAGCTCCCCATTCTGCTCCCCTCTAGCAGGTGAAAGAAGGTTCCTGCACAGCTGGGCACCTTCAGCCCTGTGCTCACACCAAGCGTGATGGGGCACAAACAGACATTGTGTCTGTCCTGTCTTTCTTTATGCTGGAAACAGAATCCTCCAACTAGCAAAAAATGCCCTGCCTTGGTGATATTTCTGACTCTACTATAAGGTGAGAATTCCCAAGTCCAGCCAGACCTTGTGTTACCAAGAGATTGCAGCATGACTTTATCTGTGTTGGAACAGGAATCAGCAAACACGATTTCGGGGAAGAGCGAGTGCAGTAAGGCACAGCTTGCTTACACAGCACACAACACCACAGACATTTCTACCCACAGTCCCACCAGTTAGTCAGAAAAAATCCCTGCTGAGTTACCTAATTTTGTTTTATACAAAATCCTAAATCCAGATTTCACTTACCTGTTCAATGTAATTTCTAAATCCTAATCAAGACAGCAAGAAAACATAAATTCCTAATTTCTAAATGCATGAACATTTTAACTCCTACAATTTTATCATAACTAAAGTGTTAATCCTATCCTATTGTCATGCCTTCAGCTGATTTATCACTCCAATTTATCTTATTTGATCACTTTGTTCCGAGGCACTGACTTCTGTGGTTAAATACTTGTTATAGACTCTCACTCACCCTGTGGTTTTGGGGAATGGGAAGGATCCTGAACCTGTTCCCTCTACTTGGTTAATCTGGGTCAGACAAGAGCAGAAAAACTCCCAAACAAAAATAATTTGTATTAAAATTTGCAAGAGTCCTCAAAACTATATTTTTTTTAAGTCCTTGGCTGGAATGGCCAGGCCTTGGCTGTTCTTACTGCAGCTGCTGGGAAGAAAGAATGAGCCCTACAGGGTTGTTAGTCATAGCACTTGTTGCTTGCCTGAAAGGGCCTAATTTGCTATAGTGATAAGCAGAGATGAGGAACCTGAACAGAATAAAAGTCTTGCTCTTGCTTTGGACCAGAATCTCAGGTGGATATTATTATTTATAAATTCAAAGACTGTCACTGGTTCAGAGCTAAATTTCAGGCATTCATCCAAATTAAACCCAAAGCTTAAACCTTTTGACATGAGCATTGCTCTCCACCAAGCATTTGTGTAATTAATATATCTTTTTTTAAAAACCTTAAAAAAACCTCCAACAACCCGCAATTCAAAACTGTATCAAATGAGCTGGAAAAGTACAGAGAAAAGGAGGCATTCAGTGAGAGCCCAGAAGCCACAGCTCTGACTTACATAAGCAAAGGACAAGAAGTGTCTTTCATGTAGGAGTTTCTTTTCCTGTCATGATTCAAACTAATAGTGAAGGTGGGTTCACTTACAAAATGGATTCCAAAAGAGGGACATTTTCCACTGACAGCATTAGCCAACCCCAATGTGCATGGGACCATCATCTTCCTCCAGTCCCACTGCCAACACCAGCTGTTCTTCCCATCAGCCTAACCCAAGTGAAATCTCTCCTTCCAGCAAGTAACACCTGCTGAGGCCCCTGCTGCCCCGAGGCACGATTACTGACTGGTGAGGTTGCCTAAGCTTTGTACTGATCTATTAAAGCTGTGACAGCATCTGGAGGAGCAAAGGGAGGGTAAAAATTAACTCAAACAATCACAAGAAGCAGTAGAAGGGGATGTGAAGGCAGAGGTCCTTGATTTCTGGTTATTTTAATCGAATTTTGCCTATGAAAATTTGCAAGTAAGTGGTGTTGGTGCTGGTTCAAAAAATAAAGAAGTACAGAGAGCTGAGCTGAGGCACATGGACGGAGGAATTCACTTGAAGTATCCCACTTTCAATTACACTGCAAAACCTGTTTAAGTTATCTCCCACTCCAGGATGCCAAAGGTATCCCTGTCCCCTTCCTCTGGGCACTTGCCTTCAGCAGCTTCCCTAGGATGGGACACCCTCCCAGGTGTTTCCCCAAAGAACACTGGGTACTGTTCATCCAGGAAAAGAATCTCTGCTCTGTTCCAAGCTCCAGGGCATGACAGTGAGAGACAGGGAACACAGCTGGGTCCCTCACTAGGTGTGGCTGAGCACAGGGAGCCACATGGCATCCAGCAGGAGAGGATTCCTCAGAGGAACAGGAGTGCAGCAGCTGGCTGGCCCCAGTGGAGTGCAGTTCACTTCTGGGCTCATGCTGCAGTCGTGCCCCAAGCCCAGCAGATCAAACAGTGATGGAACTGCAGTTTGTTTGCACAGAGCAATGACAGCTTCATGCAGCACTCCTTAGGCTGCAGCCAGCATGTGGGAAGGGAAACCTGGATTGTTTAGGGGGAGCCCTGTCTTTGTGGAGAGATGAGACACAGGGATCTCAACTCTGTTCCTGCTTTTGCCCCAGGGCTCCTGTGCAAATCCCCTGCCCGTGCTGGACTGCAGCACCCTGGAACTGTTCCTGGCATCACATTTGTTTTGACCCTCTCTACACATTGTAAGGTCATTTAGGATCTTTACCAACAAGACATCACATGAAAGATGTCAGTGTCCTTTTGCTGCTTGATCTCCTTAGAAGTCCAAACAAATACACATGCCCCTCTGCAGGGATCTAAGCACAGAATAGTGATCATGAGGAAACTGCTCACTGCCAAGATCTGCTCTTTCATCCCAATACTTCTATGGGCTTTACTTGATATATGTGTGCATTTTTCCATATGGAAATCAAGAATAAATAAGTGGACTCTGTTCAAAGTTTCAGTCATTCACACTATCTAGATACAGAAAAAAAGCTAATTCTAATCAAAATAGCTGCAAAATATGAGATTTTCAACAATTATAGAGACAAAATATTGTTTAATGATATAGCAAGTTGACACTACTACCTTCTCACCAGAGCCATCAAACCACACTGGTGAGAGCTGGATTCTCATTGATATAAATAAAATTAATCCCACTGGAATTAACTTAGTCAACATCCATTGAAGACTTACCTTTTACTTTTCTACAATTACTTCCACTTTCAAATGTCCCCAGGGTGATGAATTGTGGATTTATACAAAGCCCATTGCACTTCTCAGACTTTCACTGTTGCTGCACTTTTTTAGTTGTCCCAGTTTTTCCCCTCACATCTCCTTTTAAAACTTTGGCCATATAATTCACTTAAGCTTCTAAATGAGATACCTCTATAAAGAGCATCTGGGTCAGCCAGCCTTAATTTGAAAATGTCATTACTCCCACACTAAACTTCTCCAATCAATCCCACAGCAGCCATCATGGTTTGTATACCTCCCAGAACAATCCAAGTGAAACTGTGGTCTTTTCATCTTTCAGAAAGAATAAAAATATGAGAAAGGGGTAAGAAAACACCTCCCAGGTGGTGAAGACTCAAATTGCACAGGGAAATAGAATGAGAAACTATGCTCATTTCCACAGGTTTTTTGGGCTGCAAAGGTGCAAAATGTTATCTGGAAAAAGGAAAAAACAATAAGGTTTTAGCTTGTGCATGGCTCAGTTCCAGCTCAACTATCTCTAAGTCAACATCATTTTGCAAAGTTCAGAAATATTCAAGATGCTCCTGAGGTTCAGAGTATCATTACTGTGTCTCCCATATGGCCTCTCCTGCAGGTAGCTGGAGAAAACTGTTTCTGGGTCAGAGGAGTTAACAGGATTACATCTCATCTAAAGGTGGGGTGCTTTTCACTTTCTTAACCTGAAAGTTAAACAGCTGCATGCCTAGTGTCCCTCTGCAGCCAGTTTGATGAAGGCATTTTCAGAGGACACTTCTTTTGCTCCTATAGCAGCTATTAAAATAAGCTGAATCCCTTGCCCTCAGGAGCTGCTCACCTACATATTTAACTCCAAATGTCTCTGGGAGCCAGAGCTGTATCTTCAGCCATAGGGGACTGGGTGCAGCTGGAGGTGAAGGTGCTTCCATCCAGGTGTCTGCAGGTGAGTGCAGGGTGCAATCTCTGGCAGAGTTTGCTGATACAGTGAGTAGACCCTGGAGAGCATTTCAGCCTGCCCTCAAGCAGACAACTAGGTCTGACTGTGTGCAGGTGTCTGGTGTGGCCGGCAGCTTCCAGGACAGCAAAAGTCCTGTGCTAAATCTGCAGCTCTCTGGGGATGTCCAAACTACTCCAGGGCATCTCAAATGGCACCAGACAGGTTTAAGAAACTGAACTGAGTCCCTGATGATTGGACACCTCTCTGTATTACTCTGGCAGGACTGACTGACCATCATTGACTACAAACTAAGCACAGACAGCCATTTCACAGGTAGACAACTCCATGCAGATGTCAGTGTTTGCCTAACTCCTGTTAGAACCTACCCAGGTGTTGCACACTGGCTGGGACATAGCAGCACCACAGCAAAGTGCTTTTCAGCATGTGGATCCTGTAGGGGGATACAGTATGGGTAAATGAAGGTGGTGTAGAATGTAATCAAATCCCCTAAAGAGTTGCAGCTGGACCAATTACTAAAGATTAGGAGCAGGCCTGATCTTAACAGGCCACACCTGTAGCCAATAAGAACAGTGGTATAAAAGAGTGGGTTGGTGGGAGCTGAAGTCAGCTGGCTGCTGTGAGGACCAGGAACAGTCAGTGCTTAGAGGACCTGCCTATGAGAAACACTGAGGTGGTATGAAACTGGTGATATGAAATCCTTGCACTATAATGATAATAGAACTCTTAATATGTGAGACAACAGTATCCCAGCACTTGCTCCCCATTTTCCCAAGGAGGACACACAGACAGCACAAGCAAACCCAATGTCTCTGGTCACTTGTCACTGGCACTGCAGAAACAGCTTGAGGACAAACCCTGCTCTGTGGGTTAATTAGTGTTAGCTCATTGTTTAAAAAAATTAGGTTAAGTCATTGATATAAGGGGAGCAGAACCTGAGCCCTGGAGGAAGCATCTCCAGCAGAGTCATTAACAAAGCTTAAAGAGTCTCACAGTTCCTGCTCTGGCATCATGACCACAGCCCCTGTACAAACTGATATAAAAGGTCAGGGTCTCCTCCTGTCTGCTCTGCCCTAATTACAAGCAGAAGAGAAAAGTAAATGCCTCTTTGCATTTCATCAGAAAGCATATGGACTTGTGTTATCATGGTAATAAAGGTAATGCACATTTGCTGAGCTCCAGTGGGCCATATCAACAAAAGCAGCATGTTTGGAGCAGTGTATTTTCTCAACAGCTACACCAGACTCTGGATGCTCTGAGCTGTGCTTCAAAGTGGTAAAGAAAATAAGTACTTTGGGTTCAAACTCAGTATCATTCAACTGGCTGTTTATAAAGAAATGGCAGGAGATGTTTAAAATATGAGTGCAAGGACAGGCTCTTCAATCTCATGAACCAATCTAGAGTTAAGTGAGTGAATCACTCATCTGCTCTGTGAGCTAATAAGAGGAGAAAATCAACTCTGAGAAACCAATTATAGTTCAACACCACCAGGATGTGATCTCAATGTCAAGTAAGTCTCCCAAAATCAGTCTCTGGGGCTCGCTGAAAGTTCTCCATGCCAGAATAGAGTAAATTTGTTTCCAGAAGATCTAAATGGACACATCCAAATCAAAAAAGCAAAATGGCAGCATAGAATGGTCAACTAGAAGCAGACATCTAAAAACCAGGAGTGAAAATTACAGCAGTCAGATGAGATTCAGCATTTGAAATGCCAACCAAAGAAGGAGAGTGAGCAGAATGAAGTATTAACCCCACTACACTACAGTGAAACATGGATTTGGTTAGCTCATAAACCTCAAGGTTTATCTATGAGAGGTTCCTGTCATATTCTCAGGATACCAGCTCCCAGTACTCTTTAAAAAATATGTGGTAGGGCTTCATTGTGCACTCTTTATGATCTCCACAAGAAAAAATAATAATATCAAATAATAATCTAGAGGGGGCTCAGAAGCAGTGGCCTATTTGGGACTGCTCATTTTGTGCTGAATACCTCAAAGCAGAAAGGACTTTAAACAGCCAGGGCTCAGTACTCACAGTCCCTGGAGTCCTTGCAGTAAGAAGATCCCTCTGAAAGAGAGAGGCTGTATTTCATCCTCTGTGCCAGTTGCTATATAAACCACCATGGCCCTTTGCCTGCATTTGGAAGCCCCAGGCCTGATTTTCAAAGAGACCAAGCACCTAAAGTTCCAGCTGAACTCAGCAGTTCAGGAAAACAAACTCACAATAGCTGACCAGACAAAATGATATCCCTCTTCTGAGAAAAATTTGATTTAATTTTCTTTTAACTTTGGCTTCTCCAAACAGAAAACTATATAGTAAATTCTCCTCAACATGAGATTTGAAGTCACACTCTCCTATTACAGCTTTTTTTGTGAGGTAAAAGATTAAAAACAACTTTTCCACCAGACTGAAGACCCTTTAGCCTTGGGGGAAGGGGACAGGAAGAAAAAAAGTAGCCACAAGCTGTATAGTGACAATTTGCCTTATGCTGGCAGGATGATCAGGAAACATGTAGGCATTTTTCTGCTAGGTGGAGCCCAGATGAACACTCACAACTTGGTCATCTTAGAGGAGTTCACAAGACATTAACAATAATTAACAATAATTAACACAAAGCTTTTCCCCAAGATTGTATCTATAATCTCTATTTCCTACTCCATACTCCCGGGACTGAGGACAATTTTCTTTGTCTTAATGATGAATAAAGTGGTTTTGAGAACTGCTCTGGGCAACCATCACTGAGATCTTATTGTTTTTATCTAGCCCAAAGTAGTTTTGGGTGAGGGAAGAAATGTCAGAGCTGTCTGCTCTCCTGCTGATGTTGAAATAACAAGATCACTACATGTTGGTCTGAGTCTCAGACATGAAAACCAACTCAAAGAAGCTTTTGCTGATGGCATTGGTGTGCAAGTGGCTCAGGTTTTTTGTAGGGTCTTAGTTCTCTTGAGCTTTGACAGTTGTGGGTGTTTTCATAAATGGGAAGAAAGGACCCAAACCTACTGACCCTGAAGCATTAGCCATTCAATTCTGCTGTGGATCTTGCATCTGGAGAAGCCCACAAGCCTGTAAATCAGCAAACTGTCACATCAAGCAGCTGAATTACTGTGTGATGACATGAGCCACAGCATCCCATGGCATCAGAGAGGGGAGATTTTCTTGCAGAAAAGAGCATTGGAAAGGCTGAGCAGTGGGACCCTGGGGAGCTGAGTGAATCAGCCATGCTGCTCTGCTCCATGCTGCCGTGGCAAAACTGACTTTGCATCTAAATTAGCTCATTTAAAAGTGTCCTGGGCACCTCTGCACCATCCTTTCCTCCCTTATGTGACTGCATAAGAAAATTTAAAGGAAAAGGCAAAACACAGTCTTTCTAAAATCTACAGCCTAGTTTATCATCCATAAATACAGCACTTCTCCAGGCATTTCCTGGCTGATGCTGTTCCCCCCCAAATACCCAGAGAAATCCTCAAGTGCTGTATACTAGAGGTTATTAATGCAAAAATAATTGCACAGAACAGACCAAAGAGAAAAACAGCAGGTTATTCCATAAGCCCAGAAAAACTTAAATTTTTTTTTGTTATAGTTTTTGTTACTATAAATCAGTATTTCCTGATCAGCAGAGCACACTGAGATGGTGAGCTGTACAAATCTCAAGAATGAGGCACAGCATCTTGTGCCTTCTAATTAGTTCTGCTGGCATAATTGACTCTGGCTGGGCACCAGAGCTGGCACAGCTGTGAGCTGACAAAGCTGTGAGGAGGCAGGAGCAGGTACAGAAGAAGATGGGCAACAGCAGCATCACACACCTGTGAGAGCAAGGCAAGCAAGGAAAGACCCTAGGGCTGAGGGAAGAATATATAGAAAAGATCAGAAGAAATAGAGAAGGACTGACAGGCAACAACAAATGAGAAAGAAGGAGGTAGTAGCTCTGATGGCTGCCTAAAAGAGCAAAGAACCTCTGGTTGAAGTTGATGAAAACTGTGCTGTCACAGACATTTTTTGTTAGAAATCCTTTCTTTCAGATTTGTTCATCTTCTGGGAAGCTGAGGCCCCAGAAAGAGAATGTAAACAATTGTTATCAGCTGCTGTGGAATGCAATAGGATGCACCTGTGATTGGCCCATGTTCCATGTGTACAATTAAGGGCCAATCACAGGGCAAGCTCTCTGGAACACAGTGACAGAGAACTCTCTTGTTTTTAGATTCTTTTCTATGCTATTCTTAGGTTGCAGCATCTGCAGCTTCTCTCCTTATTCTTTTTAGTATAGTAATAATGTATTATATATCATATATCAATAAATCCAGCCTTCTGATCATCAAACAAGATTCTCATCCTTCTCTCACCCTGGAGACCTTATCAGGTCACTGTAATACTGTGCATTTGTATGAACAAAGGTTATAAACATGAAATACTTGTTAAAGATTTGGTGGTTGGTTGTTTGGGTTTTTTAAGCTATTGCACAAAATCCTACTGAATTTCTTTTCATGGTGACACGGTCACTTTGTCAACCTTCTCTGACAGAACAGAAGCAGGGAAACACCTTTGAAACAGGATGTGGCAACAAAGAACACAACAAGGACTCCAAAAATTGTCCCAGTTTGCATACAATTAAGATAGGAAAAAACGGTGTTTTTAAGGGTAAAGGTATGGATTCTTATGGATTCTCTCTAAGGGAAAAGGTATGGATTTTCCTCTCAGTGCATCCAGAGTATTCTCTATAAACATGCAGGGTTTTTGTTAAACAATGTTGACATTGATATTGTATCTAATTAATTCACACATAGCATTGGGAGGGAAAATTAACACATTCCCTCTTATTTCTTCTTCTGAAATTAGACGCTTTGTTGTATTCATTTTCTGCTTTGCTATAACCAAATTTCTTCTTTATTTTTTTTTAATAATACTAGACCTTCTTCTAGTGAGTGACAGTAGTAAAAAGCATTCTGCCAGCCAGCCCCTGCCTTTACCTAACAATTTAGAAGGTCTTAAATGTTTTGTTCATATTTTGTCCCCATGAATGCCTTCAGCACAAAGATGCTGCCTTGGTGCTACCCCCAGGAAGAGCTTCCCACCACAGCTGGCACTGATGCTCCTCAGCTCCTAGCTGCTGGCCTCCTGCAGTTCCCCACAGCAACCTCTCCATCCTCTGGAGGACTTCAAATTTAAAAGCAGTGTGTAACCTTCTCACCAGTGCTCACCTTTTCAGACCCACGAGCCTGACAGACACACAGAAACAAGCTCTGCTCTGCTTTCTCAGAGGCTGGAAAGGGGTCACTCATCCCCTCGTTGGTGTCTCACCTCCCAGGACAGCTGAAGGCAGGGTTTGGCATCACAGGGGTGGGATGTCACTGTTAGAGAGCAGGAACAAGTCACAGGCCTGATGCAGCATGGAGATGTCAAGGGTGGTCTGGGCTCCTTTGGACATGCAGCCCAGCACAGTCTCATCAGACAAGAGATTTGCAGCAAGCTCCCCTCTCTTTGTTTCACAGCATCCTGCCTAGGCCAAAGAGCCTTTGAGGCTTATCTAAATTACAGTGGTTCCTTCTTATTTGCCCACTATGAGTGTGTCCCTGTTGGAGTTAAAACAGATTAATGTGATGAGGCATGACTCCTTCCTGCAGAAACTTTGCTCTTTAGATACTACCCTTTTTCTTTTTTTCCCCCTACTTTATATTCTGTCTTCAACCAGCTTATAAAACAGAAGTGTATATCTGGGTATAGAGAGTGTGTGCTTTCTCAAATTATCTCAATCCTGTTTTCAACTCTGGGTACAACTCTTACCTTCCACTTCTCCAGCAAAATAGCTGTTTTTAATTAAGGAAGGCATATTTTTGCTGCAGATCAGCTATTTCATACTAAGCTCCTTCAAAACTTTTCAATATACCATCTGGAGCTGATGATTTGCTGCTTTTTAAATTATCGATTTGTTCCAGCTCTTCCTTCTGACACATCTTGATTACCAGAAAGGAGCAAGTCCCAGTAGGAATCACTCTGATATTCTCTGTGCTGAGGAGAGCTGCAAACAAATCATTTAGATTCTCAGCAATGTCCTTATCTTCTTTAATTTCTGCCTTTAATTTTCGGTGATCCAGTTTCTGAACCAGCAGTTAATTATTCCAGCTCTCCTGACTGACACACCTGAAGCACTCTTATTTTATAACTCTAGTATTTTGCAGTGCACCATGCTTCCTTTTTATTTCCCTTTCATCTAGCCTTTACACTTATTAATAAACCAATGTGTTGGAAAGCTTAGGTTAGATTTTCAGATTTGGAAGGGTTCCCTGACACTTAGTTGTACTGATTTCCTCTTTGTTTGCCCAGTGTTACTGTTGTTGGCAACATACATGCCCTCCAGACTCTATTATTGTTCTTAAGTGGAATTCATGGCATCTTCCTCTACTCTTCCCTCAGGAGCTTTTGTGACAAATCCTCTCAACACAACCAGAGCCCAGATGCTCTGAAATTTCAGACACTTTTTTGTATTTATTTTCCACTAAGCAACAGGACTGTATTACATTAATATGTCTGCTAGCAGCTACAGATGCAATCTTGTCTTGAATTCCTTCCTGCATATTGATTAAGAACCAAAAATCAGGATATCAGGATGTAGGCACCTAAAAAAGGTGGCATTTTGATCTGAAATTTGCTACTGACTTAAGTCTCTGGCCCAAGCTGGGAAAACAGGCACCTACTCCTTTTGTAATCCTTTCCAAAGGCAGTATTTGGACAGCACCTGGCAAACCTGGGGTGTGTAATCCATACCAGAAGCAAGATGGTGTTGGAAACTGCTTGTCCACAATAGTGCAGTGATTAGGGTGCTTTCTTCCAGACAGGGAAAGGCTGCATGGCAGGGAGGTCAAGCCATCATTGCCCATCCCAAATGAAGCACTTGGGCACCTGGCAGGGGGAAGAGGACACACCCTTCCTCTTATTGGGACAGGGTTCCTGGCTCAGAGAGACCTGCAAAGCTGCTGGGGTGAGAGGAGGCCTGGCACTACAGCTTGGTGCTCTGGGGTCTCAGAGCAGAGAGGTCGCCCATGTTTGAGTCAGTGTGCTGATCCTAAGCCCCTCATTTCACCCATGAGCTCAGTGCAAAATGGTCCCTAAAACAAAGTGTGTAAATTACTGTCTGATGCCTGCTGAGACTCCTCTTCAATATGCAGGAAGAGCTTGTCTTTCTGACACACAGGTGTCTGGGATGATGTTAAAGCTGTGGCCTGAGCCCTGAGCCATCTCCTGCTCAGAGCTCTCACGCCTCAGCCCCAAGGAACATCCAGCTCCTGCCTGAAAACTTGACAGTTTGGCAGAGTGAGCTGAACTGTACCTCAAGTTCACATGAAAACCAAAGGAATTTGAACAGGCTTGCTTTGGGCTTGTTAAACTCCTTCCTGAATTGCTGTTCTTCAGTATTTTCTTCCGGTTTCCTTCTGCTGACACACCTAAACATGGCTGGACAGCAGACTGCTTCCCTACCCAGCTCATGCCAAATCATTACTCATGTAGCAAAAGCCCCCACAAAATGTCAGCTGAGCTTTAAATCATTCATTGTTAAGAAAAAAAAAAAATAGAATCCTACCAATGGCTATTGAATTGCTGTTAATGATTTAAAAAGAAAGGACTAGAATGCAGCACAACAGACATAATCCTCAAGTGGTTCTACTGCCAAGGAGGTTTGGCCATCCTCTCTCTGGTGGCTCTTTCCTCACCAGCCACTTCCCCTCCACCCCTGGCCCTGCTCACTTCAGCCACAGAGCAGTGGGTGCCACAAACTCAAAATGGCTCACGCACAGCACAGGGGTGGCTGCAAGCAGGGAGGCCTCGTAACCCACCCAGACACCTGCAGGAGGTTTGCTTTTGGCCTCTCTGCCTGTCAAGAAACAGATCTTATTTTGGTTATACCCATTCAGATAAAAACCTCAGGCTGAAGAAGTGGGGAGTTACATTTATATCACATTTAAAACCCTGGTCACTGTCTGGTTACACATGCAGACATACTCAGAGACAGAAGCAACTGGGGAAAGGCCTTTGACGTTCCCTTCCATTAAATATTCCTCAAGTCCCCAGCCTGGTGACTTCATGTTGCTACAGCTTCTCCCAGGGCATCCACAAACCTGTTCCAGCTCCTGCTCATCTTTCCTGGCCACGTTTGAAGCCTCTGAACCCAATGAGATGAGAGGATGCTAACAAAACATTAAATCGCCAAGAAAATGTCACCACAACCCTCTGACCCCCTGCTCTGCCGAGAGACCGAAAGAACCCCAAATTCCCCTTTGCCACCTCCGATCTTCCCACCCCGATCCGCCCTCAGGCTCGGCGCTCGCAGGGCCCACAGGTGCGCGGCCGTGAGGCGAGGTCCGTGTGGGGCACGGCCGGGGGTGCCCCGGGCCCCGCTGGCGCTTACCTTGGCAAGGGGCACGTGTGCGGGACCTCGGGCCGCCTGCCCCGGGGATGGCGCCGGGAACCGGCCGGGAAGCGGCAGGGAAGAGGCCGGGAAGCGGCGGGGAGCCGGCGGATCCCCGAGGAGCCCCGGAGCGGGCGCGCTGCTCCCAGGAGAGGCAGCGGGGCTGCGGGAGCCCGGCTGGGGCACGGCGCTGCTCAGGCGGCGGCTCCGGGCAGGGCAGCGCGCTGTGGAGCTGCTCCCCGCCGCGGCGTTACCATCTCGCGGTCCCGGCGAGCGGCAGCGCCCTCAGGCACGGCCGGCATCTCCGGCGAGGGCTGGGAGCGGCATCGCGGTGTGCGCCTGGGTGGGTAACACCGGCACCGGCTTCTCCCAAGGAAAACGAGCACCCCAAAGAGTAAAATGCAACACAGATGGAAAACAGGCAGCACCGCATTGAGAGATGCTTCTGGGTCAGGGCTGTGCCGCTTCCCCGGTCCAACAGCACCATCTCCTGGGTGGCCGTGGCCGCTCGCCCCAAAGCGTCTCCCCGTAAGAACCTGGGCAGCTTTCCTCTGCCATCAACGTGTCTCGTCCATTTTCAGACACTATCAATATTTTTGCAACTGTTTCCTTTCACATCCTATTGCTTGTCTCTCATGAAGTATCACAGATGGATGAGTAAATAAAAATACTGAAGAATACTAGAATGTGTATATTTTTTTAATCAGCAGTACAAAGCATCCTTGAATACCAGCCCTAAATCTGCTCTTTTCCTGAGCTGAGAAGGTTTAAATATGTATCCAGTCTTCATGGAGCACATCATGTGCTGCTTCTCAGAGAATGCCTATACTTTCTTCAAGGAAAAAAATCTACTTGAAGATCTGTTTAGACAAGTGAATTGATGGAAAAAAGCAGAAACTATAGATTTCATAATATTACCATTCAGTGGGGAAATCCTATCTGACAAGTAGTATTTCAAAGATACTCCTTGTAGTGTGTATTTGAAAGCTCTAAAATGCTTTCAAATGCTTGTTGAGATGCACCCTGTAAAAGCATGTGGTTTTCACTCACTAGATCATAGGTTTAAGACTAAAGGCTCCAAAACTTTTGTATTTCAGTTTTTCTTAGTCTGCGAAGTGAAGATTTGTTTCACTGTTTTGAGGCTAAATTGTACATGAAATCTTTCATGCTTTGAAGGCTGTGCTTATATAAGTCAAAAAAGTTTAAGTTAATGATTTTTTTTAATTCAATACTCATCCAAAGCCCCTTTTAACTTAATTTACTGTTAAATGTCTGGCAAAATTTTACAGAAGCTCACCTTTAAAAGATTCTAAGTAGGTCCCTCATGCAAGTTTTAAGTTAGGAGGGACAATATGTAACTACAAATACAGACATACATGCCTGCACTTGTGCAGGAAGTCTCGTGGCTTTTTATATAAAATTGTTGCAAAAATGTAAAGAAAAAAATAATTTTCCCTGTTGTTTGCTAAATTAACATCTTGTTGATTACATACAGCACTGTGCATTCATCTCAGTTACACCCTATGATTACCATGGCTTTTATGGAGTGCCATGGTCTTTCCAACTGAAACTCTTTGCTCCTGGCCTACTCCCTTACTTCCAGAAAAACAAGGCATAACAAGAAACTGGATTATTGAAAAAAAAAAAAAAAACATTGAAAATAAGACCTGAATCCACTTAGCCATTTCAGTCCTATTTTCTGCGTAACTAAAACCTGCTTTCCCTGGGAGATTCCAGGGAAGGCCTTGAGTAGTTAAATCAGTGAGGCCATGATCAGGTCACATCAGAGACAGCACTGCTTTGACAGAGCTATTAAATGAAACAAGCAGCATCCCAAAGGAAAATCCAAAACCAGATAATGAATCACAGCCCTTTACAGAGCAGTGTGTTCACCTCAACTCTTTCAGCCAAAAAGCAAGCTTGGCCTATCACCCAGCGCCATTAACAATCCAAACCCTTTCCACTCTCCTTACCTTTCCTTTGTCTTTGCACCTTTGATCACAGGTCCCTTAACTTACAGGTGACATGTATCTTGTAACTCATGAGTGTTTTTTTCTTCCACAGTCCTGTAATATGGATATTGAACAAACCTGTGTAAGAAGACCTGGTTTCTGCAGAAGGGACATGCAAATCAGATTGGACAGGGATTTATTGATCAGGCTGCCAGCTCTGCTTTTTAATATTGCCCTTCTTAGAGGCAGGCACTGCCAGGGTCTTGCTGGGATTCTTGGTGACAGCTCAGGAGAGATTTTCTTTGCTACAATTCTTCGATTTCATGTTCTCAAGCTTGGTTGTTTTCCATGCACTTTGTTAGTATTGACAGGCTCCCAGAAAACTCCTGCCAAAGATTTCTAGCCTACTTTTTAAAGAGAACCAGAGAACTCAGTGAGAACATGGAAATAAGCCTACATATTTGTCAGACCTAAAATAAAGTCACTTAAGTATTTCAGGGCATTTAGATGGTATAAAGTTATTTTTTTCAGAGCAGACAAGCAATGAAGAATAATGACCATGTCCAAACATTTGGTGGCAAAATTAAGGCAAGTCATTAAGGCTGAGAAACACACTTGCTGTGAAACCCCTTAATATGCCCTGAGCTGTTAACAGCTGTTTTCTCAGGAAAACAACTTTTGTGGTAATTGATTTTAATGCTCCCAACACAAAATTAGCAGCACAATAGCATGTGTTTGCAACCTGTTCCCTTCTGCTCCTTACAGGACCAGTTCAAGAAGAGCAAAGAAACATTATTCCCCGTTTTGGTGAAGGTTTAAGACAGTAGATCAGCTTTGGAATATGAACAATCTCATTTTCTTAAACCAAAGCACCTTGTTTCATGTCAAAGAGGTACGAAGTGCTAGCAAATACAAAATATTATATTAATGTATGATCTGGTGGATAACTTGGTCCACTCAGTTCAGCCTTTCAGCACAGCAGCAACACCAAGAACATCCTCAGAATAAAATGTAAATAATTACAGTAATGGTTTCCAGTTTGGTAAACACTCATACTGCGACCCTCTATTAGAGTAACAATCCCACATAAGTTTATGTGCATTCACAAGTACCTCCCTGCAAGCTCTCAGCAGGGCAATCCAACCAAGAGGGATCCAGCAGCATCTCACCAGAGGAGCAGGCAGCCGAATTCCTGCCTGGCACAACACACAAGAGCACAAAGAGCAGGAATGGGACTGGCAGCTCCACACACCCAACCTTGATCCATAGAAGCCCTGCAGGTGGCAATGCTCCCACCCAGCCCTGCCCTATCCACCAGAGCAGACCCAGCTCACAACCAGGCAGTTTTGCCTCTCTCTTCACCAAAGATGGCAAGGGCAGGTCCCCATTTTGCTCTTGGCTGTCCTCAGCAACTTCAGTTGGCCTTCCCAAGGCATGCTCCTGACCGCTGTTACCTCTTTGGTCTTCACTCTACAGCAGAGGAACCCATGATGAGCAAGCAGCTGCAGCAGCTTCCCCATCCCCTCCCTCACCTCCTGTGACAAGCTGCTCCTCCTGGGGGGACAGAAAGTCACCCTTTATTCCACAGAACCTGTCACATCCTCCTGACCAAGGATTCCTCATGGAGCTTCCAGCTGGCACCAGGCCCCCAGTGTGAGCTCAGCACACTCACTGCTACTCACCCCATACTCCAGTATTATCAGCTGCCTTCTCCCACTGCCTGAGAGCATGAGAAAAGCAGGTGCAAATCTCCTCTCAAGAGAGGCATGGGCTTTTTCCTCAAAAAAATCAGTTTCTCTGTAGCATCCCTTTGGGACTGGAAGCATATGTGCCCTTTTGCCTCTGATTTGAGGGACAGCAGAGAATGATGAGCAGAGTGCACAATACTGCCCACCTTCTAAAATGATCCCCTAGAACTAGTTTCTTGGGGAAAATACTCTCAGTCAACAACAAAATAAAGCTCTTTGTGAGCATCTGAAGTTTACAATTTAAGAAGATGGTAATTTTTTTTATTGCAGCTGGTTTAACATGATCATTTCTATCAATGTAGAACAAGTGTTCATGCACACGTTGGCTGGAAATGTACAGCTTGCAAGGGAATGCAGGCAGAAGTCCCACTTTCATTCCCACTGTGGCTCCGTCACACACACTTCATGGAATCACTGTTGCTGTTACTTGCTCAGTAACATGTTCCAGTCAGGTAGAGATTGATATAAACACCACTGTGTATGTTATGCAAAGGTTTAATCAAGTAATTAAAATCTGAAGAGGGGAAGAAAGTAGAGGAAGAAGAAAAACTTGCATGGTTTTTAAAAGCAGGAACTCTGGGAGAAAAATTTCACTGCATAGAGAATAAAGACTACCTGACAATGCTGAAATTTTCTTTATGTTAAATTGCTGGCAGATATTACTGAAAAAATAGTCAGTTTGTGCAGAAAACTAGAGAGCTATTATAAAAAAGCAATTATGGGGGATTATTTTTTAATAGATTTATTTAGTATTCAGACTAAGAGTTAACTACTGAAGCAGAAAATAATTAAATTTTCTTACCTTTTTGTTTACTGGGTACATTCATTTCAATAGGTCAACACAAATAACCAATGACTTTTGAAATTTACTCTATTTTTAAACATTGTTTTACATTCAGAATGGCAAAAATGACTTGTGATTAGCCATAAGAAAGCTCATTTAATCCGAATTCAAATGCTCAGAACAAACCTTCTTTGATACCCGCAGCTTTTGCATGATGTGGTGTGGCACATGAACAGAAGAAATCCTGCCCTCACACCTCGGTGCCTCACAGCCCCAGGAGGAACCTCCTGTTACACAGGGACCTGCACAGACCTGCTGTGAGTGCCCACAACACACACACTGTACCCAATCCTGCTGACCCTACTGCTTCACAATTATACAGGGAGCCTACTGTTGTCAGTTTGGCAAATCCTGTGCAATGTTCTAGAATATCATCTCCACTGCTAGCTCCAGTGGGCAGGAGAGATTTAGAACCAGAACTTACATCAAATCTCTCCTGACTACAGGTTCCAGTCCTGTTCTCATCTTTCACTGACCATTTATAATTTCTTCTTTCTCCAGAACACGTTTTATATCCCATGCAGTGGAAAACATCCTAGGCTTCCAAAAGTAGTATCAGTTTCATTAGACATTTAAAATAAAGAGCAACTACTGTAGACAATCAACATAAAACACAGTTTATTTCCAACCATTTGCCTAATTCACATGCAGACTGGTTTATATTAATTACACTGCATTTAAAAATAGCTTGGTTAGCTTTTAACCTTAGCAGTATTGCTATAGAGCTGAAGCTACACTGGTTAATATAATTTCTCTTCATTTAGAGAAATGTGGTTAGGTAGGTACTGAACACTTCAGAGACTTTCCACAAAGAAATATTTATCCATTCAGTAACTTTCTGCTGCACTCACCTTACCCACATGAACATTTGATCTGTAAATCCCATGTTTGAAGACTTACTCTCCTGAGCACATCAGGAGAAAGTCAGGAGAAAACACTTGGAAACACAACAAATATAAAAACATAACAAGCAAATAATACAAGATTACAGTAATAACTGAAGTATTCTCCTGTACTATTTCAAGCTAGAATACTGAAGCCTTAAATAATTCCCACATTTTAGCACTGACACAGAACTCCCATACACAGAGTATATAAGCACGGGGAAAAGCAGTTTTGCAAGAGGTAGAAAAGGTTTTATAAAATATTCAGGCACAATTCTTAGCAGTGTTAAAAGCCATTAGAAAGTTACAAAGTAATAATGACCACTATACAAGATTTGTACAAGTTCTGTTTATTTTTACCCTTCAGAATAAAAGTATATTTCATGCACTCTCATATAATCTTTTTTCTCCTATATTGTTGGAAAACTGATTTTCTCCTATACTGTGTGTGATTACACAAGTTTTACAGGCTCTTCACCAGAAGTTAAACAGAAAAACAGATGCACTATTACTTAATGCCTTTTCAAGAGAAGCAAGGGAATGCAAATGCTGTTTGTATACGTTCATGTATCAAAGAACAGACAATCACACATGTAAAACCCATAAAAATATTATTAGTTCTTTTGGTTTACTCCCACCTCAATGAAGAAGAGCGTTTTTAGAAGTGAACTTTTTTAAAACACAGATTTTCACAAACATTTGCTTTACAGTGCAGTGGTTATACTCAAATTTTCACAATACCCATAAATCAAAATACCAAGATCACTACATTTACCATGAGCTAAGAGACATTCACTTAGTGTCAGCTCAAACAGATGCTTTCCTTGACCTAAAGTATGTAAGGCTTTATGGGCAACAAGTTCTTATCAAAGATTTGCTTTATTCGTGTCACAGCATTTTGTTTTTCTCATGTTACTTTTTCTCTTGGTCTTTTTCTGCATCCAGCAGCGCTGAACGGATTCCCAGTTTCTTCAGCTCTTCTACAAGATCTCCATTCTGGTGCATCTGGAGGAGTATATCACAGCCACCAACAAATTCACCATTGAGGTACACTTGTGGGATGGTAGGCCAGTTGGAGTAGTTTTTTATTCCTGAATAAGAAAAAACAAAATGATTAGAGGTTTCCCTCCCTCTCTTAATAGAATGGTATTTTAAAAGGAAAGCATGGCTTCCGCCTGACTCCACCACTGACATTCCAATTTTCCCATAAAGGCAAAAAGATATCTACATAACAAGAGCACTATCAGAAAAAAAACCTGTATTAAAGTTAGGTTTGTTTCTCACCCCAACTCAAAGATGTGGGTTGAAAGATATGGAGTCAGCTCCTGTACTGACTTCAGCAGGAACTGGAGAAATACATCTCTCTTTACTCCCAACAAGAAAACATGACTTTCAATCAATTACAGAAATGAGAAGTATTGAAAAATATTGAGAACTGTTTACTTTCTGTTGTATTTCCCAGAGGGACTTTTAAAATACTTTATACTCTTACTGAACTCATACAGTTACACTTATTCCTGCAATTTCAGCTGCAAGATACATTTGCCCCTGTAGAGGCCTTATGAATTTCAAATTGCTTTATCTTTCAATGCCAGACCTTCCAGCACATGGGAGGGGCACAAAGGCTGAAGTCTTTTTAAAAGTGCTCATTTAACAAAACACAGCTCTAGTCACAATTATGAAGTACAGAACTAAAGTTTAGAACTATACTTCACAAAAGGCAAATGTAAGACCACCCAAAAATATAAAGTGATCAGCTGATACACACTGGAACAGCTTGTACTTAGACATCACAAGAAATTACACAAGAATCTTTGTAACTTATTTGCCACTTATTTAAATGATCCTTCACACAAAGCCATCATTTCTGTAGCAAAGGAAATAGCTAAAACCTACTGTGCCTATTTTTATAACACAACCACAAGTATTCGATT
The DNA here is from genome assembly GCF_035770615.1 of Melospiza melodia melodia. Lineage (NCBI taxonomy): Eukaryota > Metazoa > Chordata > Aves > Passeriformes > Passerellidae > Melospiza > Melospiza melodia. The sequence goes on from NC_086199.1 coordinate 14,877,511, forward strand.
AGATGACAAGTTTTGAATTCAACATTTTTATGTATTTTCAACATGGAGTGCCTGGATTTTTTCCAACAAAGGCATGAAAACAAACTTAAGCCTACAGAGGCACCTTTTCAGAACATCAGAGCCCACTCATCTTGGAAGCCAACCCCCCACCAACAAATATTAGACCTGAGTAGCTGATAGCACAAGAGAACTTGTTTTCCCCTAAGAAAACATTTTAGCCTCTAGAGACTAAAAAACAACCCCCTCCCCGCCAAAAAACCAAAACAAACCATGAAGGTTATTAAATAATAACCATGAAGGTAAAAAAATAACCATGTAAGGAAATTATGCTCGCTTTATTGGAACTTAAACCACATTATTTTTTAGTAAATATGTATAAGTGGAAATATATACAGTGTATATACTTTTATACTTAATGTATAAAAGATGCAATATAGCTAATAATTAATATCCCTTAGCAAAATACAATATGCTTTAAAAATCCACTAAAATAATAGCAACCTAGAAAAAAAGAGTGTTGTGACTAAGGGTTTCTAACCACAATATAAGTCAGCTAAGAGATTTTATTCTGACTTTAGATTTTGTGTGTGGACAACCACTCTTTCATAAGTCCAAAACAGAAAGTTTAGCATATAAATCAAGGCCAAAGGGAAACCATAACCATCTAACCTCTATCATCACCACATGCAGTTTCTTCCTTGGTCTGCAGAACTTTTAAGCTTTGATGTCAATTTCCACTTAGCAATACTTTTCTTAAATGCTCTTTGGCCTTAAACTGCCCTAAATATCCTTTAATCCATCAAAGTTTTAATTAAAAACCATGTTCCATGATTAAGACATGCCTAAAGATGACTCTCATCAAAGAGCCACTGCAGATATGAAATAGGGCTCATTTTTCTTAAGATACTGCAATGCAAAACACGAATTGAGAACCAAGGGCTCTGCATTATAAACCTTCTGCTAAGGAGCATTCCAAGGTAATATTTACACCAACAATTCTTTCATAGAAATATTTTCTGCAAGGACCCAACCGCACACACATACAAGCACTGATAGCACTCTCAAGGACCTATCCAGCTTCAGATAAAAACAAGAATACCACGAAGCTCATTTGCTGTGTGTGCTGCATTTCTTGTGCTGGACAAGCTGCTTTAAATGCCTCAGTGCTGGGGCTCTCCAGGTGACAAACTGAACCCTCCCTGCCCTGGGCAGCACCCCCTGACTCTGCTGCACTGGGCTTACAGCAAGTCAGGGCTGCAATTGCTGCACTTGGGGTGCACCTTTCTGATGATTCTCTGGACATCCCAAAGGATCTCCATCCCCTCTCTGCAGACTGGCTCCTTGCTGTACTTCAGAAGCTGCAGCTGCTGCTCTGAACCTTTGTTTATTTTGGAAAAAACACTCCACAGGTCAGGGTGTCAGTCTGACAGCTCTGGCAGCACATTTAAGGTAAGTGTGAAACCAGGATTGGTGCAAAGAGCTACAGAAACGGGTACCCAGCACATTCCCACCCCTCCCCAGCTCCAGGTACCAATTCTCAGCCTCCCTTGGCAGCATTAGCACTAATGAAGGATGGGCCATGTCAAAGAACTGAATCAAGCAACACTCATTCCTACCATACTTGCTCCAGAAGAGCAACACATTTTCATAGATATCACGGAATCATTAAGGCTGGAAAGGACCTCTAAGATCACCAAATCCAACTGTTAACCCAGCACCATCATTTACCAGTAAACCATACCCCCAAGTGTCATATCCACTTGCCTTTCAAACACTTCCAGGGATGGAGATTCCAACACTTCCCTCTGCAGCCTGTTCCAAAGCCTGAGTACCATCAGCACTGATACAAGCTTTACTGAGGGAAGGGTAGCCAAGGGTGGGAGAAAGGATCAACAACACCTGCTTGGCAGCATCCCATGTTTAGATACTATAGAGACAGCAATGAAAATAATCTGAGGGTGAACTACCCCAACCATCAAGTTTAAACCATCAATTTTCTACTATGTAATCTCAAATGTCTCTGTCTCAGTGACTGGAACCAGTCTAACACTGTCCATTAGCTGAGAGCCAACTTAGAGAAACTTGAATAGCCATGGAGCCCAAGAGAGGGCCAAGGTGTCTTAAACCAGCTTTGATAAGGAAGGATTTGTGTCAGGGAAGTGTATCTTCAGCTCAAGTTCAGACAGATCACATGAAGTACCAATAACTTTAGTTTCACAGATGTGAGTTTTTAGGTAAAGAGGCAAGCAGGGGAGTTGTTCTAGCCTTACAGCTTGCCATATTTTAGCACAGTGTATATTTCACCAATTGAACTATAGCTAAAAATAAGGTGTTTCAATAGATACAGGCAAGAAACCAACAAGCAATCCAGACATGCCTGAACTACCCTTTCTCCAGCAGCCTGCCCCTACTACAAATGTATAAATGCACATTTATTCAAACATTGAAGTTAGGTTCAGGTGTATAGTAGGAGTCCTAGTAAAATTTCTGTATTGTATAAGTGGCCTTGCCCCGATCCTGGTTGTTGTAAATGGGCTGCAGCTGTGATGTCCTTAATTGGCTGGCTAATGAAGATAACTGGGATAAAAAGGGGGTGGATTGGCTGGGCAGGGAGAGCCTTGGAGGAGCCCTGAGGAAGAAGCAGGAATAACACTGCTGTGAAGAGCTGTGTGTGAGAAAACCACTCAGGAGGTACGGGACTCTAGAAATACGATAACAACACAGGTGAACACAAAGCTGGTGGCCAGCTCTCTGATACACAGATCTCCTTGCAGATCAGTCCTTTGCTGATTTATTTGATACTTGCACAGCTAAAAGTTCCACACCCCCTCACCAGCCCCCATGCAGAGCAGATTAGGCTCACAGGGAGAGCCTAGCATATCTAAATGTTTGGCACTGAGGCCAGATCCAGCCCTTCAGGCAGTCACTGCTAGAATACAGTTGGCAACTTAGACAACTGCAACTTTGAGCAGCCCTGTCCTCTCCTGTGTCAGAGATTGCCACCACAGAAGCAGGCACATCCTCACATCCTGGCTTTTTAGGGTGAGTAGGTGATACAGCTGAAGCAGTACAACAATTCTGTGGCTGTGCCATTCCCCAGCTCCTCAAAGCTCCATTCTTCATGCTGGCTCTGGCACTCAGCTCACTGTGCAAACTGCTGCTTCAACTTGCAGGCCCAGTGATCCAGTTAATAAAATGAGCTGGCCCTGTGCACAGCTGGACAGGTGCCAAAGCTGGTGCATGGAAAGGACCAGAACAACTCCTTGAAGCACCTGGGAACCAGCAGGATATTGTGCAAGGGCACACTCTGTGACTGCATTCTGTGTAGCTTAGACACTGGAGGGCCTGATCAGGACACTAATTTCAATTTAAAGCTCTGGTAGCCAGGAGGGCAATAACCTCTCTCCTTGCCTAGCACGAGCCCAAGTTCATGTGGAGGAAAAGTTTAAGTTACATAAAAAGAAAATACTATCTACTCACATGGTCAAGTGCTCAGGGCCTTATAAAGGCACTGCCCATTCAGAAGCTCGCTAAAGTCCCCTCAACCAAAAGTAAAATGCTGATGGTTTGATTTCAGAGTTTTGTTTCCTCCTTTTTAGTTTATGAATTGTGAGAAGAGATAAGAGTTTGTACTAGCAAACTGTACAATTAATAAATTCAGATATGTAAACCAAGCTTAGAAAATTACCATGATTCACCTGAACAAAATCAACCTTCAGTAACAAAAAGATGTCATTACACAGAAATTCCAGTATCTAAGCTTTTATACCATACCAACTACTATAATTGTGAATTGAAAAGCAAACAAGGACTGGAAAAATCAGCCTTTTAGCTAAGAGCTAATAAAAAACTGACTTAGTCAGATGACACCAAAAACAAAGGAGAACAAAGTCACCTGATACATGCCAGCACATGGCTTTACAGCACAATTTAGTGTGTTCTGGGCAAGAACTGTTAATGCCACACACATACAAGACTAATTACTATGTACTTGCATGTATTTTTTTGTTTAAAAACTTTCTCAAATAACCACATAAAACCTCAACAATCAGCCATGCTCATTGAAGAGGGAAACATGAAAAAGCATTACCAGAACAGATTACTAGCTTTCCTCAATGGCAAAAAACCTTATATAGAATAGCTACTACCACCTGTGCAGTAATGGTGAAACTATTACTAAGTATTTCTTGTGCAAATGATTAACATAAATTTGCACTTTATCAGGAGAATCCCAGCAGGCAGTGCCAGCTGGGAATCAAGTGGTGCAAGTCCAAGCCATACATGACATTTCACCATACTGTTCACAGGGAAGACAAAGCCTGATAATGAAGTATTTCAGGGTCTTTAATGCAGCTCTCTATCTCTGACCCAGGCAGGGCAGGGTGGCACAAAGAGCCCGATCTCCAATCATCACCCTGCACCCACAACTGCGCTCTGCTGATAACTGAGACCTCCTGAACACTACGAGGGTCACAAAAACCAAACCAGGGCGTCTGGGCAGCAACCTCAATGGCACATCTCTGCAATACACTCCCAGTTCTACCAACACCAAACAGAATCACAGAATTAATTAGGTTAGAAAAGACCTCTGAGATCATCGAGCCCAACCCATGACTGAACACTATCCTGTCAGCTGGACCATGCACTGTGCACCACGTCCAGCCCTTCCTCAAACACCTCCAGGGACGGTGACTCCAACACCTCCCTGGGCAGCCCATCCCAATGCCTGATCACCCCTTCTGAGAAGAAATTCCTCTTAGTATCCAACCTAAGGCTCCCCTGGCACAACTTATAACTGTCCTCTTGTCCTGTCGCTTGTTGCCTGGGAGAAGAGGCCGATCCCCGCCTGGCTACAGCCTCGTCCATGCAGTTCCAGAGTAATAAGGTGGCGAGTCCCATGCACCATGGACTCCTGCAGGTTAAACACCGCCAAACCCCCTCCGCCGCTCCTCACAGGACACGGCTCCGCTGCCCTTCTCCCCACGATCTGCCCTCATTAGAAAATAGCCCAGCCCAGCCCACCCAACAAAGCCAGAAGAGCCAAGTTACAGGCGGGCCAAGCGGGCAGGGCGGCTCCCGCAGTGCCCGAGGGCGCTAAGCCAAGCCCGCCCTGCCGGCAGCTCCCGAGGGCCCTTCCCCAGGACAGCGGCCCGGCTCTGCCCCGCCAGGCCCCGCGGAGGCGGCACCCAGAGGTGACCCGGACGCTGACCTTGGCGGAGGTCGGGGTCCTGCAGCACGTCGTGGGCGCGGTAATCCTCCACGCCGTGCAGCCGCAGGATCTGCACCACGGCGTTGCTGAAGCCGCAGAGCGGCTGCGCCGGGCTGCCCTTCATGAACACCACCACCGGGTGCTCCCGCACCAGCCGCTCCACCGCCTCCCGCGACCCCGAGCCGCCGTCGCCCTCAGCGCCGCCGCCGTCCCCGGCCGCCTGGCTGAGCGGGCGCCCGGCCCGGCCCCGCAGAGTGACGCCGGTTCCGATCCGCCATGCCGCCCTCAACACCGCTCTCATCGCCCCGCCGCCGGCACCGCCGCACAGCGCCCGCACCGCCCGCCCATTGGCGCACGGCGCGACGGGCCGCCGGAGAGCTTCCTCCGATAGGCGCAGGCACCCGCCAATCAGCGCGCATAGCCAATAGCGCTGAGAGACAGCGAGACCCGTCCCGCCCAGCAACCCTGAGGTGGCTCCGTTTTCCTAGTGGAGGGAACAGAGCAGCTGCGGCTGCATTGGGAGAGGAACCTGTCAATCAACCGTGAATCGATTAATCCCGCCCCCTCCCCGAACGCGATTGGTCAGACTGCCCCGAGGCGGGGCTTTTCTCGAGATGCTCGGGGGGCGATTGGCGTAACGTTCTTTCCGGTTCCGGGCAGCGGCCGCACGCGGGGCCCGCTGCCAGTCTGTGCGCCGTCCCCAGCGTGGACGGGCCGCGTTTCCGCCATCCCCAGCATGGACGGGCCGCGCTTCCCCGCTTTCCAGGGTGGACGGGCCTTGCTTCCCCTTCTGCATCCCCGTCGGCTCCGCGGGGAGCGCCGAGTCGCACGGCGGGGAGCCGCTGCTGGGCTCAGCCTCTCCCTTCGGAGACCCCCGGGCCATGCCGGCGCCGCCGGCCCTCGGGCGGTCTCTGGGTTTTATCCCGCCGGCCCTTTGGTGGTGGAGCCCCCTCGGGCCGGGGCTGGCTGAGGGCCAGGGCAGATCCCTACAGAGGGGCCGATGGAGCCGGGCTGCGCTGCTGGGCCGCCGGCTGTGCGGGGTGAAGCCGCGGGGCTGGAGCGCGCTCGGTGGCAGCGGGGAGGCCGCTCTCGGGCCAGCAGCGCCGTTCTGTCGGCACCTTCTGCCCCCGTAGGCGGCTGGGGCTGTGTGTGGGCAGCCGGCAAACTGCTGCATGGGGCTGTCTCCTTCCTGGCTTTGGCCGTGTCCGGGGAACGATTGGACTGCGTTCATTTGCCCGAGTCTGGTTGATATTTGATGGGATAAAGCAAGCGGTTTGTCCCTGAGAAAGCAGCGGTGCTGTGCGTGCTCGGGCTTGGTGCTGATGGGGGAAAGCCGAGTGGTTTTGCCCAGTTTGACCTTTTCTCCCGAGCACCTGGCAGGGGTGGTAGCGGGATGGGGAAATGGGAGCAAGATCGGGCTGGTGCCTGTGCAGCGGGACGGTGCAGTCAGTGCTGGAGCAAGGGCAGAACTGCCTGATGGAGCCAGAGAAGGGCTGGGTTTAGGGCGTGTCCTGCAGCCTGGCTTGTGCCGCCAGCTGTGCTCGGGCTCCTGGGCACATGCCGAATTCTTTCCAAGAACTTGGCGCAGAGCGTGGCGGTCTCCTAAAGCAGCAGGGCCAATCCTGTAAGTAGAAGAAAATGTTGATGAGTTTCCCTCTGTGCTAAAATACAGTCTGTCACAAATAACAAGTCACAGTGTATTTTGAGTGCTAATTTATATTGCAGCTGTAGCATCTGGACCTTTGGTATATTAATGGCCATTTGTGTTATTTATATCTGTAAGGAAAAGAACTTTTACCATCCAGTTATGTTCTTGTGAGAGTTTTGCAGACCAGCTTATTTTCAGCATTCAGAAGAGTGCTTGCCTAATTCTTGTTTTTTGTGGAATCCAGCTGATGCTTGAGTGACAACTTTGTTTTAGTTTTTTTGAAGCCACCCTCAGGATCGTTTCTCTTGCATTTTATTTAACTTTATTAAGAACAGATTCCAAAGGGAATTGTTGCAAACGTGCCCTCTGCCATCCCATGTGAATAGGTTATGAATAAGTACAGTGTTGCTGCAGTATTTAAAAGTAGATGTATTTATGAGGAAGCACTTTTAATCTGAAGGCAAAGTTGATATGTTGTGTTGCTGATGAGCACCATGTATTTTGTGAATTGGTGGGTTTTGCTTTCAACAAAACATCACAAGCTGTGGTGATCAAGACACAGAGCAGTGTTTGCTTTCTGTGGTTAATATGTTGTGATTGACATGGTGAAGGTTGTGAAGTATAAAAAAAATGTCCTGTCCATGGTAGATGGAACTGCAGTAACATATGCAGAGCAAAAGTATGTTTTCCTATTTGTTGGACTGTTTCAATATGGAAAGACATAAAAAGTGCTAAGTGTAATATCCCAAGGGGTCTCCTTTGTAATTTTAATCCAGTATAAAGATTCCTTGGGAGTCAGAGTGGAGTTAAATAGAAATTGATGACAAGAAAGATATCTTTTTATTTTTAAAGACAACTAAGTGTTTTCTTTCAATGAAATATTGGGCTAAGAACAGAATACTGTGGTATTTGCCTTCCTTAATTTTGTCCTAGCTATTCCTACAAAGCTCATTAAAAATAAGTAACACAAAGACATCATACTCAAGTGTAACAAACCCTTGTGAGTATACATGCTGTCAGAAATCACGAAGAGCTGCAGTTCAATCCTCTGTAGTCCAAGAGGTGCCCCTGGTTGCTGTACCCTGGGCACACCAGGCTTGCAGAGAGAGCAGCGGGAGGAAGCCGAGGCACGGCTGCCCGAGCAGCTGCAGCGTGCGCAATATTCCTCCCACAGCTGCCACCCTGTTGCCACGGAGGTAATGACTTCTCCCGTGTCATTATTGATCTACCAACAGTCAGAGCAATTTGGCAGTCTGATATTGTTCAGCAAATAGAGTGATGTCTGCTGAACACTGAAAAAACTGCTATAAAATGCTGGGAAGCTTCTCAGAAGTCTTGTGTACTAGGCTAAACAGAAGTACTGGATTTGTAGTTACTGTAGTTTTATGAGATTGGCCTATGAGATATTAAGCTTAACAGAATAAAATATTTAGTATGGTCAAATACTTTTGGATTATGCAACATGCAGCACTCAATTAGAGGATAAATACTTTCACCTCTTGATAAGACTTAAAACAATTTGTCCATGTACACTCTAGAAACAGATAATTATGTCACCAGGTTCCATCTTCTGTTAGTCTAAGTGAAGCTTTTTGTGTTTTCCAGGTAATGATTCAAATCATCTGTTCAGAAGAAACATTAATAGGATTTGCAAAGACTCCTGACATTTTGCTGATGCTCCTGTTAGAAGACCTCTCACCTCATTTTGGAAACACTAATAAAAGCACCAGTATTCAAACTGCAGGATTTAATTGCTCACAGTCAGTCATAAACTGAGTTAACATCAGGCATTCTGCTGCAGAACAGAATTATGATTTATAAGTTTGTGGTTTGTTCTCACATGGTGTACAAGGAGGTGGACATCCAAGAATGGTACTGTCAGCAAAAGGGTTTTTATTTGTTTTTTAAAAGGGTAGGGCTAAGTTAGCTGGGGAGAAAGAAAAGTCTCATTTCAGCTTATCAGAACAGGACATGTCTTCATGTTCAAGTCTGATATCTCTGTGTCATTCTGAGTTGTGGTAGTGACTGGAAATGAAGTTCCTTCTTGTGCCCTAACAATTGAGCTCTATTTAGCTGGGGTTTTTTTTGTTTATTGAAGTTTTTAAGTGGGATAGCTTGAGCTCCACCTGTTTTGCAGAAATCTCAGTGTACCATTGTGGTATCATCTGGCAGCACCAACATATCCTCAGTTTTGAGAGCATTATGAGTTTTTAAAATGTGCTTACAATTCTGAGCTGCCTAAATAGTGAACACTGAAAACACATCTGTGAAATGTTCCTGGTTATTTTGGAAATGTGCTGGTTTTAAAAAGTTGTGCAACAAACAGCAGAAATATAAAAATGCTGTGGGGGTTTTACAGGGAAAAAACCTGACATTTTGAAATCTGAACTGTACCTAACTTCCTGTTGTGGGTCTGACCTGTAGATCTATAAGCAAGTTTGTTTCTGAGCTGGATTAAGCTATATCCATAGATTAATGAAATAATATCCATGGATTTATGGCATATTCCTAAGAGTGTTTTCATTAGCCTTAAAATACAGTGTTCCATTTCATAAATGAGATCAGTGAAGAATATTTATAAAGTGACCTGTATCAGTTTAACTGATGGGGATAAACATGACCTAAGGCTTGATTTAAACCATGTAAAGAGCTTTGGCAGAGAGGGGTCATGGTAATCATCCAAGGAGACATGTCTGAGCCCCACATTTAAGAAATAGAATTGGAAGGTCATGTTCAGGCTTGAATGTGGACCTTTAAATGAGGCACTCTTGAGACTTCATTTATTCTTAATGACACTGATGTCACTGTGTGCCTCTTTGCACTGAGCTTTGTGAGTTGTGACACTGTCTTGAAGCAAGGACAAGTAGTATGGCCTCTGTAATAGAGGAGCAGATTTATTCTTTGGGACAGGCAAGCTGCTTGCAACTGTTCTGGCATATGAAAATCTGTTAGATCCCAGTTTCTGACTTGCAGATGGTAGTGGTTCTTGAGTCTTTCAGTATTACAGAGGAAGCATAATTTTATATGTATCTGTTTCCATGCAGAACTAAGAAATACTGCCTCTAATGAGAACACCTCTGGCCTCTTTTCATCCAGGAATTAGGAGTGCTAAAATCTTTGATGGGCCTTAGAAAAAGATTGGGCAAGCTCAAGAAAAAATTGATCTGCCAAATATAAAGATGCCATTATGGTATCAAGTCCTGAGCCATAGAAGGCTCAGTATATGCCACAGTGGAGATGGCCACGATATACGGAGTATCATCATACAATTTAATGAAGCTTCAACCCGTGCAGAGTAACCCCATACCACTTTAGAAGGCTGCAAGCACATACCCATGCAGAGTAACACCCTATCACTTCAGAAGGCTGCAATTGTCTGCTCATCTTGTTCTTTAGCCCAGCCTTTTATCCCCTCATGCTGATGCACTGCACCTGTGTGTCTCTGTTCCCTTTGTGGTTGGTCAGTGCCCCTGGGCCCTCCAGGGCTCATTGCTGTCTGTGCTGCTCACCTGCTGCTCACAGCTGTGCCCACTGGGGATGAGGCTGGGCCAGCCCCACTCCCAATCACCACAAACTCTTCCTACAGCTGGGCAGTGGGACTGGAACTATGTGCATGTCCTGTTCTCTGATTCTTGTACCTACAGCTGGGCAGTGGGACTGGAACTATGTGCATGTCCTGTTCTTTGCTTTCTGTGCACTCACTTTTGTCCAGTGTCATGGAAACAGCATCTTGGTCTCTGGTATGGTAATTTGTACAACTGTATTTTATTTGAAGTGCTGGAAGTGTCTTTGTTTTTAGTAAGGCTGGGAAAACCCCAGGGCACTCACTGCCTGTAAGGAGGATTCTTGTGCCCCAGGTAAGGTTTGCCAGCACGCTCTGTCACAGCAGTGGTGACAGGGACGCTTTCATTGGCTCAGTTTATTTTAAAAACGTGCAGGTGCAGTGAGGCACAAGAGCATCTGCGATTATCGAGCATGTCGTGACCACGAGGGGGCCCTGGCAGCTCCGGTCAGAGTTACACACTGACCACAGGGGCAGGGCTGATTGCTTGGTGCCTCAGTGGTTACATCCCTTCTTGCTCAGCACTTCTGAATTAGCTTGCCTCTTATATATGTATATTTTAGTTACAGTATTTTGCTAAGTAATTTTGAGAAATGCATCTTGTTACAAAAAATCAACACTGGCTATTTGATCTCCTCTGTGGCAGAAGGCAGACAGTACCAAGCATGTCATCACATGTGAGTTTTCATCTGTATGGACAATTTCCCCAAGTAAAAGTTCATGAGTTTTGCACACATCGCTGTATTTGTAAAGTAGAAAGAATTGGTATGAAGAATCTTAATTATAAGGTTTTTTGTATATCTTAAAGAGTTTTAAAGCTTGGTACTACAATATTTCAATAAAGATTTTATTTCTTTGCACACCCTTTATTCTTTAATTTTTTTCTAGGAATATGTGTTTGTGAAATCAGCAGCTGCTTTGAACTTGCTGTGCTTTAAATCCCTGCCTGCTGACCACAGATACTGATGTGTGTATGTTAAAAGTGGCCATGAGTACAGTAGGACTGTTTTTGTTCTTGGTCTGTAGAGTTTTTATGTGATGTGAAGAAAAACAGAAACACAGAAATGCAGAAACCTAAAATGGGAGAGGAGGAGTGGGTGTGTTGGGCATGCTTGTATTTGTAATGTGTGGACTCAAACATGAAGCACAGAGTAAAAGCATCTCTTGTGGGAGGCAAACTCCTAAAGGGGAGCCCAGAAACTTGAATTTTTAGATTGATACAGTTAATTAAAAAGAAAAACTTGTAAAACCAGAAATAACAGTATACAGATAAAGGAGGTTTGGGGGGTTTTGATGTTCTAAAATGTTTTTATTCTCTGTTTCTGAAGTATGAATATGTGTATCTTTTGAAAATCTGACTTTTCAAAGAGTACTTCCAAATGCTGCACAGAGATACAGTGATTTTCATTGCTCTCACTGTGTACATGCAGTGGTTTTATAACTGCATCACACAAACAGTTTTTTTGGGGGACAGTTCTTAACTATGTGCTTTAGAGGGCAAGCAGTTCTTTCATGGAACAAGCAGCTTCTCCACAAATGCAAGCATATGCATCTTTCCTAAATTTCCTTTAAAATAATTGCATGCTTTCTCATGCTTCCCTTTAAGTAAATGTCTTGCAATTCAGTGATTGAAGTTTCCATCCTGCAGTGCTTTAATGTTTCCTCTGAAGTTCATAGTAGCCTTCTTCCCTTGCTAATATCCATGGCAGCTGGGATTGCTCCCCAGCCTCGACGTAGCTGGCAACTTGCAGGGTAAAGAACTGGGCCCTGAAAGTTGTGTGTCATTTAATTGTAGCAGTTCTGGGGCTTGTATAAAGGCCTGCTTTATAATCAGCTTGACTTCATTTTAAACAGACAAACAAAAGCATTTTCAGCCTGGGAAAAAGCTCTGAGTTTCAGAACAATCACTTTCCTTGTCACAGTGATGCTCAGATCCCTCTGAATCATCCTTGGACTCCCTTTCTTATCAGTAGCTCTTTTGCTCTTTGTTCACATGCTACTTTTCCATCCTTGCTAGTCCTGGGAAACAGGAGGAGACAAAAGTGTACCCTCACAGCTGCTTTCTGTCACTGTACTTTAGTTTGAGACAATCAGAGTAAGTAGATCTGTGCTCTGTTTTAGTTTCATGCTTGACTACTGTGGTGAATGATTTAAGGTCTGTGTGCCATGGAAGGAGGAAAATAAAACTAAAAACTTCCTAGATGGAAAGTCCTTCAAACACTGGCATACAACAGTTTTTTTTTTGGTGCAGTATGTATTTCCAATCCCTTAGAAGACTAGATCTAAACAAATTGTTCTACAAACCTATCATGTCTAGGAGAAGGGAGACTAATATTGGTGAAAGTGTAGCTCCAGACTACTGTGAGTCTCAGAGAAATTGGTATAACAAAATTGTATTTGTGTGGGAAGGGAAGCAAGGAATAACTAATTATGGAATGTCATATATCAACAGTTGTCTTTCTTCTCTCTTCAGAGGACTTCAGAGAATATTTTCTTAAAGTAATTGTCAACAGCTTCTATAATTAAAAAAAAATTGTGGAGAGTAGTAAAGAAGAAAACCTAATGCAGTCGAATTGCACATAGGAAATTTGGCTTCAAATCCTGATTTTCATGGAGTCTTGGCTTCCCCTGGTTCATTTGCTGAATGCCAATGGGGGCATTGCTGTTAGTTATAAAAGTTAGCACTGCATCTTCCTAAACCTCCAGCCAACCTTCCATTTTGCTGCTGCTCCCTTCACACTTTCAAAGCACATCAAAGAGGCCCCTTTAGGTACTGGAAGGTGCTCTAAGTTCTGCCTGGAACCTTCTCTTCCATTGTGACCCTGCCTGTGTGTTGCTCAGTAAACTGCAGTGTGTTGCCTCAGGCTGTCAGGGTAATTGATCAGGACTGGACTTCTAGGCCAGCACTGAGAGTTCACTGGATGTGACCAGACTTTGAGTGTATCACAGCATTTGTGAATTTGAAAATGGGGTAGTTCTTACTGAATGTAATTGGAATTACAGTGTCCCATTTGCCCTGCATTTCTGTTCCTTAGTGTTGAATTTGCTCTCACTCAGAATAAGCCCAGCTTTTCCCAGCTTTTCTTGATATTTGAGGTCAGTTGGGATGAAAAAGGTGTTATTTTTCTGCCAAATTTAATGCAACAAAAAAAACTGGCTGAACTCTGAAAGTGACCAGGTGTCAGGACTGATCCAATAGCAGCCCAAAGTTGTACTTTCCTGTGGAGGTAGTCAGTCTGTGTTCAGGTGTGGAGCTAAATTAGAAAAAAGGTAGAGTCCAGCATATGCAACAGGGAGAAAATGAAATTCTGGGTTTAAGTCCATGTGGTCTCTGGGTGAAGAAAAACCAGGAAGTTCCCCTGGTTTAACAGTGTGGTCCTTGGCCTGGTGCTCCTGAGGATCTGTTGCTTTGTCATCAGCATTTAGAGTTCTGGATTCCTCACTAACTGAGGAGAAGTTCTTGTGTAGCAACTCCCCCCACCACCCACAAAAGCTTTCTGTCAAGCAATGTGAAATGTCTTGTAGCCATAACACAACACACAAAAAATGCTGAGAAGCTCCAATATTGAAACCTCTCAGGCTAAAGACATGTCATGGTATGCTGCACAGAAATGTTACTCTGCCAACAAATGCTGTCCCTCCCACCCTGACTGCCATGTGACTCATTATTTGAGTATATTGCTCTACCCAAGCAAACATAAAGGAAAACATCCTAATATCTTGTAATAGTAGCTTGTCATCAGTCATGAGCATGAATCAATGGGTGTGTTACACTAATGAGAGAGAGCAGCTACCCTGCAGCATTTTAAGTGGTTCTCTGATACCCTGCAGACATCATGCAGGCCCTCCTGTGCAGTAATCCATGCCAACACTTTTGTAGCATTTGGTGCTTTCCACCCAGTCTCTTGGGCATTCTGCTCATCACAGGAAATGCCTGAAAATGCTGTATATTCACTGACTAAATACTTGTGGTTTGGTTTATAGGCCAGGCTAACTGCTTCTAAAAATATATTCCTTTCTTCCAAAGAAAGAGAGCTAGGGCTGCTGTTTGTTACTTTTCAAAGCCCCTCTACTATTCCACGCTGCTTGCAGTCATTCTAACCTCTCCTTTGTCATTTAGGTGTGGTTTGTGGGCAGCTTTTTATTGTTTGAGTAAGGCACTGAATGCTCCTTTACTTAATGCCTGCTGTTTGCCTGTGTGTAGGGATTTTTCTAACTCAGCATGTACAAGCTGTTTGAGGGAGTAGAATCAGATCCATGAAAGCCTCCACATGGGGAATTGCAGAAAAGGAGCTTAATTCAAGCAATTTTTAGATATAGTGATGTATTGTCCCCCACCAGCAAGCTTTCTGAATACAAGGGGTTTAAAAGATCTGGGTTTGCAAAGTAACCTCCTAAGGGATGGTTTCCTAAGGAATTAATCTCTGTCATTAACAGCGTTCATCTACTCACCATGATAACTGAACCTGCTTTCTTAAGGCAAATTCACAGAATTTTATGTTCTTTGTCATCTACCTATTCTAGACACATTCCTTTGGAGTGTAACCCTTCTGGATTGTATCCATTTCCTCACACTATTCCAAAGGCCATTGAGAGATAGTCAGCTCTGAATTACCATGGGCAAGGGCAGTTGCATAGGCATAGATTCAATTTTACACATTGTCTTTATGAACTTCCTCCAAGTAAATAGTCTGTCAAAAGCAAACTTGCGTTCACAGGGGTTCCAGGACAAGGGAAGAGACAAGAATCTTGACTCCATGTTTCAGAAGGCTGATTTATTATTTTATGATATATATATTATATTAAAACTATACTGAAAGAATAGAAGAAAGGATTTCATCAGAAAGCTTGAAAGGAAAGGAATGGAATATGGAATGATAAAATCCTGTGACTGAGCAGGCAGTCTGAGACAGCTGGACTGTGATTGGCCATTAATTAGAAACAACCACATGAGACCAATCAAAGATCCAGCTCTTGCATTCCACAGCAGCAGATAATCATTGTTTACATTTCATTTCTGAGGCATCAGCTTCTCAGGAAAAAAAAATCCTGGCAAAGGGGTTTTTCAGAAAATATCATGGCTACACAAACCAGCGAATGAATTATTTTCCAAGTTAGTTGAAAGGCTTGCCCAGTAACACAAGGAGATTACAGCACTCATTTGCCCTCTCAGTGACAATTTAAAAGGTCAGTCACCCCAAATTGTACCACTACAGTATATACTGAGGGCAGTTGAAGCTTCAAGGTCAGAACCAGCTGTAAAAGTGCAATCCTTACCATGAAGTTCTGACAAAATTTCCTGTGACCTTTTTCGCTGCTGGTAAGGGATAGGGATTCCTGATGCTTTGGGAGCAATATAAGTACAGAGCCATTGCAGTTAAGAGCGTGTTGGCACACGGATGGCAGATCACCTGGCTGGCTGTAGGCAGAAGGGAGCCCACGAAAGCCCAGGGAAGGCTGCTGGTGAAGCAGCCATCCCACCCGGCCTTAGAGCTGTCATCCCCTGCCTCTCGCAGGACTGGGGAGCTCACCCTTCCTTTTGAACTATGTATCTCGAGGCCCTTGGCCGCAGAACTGTTATGTGTAATCAGAGATTTTTATCGCAAATAGCCCGTTTTTCTGCTCGTTAGGCAGATGAACCGCCCAACTTCCCAGCAGCAGAGGGCAGCAATATAACCCCTGGCAAAGAGGACGGTTTAGTGCTTTATGAAATACAAGCTTTTCACAGGCTCATTCAGTTTGTTTATATTGTTGTTGAAATATGAAGAAGCTGTTCATTCTTTCCGCCTTCCCTCCCAGCGGCTCAGCACACAAGCTCATATGGCTACAACTTTCTGATGCTGCGGACGGAGCACAAAATGTCAATGACTTCCCTTCTCTCGCTGGGCTACAGAGAACCGACGCCGTGGCTGGCAATGCACCTCCACTGCTGCTCTTTTGCTTCTGATCTTTTTGCATAATTGAGCACACGCAGTAGGCTTTGTGCCTGGATCAGTGCTGCAGTGGAAACAGGTTTTGTTTCCTAAGTTTTCGTTGATTTTTTTCCCCAAAATACCACTTCGTGTATCCAAATAAATGCATGCTGGCAGTTGGCACTGCCAGTGATGAGCTGGTGTTGTTTCATGCACGTGTAAGTGCTGAGGTGCAGCCTCCCTGCTCGCTGGCCATTCAGAGACATTAACACACATCCCCACTTGTTGGCACGGAGCCACCGGCACGTGCAGGGATCGCCCGGGGCTTGTCGCCGGTCGCCTGGTGCTGGGTGACTCCCGGAGCTCCGAGTACCCCAGAACGCGACACTGTGAGAGATTCAGCCTCTCCTGCTGCATTTAATCTGCTAAAAATAGCAGAGTGCGGTGCTCGCCCGCCGCTGCCACCGCCGCGCAAGGACAGCCCGGCCCCGCCGCCCTCGGCGGGGGCTCCGCGGCCGGCGGCGCTAGCAGGGCAGGGCGGGCCGGCCCGGCTTACATAACACCGCCCGCCGGGCCGGGCCGCGGCGGCGAGGGCGGGCCCTCCGCGCAGCCCCCGCAGCGGCGGGGCCGGTGCCGGGCGGCCCCGCCAGGCTCAGCGAGCGCCCGAGCGGCCGCAGCGCGGCGGGGGAGCGGCAGCGCGGCCCGGGGCTGCCCGCGGGGGAAGCGGCGGCGGCGGTGCCGCTCGGTGAGTGCCACGGGCCCTGCTGCGCTGCTCGGGGCCTGTTGCCGGCGCTGGGGGGCTGCGGGGGGGAGAAGCGACGAGGCGGCGGCGCCTGGGACTGCACCGTCCCGTGTCCTGCCGTCCTATGCCGTCCCGTCCCGTGTCCTGCTGTCCCGTCCCGTCCCGCGGGCGGGAGCGCGGTGCGGCGCGGCACGGCACGGCACGGGGCAGGCGGGCTCGGCGGGGCTCGCTGTCAGCCCGCCCGGCTCCAGACCCGCCTCCTGTTGCTCGGCGCGCCGGGCGAAACGCGGCCGGGACAGCCCGGTCCCCGCTCGGCCGCCCGTCCGTGTAACGGGGAGAGCGGGCACCGCCGGGGCTGCAGAGCGGGAGCGCTGGCGGGGCTTGTCCTTGCCAGGACAGCTCCGTGGGTACTACGAGAGCTCCCTGTCTGCTCGTGCTACACCAAATACCGTAGCTGCAGTAACTGCAGCGTATCTCCCTAAGTAATGTACGCTGAACGGGCAAAGCCTTTTATTTAGCTTCTTTCAGAAAATCGCACCTGTCAGCCTGGTTCAGCACTTAGCTGCGTTCTGCAACTTTTCTTCAGATAGATGTCAGGCTCTTGCCAAAGCCAGTTGCTCAGCGTTACTGCCACATTTCTTCATCTGTAGGTTGCCGCTGCCAGGACTCTCACTGCGGTTTGCAAGGTCCTTGTTCCTCTTCTCAGAGGAACACTTCCCACTTCTCTCCCCTTCAAACCTATCGGATACATCCCAGCTTGGCTCTGGTTCCCCTTAAGGGGGTCTGACCTTGTCTCACATTTTCTTCCTAAACAGAAAATTTCCCAGTTTTTGTATTATAAAAGCAACTAACATTCTGTGTAACTTCTGTATGTAAAGTTCCCCCACACCCTAAAGTATACTGAGGCTTTCGTTTTTCATATACTGTTCTCTGCCATCTGTTTTATGTTTTATTTGCACATCCTTATTGGCTTGGCCTTGTGTGAGTTTAGATCTTTGTCCAGGAAAATTTTATTCTACTCAAATAGGTTAACAGACTGAAATCTGCAGGAATTCTGCATGTATATGATGACTAATTGTGAAAATTATGGTTGCAAGACACTGCTTTATTTTGTGAGTTTATCAGAGCAAGGATGCCTGTCTTCCCCTTTGCCTCAAATCTACACCTGGCTGTCTTGAATCATTAATGAAAAATAAAATCACTATGCTTCTCTTGCCACTTCCTTGCTGCTAGTTTTGGTTGTTACTTTTTAGCCCTTGGCATGGTGTATGTCATCTGAAAATCTTTGTACACAGTGTTTGTTTTCTGGGGAAAGAATTTTAAAAATGCCACAAAACTTTAAAAGCTGATTGGTTGCCTTCAAGTGTTTTTCTTCTTTTCCTGGAAGTGTCTCAATTCTGCAGCTGTTGAAATGCACATCAGCTTGGCACAGTCTCTGTGGCTGCCAAATGTGTGAGCCAGTTGGATCTCAAGGAAATGTAACTTATTGCAGTTGGTCTTGTGGCGACTCTTTGTTCCACAAGAAACAAACATCTTTTGGTGAGTCACAGCAGCATTGTTCCCTGCAAACTAGTTGTCAGGAAATGGAGTCTGACAATCCCAGTGGTCCCTCTATAAAAGCAGCTTTCCCCTACACCCAGTGCTGTTTCCATGTTGTTTGTGACTCATTAGATCCAGAGTCCCCTCAGATTCCCAAGGAAGACAGAATTAGCTGCTCTTCAGGGTGTGGTATTGTGGTGCTTGCCTCTCTTGTTGTATTTCTTCTGATAGTTCCAGTTGTTCCCTTCAGCCGTATTTCACTGCTCCTCCTTTCCCTCTCCCCTTGGCCAGGGCTTGTACCCTATCTCCAAGTCTGTTTCTGGCACGTGGCCTTTGTGCGCTAACCTCACTGGACTAACCTCATTGGCTTTTCTTTGGGAATAAGCCATTTTTTGTGCTCTATCTGTGGCTTACAAATCATCCTTAAAACTGTTGTATGCACTTGTGGATGCTTGGCTTCAGAATGTGGCTGTACCTGCATGCACATGACTTTGGAGAGCAATTCCACTGCCTCAGGGGATGCTCCACACCTGCATTGCAGCTTCAGAAAGATAACTGGCATCTGTTGGAAACAAGGTTTTTTGCCAGCATTTAATATATGTATACACATGAGTCTTGGTGTGTGTCCCTTATGTAATATTTTTTGCCATTTCTCAGTTTCTGCCAAGTATGACATAAGGAGAACAGCTCCAAGGTAATTAAGTTCCTGCAAATTTTGTAGAAACAGGCCAACAGGGAAAAGCAAGTCTAAAATCAGACACTTGCTAGTTTTCCCAAGTTTTTAGATCAGTGACTGAGTTATACATTCATATTTAGCCTCCATTTGGGAATAATGTGTTTGTTGCAAATGAAGCTGTAAAGACAAGGTGAGAAGGATTTTGTGAGTAAATGCTCCTGAACTGGCATCTCCCTTAAAACTTCAAAGAATACAAGTAACATTGATATGATACATTGCATTTTGAACATGGGAACAGAAAATTTTGGTACAATTCAGTGTATACTCTTAATCCATCAAGGAACACAGTTCTGCAGATCTGATTTCCTGAGGTGGCCTGGTCACAGAGTGCTTTGTTTTTACACCCTTGCATCTCCAGGGCACAACTCCTGTCTTTGTTCTGCCAGGCACACATTTGCACAAGTACAGAAGGGCTCTGATCTCACTATGATGACACTTTCTAGTGTCTTTAGATTTATTTTATTTTGACAAAATTGGCCAACAGTTTCAAGACTGCCATCATATAAACATAATTCCCATGAAACCAAGCAAAAGCAGTGACCATTCATCCTAACCCAAAATAATGTCTTCTAGCAGGACAAATCTCAGATCATTGGTAGCAATGACAAGATACTGCATTTCTGTTTTGATTTGGGGTTTTTCACTGTTAGTCCTTGTCAGTTGCAGATGGATTTTGTGGCACAGCTTTGATCTGTCCTCTCAAACATGTTCTGCCATAGACAGGTGCAGTACTGTCCTTAGAAAGGGCCCCCTTATAACTGGGTTGTGTATGTCTGTGTAAGGATTGTGGGCCAAGTGTGAATCTGGTAATTCAGGCATGTGAAATGAAAAGATCACATTGTAGCAGGAAAAATTCTTGAGCTCCAGGAATGTTAACAGAGAGTGCAACTGGCAAGGGAGTTTTTTCTTGGCATGTTTTCTATATGAAGACAAAGGTTTCATGTACCTGAGATCAACAGGAATAAATACCAGGTCCTTTAATACCTTTTTGAGTCTGGCTGAAAAAACCTTCTTACTGTCTTTGGAGCGCAGTAAGTGAAATACTTTTACTCTTGAAGGAAAATATATTCTAGGGTAGTGCTTACTGATGGTCAGTAATGCCTCAGCTTCTTCAGGCTGCAATTCCATGAAATTAAAACATTCAAAACAGGTGGTCAAGGTCCCTTTTGATCATGCAAGTCTGCTCTGAAACAACTGAATGATAGGAATTTAGTGTCTTCAGTTAATATTGGTTAAAGTAGTCTGAAATGACACAAGAAAAATTGTAAAGTGTAACAGTGTCATTAGCTGCTATCAAATGCAGTGTTTAAAGTTCAAAACAGCTTGATAATGATTAGTTATAGGGCCCAAATGTCACAGCCTTAAATTTTGCTTACATTTTGGTCTGAAATACAGTTTTATTGCCTGAGGCTGGTATTGGCATATGCAGACTTACAATATTTCTATGACTAATTGCAGTGTTGTCAGTATCAACTTAAATACAGTCTTGTTCTTTAGTTTGAAAGTTTACTCTTTGTTTTCCAGTGTTTGTTGAGGGTATAACAGTTGAAGTATCAAGGAAATGGAGTCTTTTAAACTGAAAGTGGAGATCCTTACATAAGGATTGCTCCTTACACACTCTTCTGCAATGCTGGAGCTCCAAGTTAGTCCTTGCCTTCCACAAGGAGGACTGATGATTCTGTAACAATGTCTGTTAGACATTGCTGTGGATGCACTGCTTTGTAGACATAAAGCAGCCTGAACTTTGCTTATCATATGTTCTTATATTGCTAATAAATTGTATCACAAGATGGTACTGCCTGAATTACAGAAAAACTATGCAGAGAGTAGAGCCCTGGGGTATTTAACTTCAGGTATCTGAAATGGCCCCTCCTCAATGCTGAGGAAAGAATGGTAGGTCTAACAGGGATGGTGGTTCTCACTGACACCCCATATCAGGTTAATAAGCAATCTTTGATGTCTCTGTCTATGTACACAGCTTAATTGCATTTCAAGGAAATTGCATTGATTTAATTTCTTTTCCTTAGACAGAAGTGACTTTCAATGTCTCTGCTATTACAAGCTTCTTTTCTATGTTAGATTTAAATAAAAGACATGGACTTGATAGTCCTTTATAGGACTTTATAGTCCTTCATATCAAGCAATTTCAAGAGAATTTCTGCTTTGACTATAACAGACTGAGGATTACAGGGCAGTCTCAGCCTTGGGATAACACTGAGCAGGTGCATAAAAAAACATGCTGTAAGAAATTAAAAGATAGCAGGAAACTAGGAGAACCAGGAGATTGTAATTTGATTGGAATTCAGGTGTCAAGCTGTGGCTTGTTTGTTTTGTTCTTGATTAGTGTTTATTTAGTGGCACTGAAAGGTGAAATACCTGCTGTTACAGTTGTGCTATGCAGAAAGCCTTTTGAGAAACATGACAGTAATACTTGGGAGTGCAAGCTGAGTGAGAGCCTCACGTGGCACAGCTTGTGCTGGGGAACTCACTGTTATATGTAGTAGATTTAGTGCCTGTCACCAGGGAATCCTAGATACACTTTACATAAGGCTGCCTGCTGCTCCCCTTGTGGTTGATTATGATTATAATAAGAATAGAAGGGATCAACAGCAATCACCTGGTGCAACTGCCTGACCACTCTGAGGCTGAGTAAGAATTGAATCACATTATTAAGGGCACTGAATGCCTCAAACACTGACAGGCTTGGGGCATTGACCGCCTCTCTAGGATACCTATTGCAGTGTTTGACCACCCTGTTAGGCAGGAAATGCTTCCTAACCTCCAGTCTAAACCTCCTAATGCGGCTTTGCCTGCCCCAAGTTAGCTCTGTGATCTTGAAGGAGCATGTACAGTCAGAGGTTTAAAATGGAACCAGTGATGTTGGATGCTTTGTGTGTTGCTGGGTCTGTCAAAGGCTGCATTGATTATGATGCTGTTGAGAGCACCAGTGTCTTCATCTGTGAACTGGGACACTAACATCTATTCCCACAGGGTACTCTTGATGTGTGTGGCAGCTGTGTTGTAGGTGCCAGGTGGGAGGGTGTCACAGGTGTGACAGAGTAAACCACCCACAGTGGATCTGGGTACCGTTTCATTTTAAAACCAACACTAGAATTTTCACCCTAAAAGATTATCTCACACATTGACTCGCCTACTCACTCATCTGGACTGAACAATAATAAATTAAACAGTGAAAAAAGTGTAGAGGTTACTTTTGGCTGTGTTTTATCTCCATCTCACATAGAAGTGATATGTTATTTAAAGCATTACATGCTTGTGTTATTTTCCTGCCATTATAATGAGACAATTGTATCATAAGAACATGTGTTGTTTCTGACTGAGGAGTTGTTTGAGAGATGTAACAGCTGGTCTTTATCCAGCCTCTGTGCCCCATTGTGGGTGCAGCCTGAAGGAGTTCAGGAAAGCTGAAGGTGGAAAGTGTACAAGCACTGATGTACCCACTGCATTTTCAAATCAGTTACATGCAAAGACTGATTGGGTCATGTGAAAAAATATCCTCCTACCTTAAAGTCTCTGTGATTAAATAAAAGAAATAATTTCTGTCAGTTCTGAAGCTGTCAGTTCTTCCCCAGGCTGTGCATTTCCTTTAGCTTAGATGATTTATTTTTCTTAATCCCAGAGTCTTTTCATGAGCACTTGAGTCTTTGGTAGTGGTTACATGAATGGCAGATGACAGCAGCTGGCAAATGTAGGTGATGTTTCTTATGTAAGTCAGCAGAATTGGTCTGTAGGTGCAGCAGGGTAAGCACAGGCTTTGTGTGAAGTACAAGACTTTAACCCTGGCTAATAACACTGGCTCAGTAAATGCCGCAGACGCGCATTAATTTAGATCTCCAGATTAAGAGAGCACCCAAGGAAAAATTTGCTTCTTGCCTTGTCTTTTAAGTCCACAGGAGTCAGGGTAGAAATCTTGGCTCTGTGACAGTATTGCCTTTGGCTTTACCAGAGCCTGGGATTTTCTCTTGTCTCCTCAGATTATAAACCTTCTGACTCCATTAGTTGAGCTGCTGGTGTGAAATACCAATCTAGAGAACATGTCTGCAGCCTAACAAAACAGAAAATATTTCAAGCATCTTTGGGTTATTGTTTGTTTGTTTGAGGTTTTTGTTTGTTTAGGTTGTTGTTTGTTTGTTTTGGTGGATTGGTTTGGTTTGGTTTGGTTTTTTTCTACAAGAGAAATTCCTGTTTGGGATGGAGCTACCAGCAACCCTAATGGTAATTTTGCCTTCAGTGTTACTTTATTTCTCCCTTCAGGTCTTTGCTTGTCCAGATATTGCATATTGTGATAATATAGAGACTCAAAAGCCATCTGGACACAATCCTGAGTAACATTCTTTACTAAGGGACACAGACTGAGCAGGGAGTTTGGATTAGATGAGCTCCAGTTGTCCTTTCCAAGCTCAGCCATTCCATGATTCTGTAAATACCTCGTGATGGAGGCGAGCTGGTGCTGTCATTCTGGTCTGCAGAGTGAAGTAGTATTTGCAGTCTGATTAAAGAGCTGAAGGTGTTTATTAAAACCACTTTTATAAGTAATTATGTCGGCACATTTAATCCCAATACTTAAAATGTCACAGCCCCCACCTTTTTTTAAGTCCTTTTATTGTTGAATGGTTAGTTATTGTAGTTAGTCAGTGCTGAGGAATCTGCCTGGATGTGCTTCAGTGCTCTGCAGGTTATTGTTTTCTATAGTGCCCTTCCTGTGTCAGCTATCACTGGTATTTGTGAAGTGCTGTTATTGCTACTAGCAGGTTACACCTTAGTTTGGGGATTTGCAAATAGATGTTTTTCTCAGTTAAGCAACTGTATCAGCAGCTAACCTACTTCTTGGTTCTTTTAGTCTTGTTCAGATCAGATCTGATATTTTTCAGGGTTTGGTGTGTGGGTTGAAATTTTTTTTGTTTGTTTCTTTTAATGCTAACTGGTTAATCAAAATACTTTCTTTGGTTGGTTTTCCTTGCTGAATGGAACAGAGCATAATGATGACCTAAGCCAAACCTTTAAGATGCTCAGCTTGCCAGGTGGGACACCTGAATCATTAGGCTGTGCCTAATGATTAGGTTCTTCATAACAATTCATGATTTACACAGAGTGAAACTGTGCAAAACCAGAAAGAGAGATCAAGAGCTTGATACCTGTCTGTGCTATCCCTGCCAGTACCTCTGAGCCCAGTACTCGGGACAGCCTGATTGCTTGATGTGTTTCTTTTCTGAAAAGTCCTTTCACAGCAATTCCAAACCAGATTCTTTGGTGAGAAGCTCTGACAGTCCCTTTACACCAATGTTACTCTAATTCACAACTAAAACATAGTTAGAAATATGTTCTGCGGAGTAGTAAGAATATATAACACAGTTGCTATGGTTGAAGAAGGATTTTTATACTGCTGCTCTGTTTCCTATCTAAGGGGTTTCATAGCTCTTTGTCAGAGCTTAGACAACACTATAATTTATAACCCTTGCAGCCCTGCTGGGGTGATGAAGTCTGTCTCCTGAGCAGTTAGAGGACAAATACATCCCTGCCTGCTTGAAGATGCAGACTGTTAGTGGGCAATGAGGCCACCCTGCCCCGAGTATCACTTACAGTAGATTAATCAGTGGGGCAGTGTAGTCATTTAACTCCGTGGGCTGCACTGGGTTTGCAGAAATGTTTCCTTCTCAGTGCCCATGGGCTGCTAGGTAATCTGAGATCATCCAACAGATGTGTTACAAGAGTTACAGCTGCAGCAGATGTTACCACAGTTACAGATGTAACTGAATCCCTCTTTGAATTTAGACATGTCAGCCCGAAGGAGGGGCCATTCAAATGCTTTCTGCTACCACAAGAGAAGTGATAGCTGGCCAGAAGAGTTTCATCCCTTGCTGAAACTGAAAATGGACTTCTTTATGTGGGAAAAAATGAGAATGGGAGGTCAGATGCTGTGAGGACATTTGGAATATTTTGCTGAACCTGGTTTCCTTAAAAAATACAGAAAAATGAAGTTCACTCTAAAGGAAATTATGCTCAAGTGGTAATGTGGTATTTATATATTTAAAACATGTTGTGATACTAACTTACAGAAAGTTTTGTGGGAATGCTGCATTTTTCACTGTTAGTTTGATCCTCTCATTGCTGCCTCTAGCTTGTGGCTGTCTGTGCTCACCAGGGGAGCTCCTCTGCCTTCTGGATTAGTCATCCAAAGAGACTGATTCTTACCTTGCTTTAGAAGCTGCTGTGCATAGCTGATGTTAGCCACATATGCTCTGCTTCTTCAGTACTACTAGTTTCAGTGCTTTTTTTTTTAAATATAAATTTATTTTTTCTTGTGGGACTATGGCAAATTTTCAGTGACTGTGGATATACCACAAGAGAGGGGAAGGGAAAAGAGATGAAGGGGTTCCCTTATAGGCATTTAAAACCTCCCATTGAAACAACACAATTCTAAAACAACCATGATTTGACTTTCAGATAAGTGGACCAATCTCCAGTTTACGTCCCCTAGGCATCATATAGTTTAGTCTGCATGTGTTTTGAGATGTTCTTATCCTGATTTGTTTTGAGATATTCATATAGTTCTAAGGATTATTCATGTTAACAAAAGGCTAACAAGACAGTTGGAAATAGCTGATATATCAGTTCCCTCTCTAGAGGTACAATCAGCACGGCTAACTCTTAAGATGTTCCTCCTCTTCTGTCCCTTGGGGTTTTTTTACTGAAATTCTGTTTGGTTGGCTGAGCTGAGGTCACTGCTGCACATGGGGGTTACAGCCTCTCTGAGGCCACTGGTCTTCAGTTAATTCTCTGTATTAGAAACTTCACAGGTTAGCTTGATTGACATTTTCTATTCCACTGTTCTTCTTCCACTAGGTTGTCATTAATCTTTGTTCCTCTCTTCAGTTTTTCCCTATGCTTTTCCCTTGTGCTTCCTGGTTCCAAAATGGATGAAGAGGCTCACAGCTTTATCCCTGTTTTTATCTGTAGCTTCTAATTTGGAGGTAGAATTCAAACCAACTTTTCCCCTCCATGTTTTGCTTTCACTGATTTCTCCACCTCTCCTCCATATTAGTTGTAATTCTAGAAATGCTGCTCAGTGTAATATAGAGTATGGCATACAGCAACTAAAAAGGTTGAGAGATTGTGGCCTTAGGGACCTGCTTTGCATTTGCACCAACTTGAGTAAGTGGCCCCTGTTTTGGTCCTGGAGTGTATTAGATGTACACCATTAGGATGATGCAAAGGGTAGTGGGCTAGATAGACCAAACCCGTGGGTATTATTGAATGTCTAAACACAGGATCTTAATTAATCAAGGGAGAATGCTGCTTTATATTTTCCAATAGTTTTGGGGGATTAGGGAAGGAAAATTCATCATGTGGTCCATCATGAGGGACAGGTAATGCCTGCAAAGTATATTCCACTCAGCCAAATTGTGCAGCAGAGGTATTTCCTGGAAATATCAGCTAACCTCCTTTTTGTCTTGCGTGATTGTAACTGAGAGCAGAATCTAGATTAGTGTGTCAGTTTGTGAAGGGAATTTCCTGCTAGAGACCTTGAGAGTGAAAAAGAAGTGGAAGATAAGGAAAATTATTATTATATTAGAGCACGAGTTAATGATTTGTAAAATCTCAGCTCTGACATACCTCTCTGCACTTTTACTTCTTGCTGGCCTCCATCCTGTGTATTCAGTTGCCATTCAGCAAACATCTGTCAGGCATAATAATTTCAAGCATTAATCCTCACAGGAATTAACCAGCTTGTTAGTTGATGACCTGAACTAGATAGTTTCTGGGGATTATTGCTATTTAAATCTCACCTACGTTTTAAACAGTGGCAGCATGCCCTGCTCTGGGTTTCTTTTCTTTCTCTTTTTATTTTTTTTCTGCACTGATATATCTTTGGGTTGCCATCTCCTCTTTCACTCCTGCAGCACGGGAGGAGGCAGAGAGGAAGTTCTGTGCTTCCTCTACATTAGTAAGGAGGAAGCCACAGGTTTCTCTTCGTGCCACACTTGGTCGTGCTGCCAACTGTGCTGAATTGCTGTTCTAACACCCAGTGGAGGCCAGGCTAGATTGGACCTGCCATGCTGGGAAGCCATCAGGAAACTTTGATGGAATCACCACAGACTTTCACCTACTCTTTTTACCAGATTTCCCAGGATTTTGGTAAGGCTTTTACAAGGTTACTTTTATTTCATAATGTAGTGAGATGGTTGTGACAGGCAGTGTGTCTGTATCTTTTGTCTTCTAATAACTTTTGCACTCATTTTCTGCTTCGCATTAAATTTCTCAGAGACGTGGAAGTGTTAAAGACATCAAGTGTCTTGAAATTTCACAGATTTGAATTTTAGTGAAAGGGGAACTAGAAGTCAGTGGCCTGCTGCAGGAGAGCCATGACAGAGGGTTCTGGCAGCAGGCAGCTGTGAAGGGTGCCAAGATCAGCCCATTCGCGCGCTTTTCTCCAGAGCCAGCCCACGCCTCCCTCCTGCCTGCTGCCACAGTGCTGGGGGAAAGGGTGGGGGCCCAAGGGTGAGGGCCCAGTGCAGTGAAATAAGGCTTGATAAATTGTTCTGTGAGCAGCAGCCAGGATGGGGAGCTCCTTGATGTAAGGCAGGAGAAAGGAAGCCAAAATATCCTGACTGCGGTGTGCAGCAGAAGGGTTGGAGATAAGGGACAGTTGGTGAAGTTAAAAGAGAAGTCTGTTGGGAGCTGGGAGTGTGGCTGGCACGCAAGACATGATACCAGCTTTTACAGCCCCAAAATGCTTGCTGAACTGGGACTGCTGAGATCCCTGAAGTTTCAGTTTAAGGTCACATATATAACTGTTGAAACATGACCTGGGGGTATGCAATAGGGAAAAAAGGGGATTAAAGAAATTCAGATTTATTTTTTAACTAGGGAGCATAGTTTGCACAAACCCTGTTGCTTGTGTTGTGCTCATTGAACCCAAACAAGATCATTGGAGGCTCTGCTCTGTGGTGCTTCAGCAATTGTCATCAGAGCTGGACATATTTTCCTTCAGGAAGAGGATAACTGGCTTCTCCTGTTTTATGAATCAACCTTTTGCAAGGTACCTGCTGAGCCCTGATCTGTAAATTGAAAGGGAAATACTGGAGAAAAATTTCAGTGATATGAAATGCCTTTAAAGTACAGCAGGTGTTTGTGTTACCTTTAGAAGATGTCTTTGGAGACTAGTGGGGAGATATTTTTATTTCTTTTAGACCAAAGTTGAGTTTGTGCCATGATGTCTATTACTTCTTGTAGAAGAATTCTGTTATTACTGGGGTTAAACAAATCTATAACTTTATACCTCTTCCTTCTTTCAAGTATTTGAGAATGGGTAGTGCTATGTCTGTCTGTGTGTGTACCAACCCTTGGCTGATAGGGACCCTTGTTGCTCTAAATGTATCTCTGTGTTAGCTCTCTGGCAGTCCCAGGGTGTCACAGACATCTTGTATGAAAAACCCTTTCCTTAGGATTTTTCCTCCTGAGAAGCTGAGAGGCCTCAGGAACAAAATGTAAACAATGATTATCTGCTGCTGTGGAATGCAACAGGTGCATCTGTGATTGGACTCATGTAGTTGTTTCTAATTAATGGCCAGTCACAGTCAGCTGGCTCGGACTGTCTATCCGAGACACAAGCCTTTGTTATTCATTCTTTCTTTTTCTATTCTTAGCTAGCCTTCTGATGAAATCCTTTCTTCTATTATTTTAGTATGGTTTTAATATAATATATATTATAAAAAAATAAATCAGGCCTTCTGAAACATGGAGTCAGATCCTCATCTCTTCCCTCATGCCTGGACCCCTGTGAAGGTTGTCACACCAGGGATATGTCCTGTAATATTTAGGGTGGAATTTTCAAACTTGCTGAGGAGCAGCACGCCCTGAGGCCCCCTTGGGGCCCGAATGGAGCACAGCTGCTTGATCTCTTCAGGAGTTTGTGGGGAAAATAAAGAACTTTGGTCTCTCGTAGTACTCCATTTCTGAAAGGCAGTTGCTGTGAATGACACGAGTGAGGAGCAGCAGCAATGGCTTTGCTCGTGAGGAGCAGCAGCAATGGCTTTGCTCGTGGGGAGCAGCAGCAGCAGCAATGGCTTTGCTCGTGGGGAGCAGCAGCAGCAATGGCTTTGCTCGTGGGGAGCAGCAGCAGCAGCAATGGCTTTGCTCGTGAGGAGCAGCAGCAGCAGCAATGGCTTTGCTCGTGAGGAGCAGCAGCAGCAGCAATGGCTTTGCTCGTGAGGAGCAGCAGCAATGGCTTTGCTCGTGAGGAGCAGCAGCAGCAGCAGCAATGGCATTGCTCGTGAGGAGCAGCAGCAGCAGCAATGGCTTTGCTCGTGGGGAGCAGCAGCAGCAATGGCTTTGCTCGTGAGGAGCAGCAGCAATGGCTTTGCTCGTGCTGCTCAGCACGGTCATTATCTGCCATCACCGCTTTAACTCTCCGGTTCCCCTTGGCTGGGGGCCGGCTGCCGACAAACGCGGCTCACTGCTGGCTCCTGCTGCCGGCTTACTCTGCCTGAGGGTTGATGAATCTCAGCAGGAGGAGGTTTAGACCCCTCTGGGTTTACAGACCCCAGGGTTTCAGTCCCGATCAGCCATAAAGGATTGTTAACACGGCGTTCTCCTCCCCGTCGCCAGTCCCGGCCGGCTGCAGGCCCAGTGAGGCCGAGCCCAGATGTGGCCACAGCGCCTGGGCAGCTCCCACTGTGGGAGGGGGACAGAGACGGGAAACTGCAACCCTTCAGGCAAAAATGAGTCACGAGAACGCAGCCTGTTTAATTCAATTCCAAAAATGTTCTCAACCACTCACAATTAATTCATAACCAGCGTTTTGCAGCGGTCTACTTTGTTTCTGGGATGAGGTTGCTGACGGTTCCAGCAGTGTGTTTTGTTTGGGACACAGGCAGGCCTTGTTTGCCTGTGGGTTTCTCTGAACACAAACCAGTGCTGTTTTGCAATATAAACCCTGATATTATCAGATTAATGCAAATACTACTTTTAATTATGTACGGAGTGCTGACTGTTTAGGTATAGCTATTTACTGTTTCGGTATAGCCTCCTGTATGTTGTTGACAGCATTGCAAGTGTTCATCTCTTTCAGGGGTGATTTGTCTCCTTCTTTATATAAATGGATCTTTCTGTTCCATGCAAATTAAAATCTGCTAATTTTTCCATAACCATATGCTTTGATCCCAAGAAAATAACTTTTAATCAACAGCTTTAGTATCTAAAATTAGTATTGTCCTACTTGCTACTTTTTTTCCAATTCCATAAGTCTCACTTTCACTCTATAAATATATCACTAGCATAACTGAACTGATAATGTTTTGAAAGATATAGCTAAGAAATCTTGTTTTGGAGAGTTAGTCCTTCAGCTGTTTTAAATGGGACAAAAGACCTGTGCCCTTAGAGCATTCTTGCAAAATACTTGCAAGTTTCTAAGAAATATTTCCGGTATATACTTGACTCTAAAGATTTATGAGTTTAAAAGCCATGTGCTTATTGCTCCAAGTTACACACTCAGAGGTGGAGTAGTCAAATGATAGTCAAAAAATATTTTAGCACTGATCTTGTAAGGGGAAAAAATTGCATGTTTAAACCCCCTCCCCCCAGATCCAAATGTGGAAACCGTGATGTGGAACAGGAAAGAATACAGACTTGCAGACAGATTGACATCCTGTAGCCCTGAGCATTCATATTACAACTGTGGGCCACTTCAGAACAGAGAATTCCTGAAGAAGGTGAATTATCCCACCTCTGGTATGGCTCCTTGCCTGGAAGTGCCCCCTCTCTTGCATGACTGGCTATGGAATTGCAGGGCTCCTACCCAGGCTGTCCCACCACAGCCTGTGGGTCAGGGCAGTGAATCCCCTTTCCTGGTGGGAGATCCAGCCCATGCTGAGGCCACATGCTCCAGCTGGGCTTGAGAGTCTCTTCCTGAGTATCTCTGCTTCCAGGGTGAAGGGCATGGGAGGTGGAAGCACTGCAGCTTGCACAGAGCAGTGGCAATGCAGCCGAAGTCTGTGACAGCCCTTTCTTCCCTCCATCACTCCATGTCCCTGAGTACACACTGATGCCTTCTTTCATTGCCAACCCCTTCTGTCTTGTCCTCTGTAATCTCTTTGGGACAGAGGTATTATCCTTTTAACTGTAGGGCACTTCTGCTCAGCCAGGGTGCTGTCACAGCTTACTGGTCCTGTGTGGCTTAACACTCTGGAGTCCTGATTGTGGCACTGGCCCTTGGGAGCTGCCATGTGACAAACTGCACTCAAACAGGGAGAGCTGTTCCCAGCCAGCCAGGGAAGATGGGCCATTTCTCATTAGGGTTCTGATGCCAAACCAAAGCTAAGCAGCACAGCTGAGTATGAAGGATTGCCAGGAAGAGTTACTTGGGAATAGTCTGCAGAGCAAAACTAATTTGCAAAGTATATTTGGCCAATAGGGATAACCACACCTCTGAGAAAATGAGGTTGTCTGTACACAACAATATGATCAGCAAAAGAGGAATGATTTCTCATTCCTGAATTGTTCCCTGATCTCTGGCAAGGAGCAGATCCCACGGGGGTTTATTATCAGTATATCAGTGCTGTGACTGGTGCCCAGTACTGAGGGATCATGCAGTTCTCTGGAGGATAAGTGGAAAATAATTGAATACATAAATTCTAGTCTCCAGAGACTGTGAAATTAATGCTGTTGGCTTGCAGGGCTTTTTTGTCAGCTGACTGATGGTAAAACTTAGGGAGCTGACAAAAGTTGAAACCAAATCTACTCAAGAACTTGTCCCCAGCTGCTCAAGATGCAGATTGCTGGTAAACCCACAGATATCTCTTGGGTAATCTCCCCATCAGATTCCCTGGACCTGAAGAATCTTTCCTGAAGTTGTAGAGCAGAGGTGTTAAACCTGTGATTTGATTTCCCAGACTAAAGTGTCTGTGAATGGTAACTGGGAAAATGAAGGCTCTTGTCATTAAGTTTAAAGTCACTAAAAAGATATCTGCTTCTCAGCAGACACTTGAAGTGGTACAGATTAGAAGAGGCTGAAAATCTCCCTCTGCAGCATTGATTAACAGAATCTTCAACTTTGTTCTTGTCCTTTCAAGTATTTCCTTATTGCTCAGAGGCAAGAAACAAAGTGTCTTTGAACCCAAGTTGTTATCTGTAAAAGGGATAGGATAGTCTTACTTTCCAAGAGGGCTGACTGAATAAATGCTCTAAAGACTGTTTA
The DNA here is from genome assembly GCF_035770615.1 of Melospiza melodia melodia. Classification (NCBI taxonomy): domain Eukaryota; kingdom Metazoa; phylum Chordata; class Aves; order Passeriformes; family Passerellidae; genus Melospiza; species Melospiza melodia. The sequence goes on from NC_086199.1 coordinate 14,910,075, forward strand.
TACCTCAATAATGTGGGAATAGAAAAGCAGAATCTAAACCAGACAGCTATCTAATGCAGATACTCTGTCTCCTTGATGGTAAAAAAAATGTTGTAGACCAGAACTAAAACCCTGCATTTAACTTATCTAATGGAATCACGGCAGACCAACCTGTCTCCTAGAGTGACCTGGAAATGCAGAAGTTGTGTGTGGAGTGTATGGAAATGGAGAGAGACTTGTAATTAAGAGTCCTCACTGTTTTTACTTCCAAATGACTTGAAGACTGAAATAAAAAATAAAAGTGCTGTGATTAGATCTATTGATTATCATTCCCTAGAAGGGAAGATGGCCCCAGGACTCAATTCTGCCTTACTTGTGTGCCATGATTCCATTCAAGTATAAACCTATTTTTAAATTTCAATCCCCTTTTTTTTAAGGAAATGGCTTTTTAGACCTGAGAATTAAATTTTTCTCCCAGCAATCTTAGGAAACAAAAAGATATCCCACTTGTACTGGCTCTCACCAAAGTCTGAAATCAGTTTTTAAACAAATGGCTGGAAAAAAATCAGGCATTTTTTTGAGAGTTAGCCTGCACAGAAGATGTCTCTGCTTTTCAGTTTTTGGTAACAAAGAGAATATTGTCAGGTGTGACCATGTTGTGGCAGAATGCCTTGCAGTAGCCATAGGTTTCCTGGGGATTGTTTTGTGAGGGAGAGGAAGAGGCTGTGATATGGATGGTGCTGTATGTGCTCAGAGTGATGCATTCCTTGGGTGAAGGGGATGCTTGCAATGAGGATATGGATGTGTTTATTCCAAAAACCCTTATTCACAATCTAGCTCCTTAATTAGGACAAACAATTGCTGACTGTCATAAACATTCACTGTCAGCAACACAGGAGAGGGCTGTGTTGGAAGATGGCCAAAGTGATGGGATTATGTTTTGAGCCTCTCGAAGATTATGCTGGAAATAACTGCACCTTTTATTTGAAACCTTGAGAGCTTCTGCACCTACTCAGGCAGGTTAGCTGGGCTCTGCATGGGTGCAGCTGCTGTCCTGGAGGTTTTCAGAAGCTGGTAAGGCTGGCTGCATTCAAAATTCACAGTAGCTCCTCCTGGAGTAGACCAAGAATATTCAGCTTTGGAAAGGCCAGGGTCAGTGCTCTGTGGTCTGTGCCAGCCCCTGACCTGTGCTCCAATCTGAAGCAGACAGAGCTCCCAGCTCTGTGCCTCCTCAGAGCTCCCTTTATAGTGTTTAGGGAAGCTGAAAAGTTACTAAATTATCCCAGATACAATTCCCAGAACCAAAATTGCTTCCACATTCATACATTTGTCTAAAATTTGATACAGTTCAGTGGGCTTTTTTAAATCTTTTCTTTTTCCACATTCAATCCCAGAACCAAATGAAAAGGGTTATGAAAAGTTTGAAGTATTTCAATAATTGGAAAATAGTCTCCCTAATGGTGAGTGGTTTGAATTTTCCTGGAGCATTTTTGTACTTTTATTTTTGTAAGAACTGGATTCTGGAAACCAGTCAAGTAGTACATGCATATAAGAATCCAAGACATATTGAAACAATTTTAAAGCCTGTGTTCTATAAATGTAGGGCTTGAAAGAATGTGTAAAATGGGAGTGGTTGTAAGAAATGTTTTAAGAGATTTAAATTTAAAAAAAAACACCAAAAAGCAAAACCCCCAGTATGACTGGCAGAGAGAAAATAGTACATTAAGAAACATTGCAAAATAATAGGACAATCCTAAGAAAAAGACACTACACTTGCAAAATAACTTTAAAAGCTCTCAGCAGTGTATTACAAATATTAAATAAGTAAGTCTTGCCATGTCCCAGAAGAGTTATCAGATGCACTGGCATGGCTTCTGCAGTGGCTGTACTTAAGGGAGAACTGCTCAGAGAAATTGCCCAGCGAGTGCCACATGGGTTACATGAGGGGTGACCTCTGCCTGTGTCTGTCAGTGGAAACCCAGAGATGTCCCTGGCTCCCAGAGCTATGAGACAGGGCAGTCAGCTAATTCATTTATCTGCTCCTTCAGCAAGATGGTTCCAAGACTACAGCTGAAACAAAGCTGCCTCTGCATCTCTTCAGTCCAGCCCAGCACTATTGGAGCAGATTTTACAAGCTAAACCCAGTTTGCTGTTGCCTTGGATCTCTAATTCATGCTGTGGTGTTCAGACTGTGGGCAAGCTGGGGGTACAGCATGTGTGCCCTCCAGCATCCTTCCAGCTGCCCCTTCCTTCTCCAGGATTTTGGGGAGAGGTGGTGGGAGTACTCTGACTTCCCTCCTTGCTAAAACATTTTGTGCTTGGGTGAGAGAGGGGAGAGGAGTGATGCTGACTTGAGACAAGGGTGGGCTGTGTCAGGTGTTCACCTTTCCCTCCTCCAAAGGTACAGCTATCCCATGCATGTAACAGCCCCAGACAAAGCAGAGCAAGCCCTGGGTGTGCTGTGGGTGTGCAGTGGGTCTGGCAGAGCTGGGCAAGGGCTGAGCCATGGTCCCTCTGTGGCACTAAATGTGTGTGTGCCTACCCAGACACTGCCATGTTCTGGGGGTCACAGGGGTGATTCAGGGAAAGCAGGAAGAGTACTTTTGTGGGAGAAGTTCAACTACAGTTTTCTGCAGGTAATCTGCCTTACATTTTCCTGTTCCTAAAATGTGCTTTTTGTAACCTGTGGATATACTGCAGGAGCTGTCCTGGGTCAGTTCTGTTTAACACCCTGAAATATCTGCATCTGGACAAATAAAACTTGGTTTTGCTCAGCATCTCATTATCTGTGCCAGAATTTCTTACACACACAGTTATTGCCCTCATTTAGTAATATGTATAGAGATGCCAAGTGATTTCTGCAGTGTAAATGTGCTTTCCCCAGTATGAATTAATACACTGATTCAAGTGGCATTAAATGAAAAAGGTTTTGAACAGCTGGATATGTTTGAAAATAACTGTGAGAAAAACAATTTTGTGCAAATTTCTCAGAGGATCTCACTGGTGATTAAGGGAAGACTTTGCATGGCACAGTGGGTTCCAGAGGCTGAGCCTGGGACAGGGGCTATACAGGTACCACTGTACAGGTGTCCCTAATGGGCTGCTGCTGTTACAGATTGGTGTGTGAATAGTGGCTTTGCCCAGCTCCACAGCTTAGCTCTGTTCCAGGAGCCACTTTGTCTCCTTTGTCCTTTTTGTGCTGATCAGGGTCCAGAAGTATTGCTTAATTTCATCTCCAGAAGTATTGCTCAATCTCTTAGTTCCAATGATGCAAGAGAAATGGGGTGAATGCTCTTGAATGCTTAACTTTTATCTACTAATCATTAGTCCCAGCTTTAGAAGAACTTGCAAAGGTGTTACAGATCTTGCCACATCTCAAATAGACAGCAGTTGTTCCTCCTCCCAAGCAGAGAGTAAGTCAGAAATCATACTTTTATTTTGCAGGTATAAACCATGCTGTTAGTGCTTGGGAAGGGTTCCAGAGCGAAAGTCAGGCACTGTAGCTGATTGCTTCAGCCAGCATCTGCACAGAGGGAGGACAGGAGGTCTCAAAAGGCAGCCCAAACCCATGTCAGATATTGCAGATTGTAACCACGATGAAATCCACCTGGGTATTGAGTCCATGCTAAATTTAATCATCTTTGTGGTACTAGATACAGGAATTGCTTGGTCAGAATCAGTCAATGGTATTTTATTGCCTGTAGTTGGAGTAGCAAAGTGTTTCTCTTCCTTTGCAAGCTGGTGCTCTTAATATTGAAATAACTTTTTTTTTGTGGTTTCCTGTGTTGACTGCTTACGTGGATTGACTGTGTGTGGGTTGGGGGAGGCTGTGTTACTGGGAGGTTTTGACAGAAATTCCTTGTGCTCAGAGAGCAGCAGCATGAGGGCAGAGTGTGAGTGGGGTTTTCTTCCTGTTGGATGACAGCAGGTTTTCCACTGCTTCTTAACCATGTTAGATTGCCCTCAACTTTTTGTAAAAAATAGGACTAGGATAACATTATGTTCTGTATTGGCTACTCCATGACTGGAGTACTGAAGCCAGTTTTAAATATGTTATGGATGTTGCCAGGAATAGAAACCTCTCCTAGGAAATGACTGCCACTTCTTGCCAGGGTCTATCCAGCAAATGCCCTGTGAGTTTTTGTTTCACAATAGCATAATTTGGAACCACCACAGCTCATACCTGATCATTCAGAAACTGTTTGCCTAGAAATGTATGTATGTAAATAACTAGGGGAGTTTTAGGGGACAGTCCCTCTACAACTGCCAGATAGACTGAGAAATGTTGATGTGAAAATGAATTGGTTTTTCAGCTGCAATGAGATGTGTGCTCTTTTCCAAGAACGCGATTATTGTAGTTCAGAAATGTCAGTTCTGAACCAGTCATAGTTGGAGAAGGACACAGCTATCTAGCAATCCACTGAAAATAACATTACTCCCATTAGCTGCCTTCCTCTTTAGCACTTTTGTGATGTAAGTCAATGATTTTAGCTTTAATTATATATCCCGTCATGTTTTTATATTGGAGAGAGGGAGTAGCTGCCCATGCCACACCACCCTCCCTAAATCCAGTACATCCTGTTTTGTTTTTAAAAACTTTTCAAGGCAAGGTGACTCTTTCTAAAGCTACTCTCAGGTTCTGAGAGCTGCAGCCTTAGATTCTGACCTGTCTGACAGGTCTCCCTTATGGAGGAATTCCATCCTTCATGAAAATGCAACTCCGCTGACCTGCACAGGAGCTCTGACCCCATCCTCTGCTCCAGCTGTCCCCATGGGTGGTGCAGTAGCTGCTCTGCAGTTCTTTTATTCTGCTCTGGGACCTGTTGAGTAGAAAGCCTGCTGAGAGCCAGGAAGCAACAGTTCAGACTGTTGTGAATGCTGACATTTTGTTTTCTCTGGTCCAGCGTGGAAGAAAACTGACTGCGAGCTGCAGGAAGGACCTCTAATATTGCATGAATCCTTTTACCTTGTGGAGAGGAACATTGGCAGGATGGTGGGGAGCTTTCTGCTTGTGAGCAGATGATGGCTCTCTCTTGTAAAGACTGAGCTGCTGAGAGCTGTGGTGGTTGCAAAGCACCGTTGGCCCAGCTTCACCAGGAGCCATGCTCTGCCTCTCACACTGAGCACTTCTTCCACATGAATTGTTTCATGGAAGCTGAGGGGCTCTGTGGAACTGAATTCTGCACAAAAAACTTGGATTCAGTAATTAAGTCTCAAACTTTGTCCTGAAAAAATCTTTCAGAGATAAATAACAAAGAGGAAGAATATTTTATTTTCCACAAAACACTGGCTGCTTGGCTGGCAGTATTGTAGGATGTGATCCAAACCCATTGAATGGCAGTGGCTCTTGTTCTGTTCACTTCAGTGGAGCTGACCTACAGGGTGCTCTGTTATGGCTCATCCTTATTAGTGAGGTTTAGTCCAGCAGTCCTAGGGGTGAGCCTAGGATGGCTCTGCTCTATTGTACAGGCACAAAGGAGCTGTCTGGGCAGTGGAGAGCTTGTGCTCTAAACAGAGACATCAACAGAGCAACCAAGCATCACACATTCCTGCTGATTGGGAATGGGCAACAGGAGAGAGAGAGAGCAAAATGAAAAGCTTGGAGCCTGGTATAGAGTAAAAGAGATGGCAAAAGAGGACATCCACCAGGGTTGATAATCCCCTGTGAAGGCTTGTTTGTCATTTGTCTTGGAAGTTGCTGGCCATTTCCCATTGCCTGTGTATCCCAGACTCACTGCATGTGCATTCAGGTAACCTCTGCATGGTCTCAGCACAAGAAGTTAACTGAGAGTCTAAGCATCTGATCCTGTTCTCAGCATCTTTAACACCTCTACAACAGCAGTTTATACACCTCTAAGTTAAGCATGTGCCAAAGTATTTCATTACTCTGGTGTCAGGTGCTCAGTACATGAGCCTGGAAGGGCACTGGAAGAGCTTTACACTGACATGGCTCTGGAAGGAAAACAGAAGGTGTTTGTGTTTGATGTAGCTAATCTGGAATACACACAAACACCAAATTAATCTCATTTAAAAGCTTTGAATTAAGTCTGTTTACTGTAAAGGATCCTCCCACAGTTCTCCACCTTCTTTTTGTTTCCTGGTGTATTTTCATTTGGGAAAGCTGCAGTGTGGATATGTTCTCTGTGCTCAGCTGAACAGTGATCCTGCTGCAGCTTTTGGTATTACTGTTCAAAAAGGAAAGCCACAACATCATTGGCTTTTCTCCCTTTCTCCTTTGGATTGCCTTTCATTCCTGCTCAGGTCTTACCCAAAACCTGCTTATCTCCCTGTTTCCTGTCCTTTCAGCTTCCTCAAATGCGATGACTCAGCAGCTCCAGGATGAATTTGACAGCAGTGTGGAGAATGCAGAAGCTTGGATGAAGGCCATCCAAGAGAGACTGAGGATCAATGACAACACCAAAGGACCTCGATCTGCCCTGGAAGCCAGACTGAGAGAGACTGAGGTAAGGGAAGGCAGTGGGATTCATAGCTGGCTCTCACTCAGGAGTTTTCCATCAGGACATTGTCACTGCCCCTGCTTGTTGGAGCATTGGGCCTGTGTGGATGGGTTCACATCAGTATTCTTTTACATTTTCTATTTGCAAATTGTTTACAGATGTAGAAAAAAGAAGATGGCAATTTGCTATCACTGGCTTCCAAGCTTTTCAGATTGATTTGGAACACTAGCAGCAGGTTTGGCAGGTTCAAATGTTTACACTCTCCTCGAGCCTGGAACAATTTGGTTGCTGCTTGCAATTACCATAGTAATTTGCAGACAACCAGCATATAGTATAAAAGAATCAGATCATGTTAGTGTTCCACCCCCTCCAGGACTCTGGCACTGATAGAAAAAGATTGCAGTGTCCTGGTAATGGGCTGGTTTAGAGTAATTCCTTTGTCCTTTTCCATAACCCTGATGATAACAGGGTTTACAGATCCCCTTTATGATCTGTTCAATGAAGAGGTAAAAGTTCTCTTTTTTTTTTTCCTGGTTTTACTTAATCTGTTTTATAACTCTTCTCAGTAAGATCCTGTTGCAGATTGTGCCTGCTCTCTTACAATGATTTCACATTCATTAACTTCAGTTTCATTAGATGTTATCTAGGTCTTGTAATCTCAGAGAAGGAAACACTCCTGTTTGTCCCATTTGTACCATTGGAGGGAGTGGTGATCTTTCTATGACTAACATTTAAACTATTTTTATACTTTTATTACCTGTAATTCCAAGTAATCTGTTCTTTAATTTAGATGGCAAGATATTTCCCATTGTTACTTATCCCAAAGTCTCTCCTTTTGTGTGTCTACGTATATTTGGTCTGCCTCTTCTGAAGTTTGACAAAAAATGTTGCAGGCTTACATGGATGATGAGGTAGTTTACAGTGATGTCTTCAGCCTTTTTCCTTAACTGTGGTTTATTGGAGGATGGATCTTGCCTGTGGCATAATACAGACTGTTCATGGAGTGATGGATGGTGGCTAGACTTGAATGCCAGTCATAAAAATCTGAAGCATTTTATCTTGGTCTATAGTTTTATTTTTCTGACCTTAAATTATTTTCACCCTTTTCTTTTGTCTGAGAAACTATGATGTGTACAGTCTCAAGAAACACACAAGAGATACAGGAACTCGAGTAGAAGAGTGGTAGTTTGGCAAAGAGGGGACATTCATGGCAGAGATAACAAGTAATAGGGTCTAGAGATTTGTGGTGATGTGATATGGCCTGAAATGCTGAATCTTGTTTACTTCTGTGGGCTTTACAGGAGATCTGTAACATGCCAAAAGTCATATTAAGAAATTCTTTCAACTCACACTTTGGAGATTCATCATTCTAAAGATTGACAAGTTCTTTCTTTCTGTGTGTACCTTAACCCTCTCCTGCTCCTTCATCCTGCCTCCTTTCTGGGCCTGGCTTCTGTCTCCAGCTCAGATGTCCTCATGATGTGCTCACTGCTTCACCTATTGGCTGTCTTCAAATCCACTGTTTGGTTTTCAGTTCTTTTTTGCACCTGGCTTGCCAGGTTTTTTTCATGCTTCCTTCCTGTGGTTTATTTTCTGTTAATTTGTTAATGAAAATGTCAGCCAATGAGACAAGTCATGTAAAAAAACAGATTTGAAAAAGAAAAATGACTGTACACCACTGCTTTCTCTCCAGCTGTTGTTTGCTTCTAATTGCTGGAAGAATACAGGCTTGGAATACAGCTTTACTCTTATACTTTACCTGTTGAATGATAGCTGTGGCTTGTATTTTCTTGCTTTGCCCTGCCCTGTGCCCCGCTTCCCTCGATTCTATTAATCACACTGTTCTTAGTAAATAATTTCTGCAAACAACTGTTGATACATCAGAGGCAGGTATGCTGCCTACATGCCAAAAGAACAGGCTTTGCTTTTCCAGAATGTAGGACTGGAGATCCACAGGTCTTTTACTTGTCTCACCTTTGCAATAGCTGACATGATCAAATCCCAAAGGCCTAATTTTTTACCAAAATAATGGCTGATTTTGGGAATCTTGGTGTTTTTATTGTAAAAGCCTTTTTCTTCAAACTGGAAAGTCTGGAGTTTGCCAGGAGTTTATGGAAGAGCAGCAAGAAAAGCTATTTGATAGTATCAGAAGTTTGGATAAAGTAATGTTGAAAGCTGACATCTTAATTGGGGGATAATTAATGTGTTAAATTGTACCGAACTTGTGCTGATTTTTCCATCTCTGGGTACTTAAAATTAGATGACTCCACTTTCAGTTCCTGGCATTCCTATTTGTGTAAGATACACATTTTCACCAATTCATAACTTAGCATGTTAGGGTTGAAGCAAAATTTGGTAGCAGACAGCAAATTCCACTAGTTAATTTCTCTTGGCTGCTTTTCTAAGCCAACTTTTATTTGCACTAGGAAGCCTTTTTAATATGCTTGATGATTTCTTATAGCATAGCTTGAGATGGAGAGGTTGCAGTGTAGCCTGTGGAGATTGCCTCTTTGTGCTTTGGCAGGTGGGGAAGAGCAGCTGGCCTGTGGCAGCACAGTGCTGTAACCTTATAACAGCAATGGAAACACAGCCACAGGCATTTCCTAGAGGACGGTCTGTTTTTTTTTAGCTAACTTAAATGTTTTTCAACTGCTGTGTGGTGTTCAATTAAATTCAGTCCTTTAGGATGTTTAAGAATAAATGTTATTTTCCTTTCAGGAGAAACTGCAGCAGGGAGTTAGGTGGGAAGGGTTAATTGTGCTGTAGAGAAACGTTTCCATCCCATGGTAGTGTCGTGTTAACAACTGGACTCAATGATTGTGAGGGTCTTTTCCAACCTAAATGATTCTATGAGTTCATGATTCCTGGGTAAAAACAAAGTTAACATTTCATTAATTATCCTTGTTTTCTTTCCGTGCTTTCAGTATCATTTGTTTTTCTCACAGAAAATACGTGCCCTGGAACCAGAAGGCAGCTTGAAAATGGATTTGATTCTTGTGAAGGCGGATGCTGCTCTTCGCAGCATCAGTGAGGAGAAGAAGCGTGAGGTGCTCTCTAAACTGAAAGACATTAAAGCCCTGTGGGAAGAGACAGCCATATACATCACTCATTGTCACAGGTAGGACAAACACATCTTGGGTGTGCTGAGGCAGCTGTTTCCTCCAGTGCTTTCATTAAGTGCTTCCTGCCTCTCTCTGCTCCCTGGATTGTAGATAGCAATTCTCTGCTAATTCCAGTCCCATGAGCATTTTGGTGACTGTGTGCAGAGAAAGGATCAGTGAGACCTCGGTGCTCTGCCTTCACAACCTGGCCCACCCACCCCATGGTCTGCAGTGATGACTTTGGACAGGACCTTGTACAGAATATTTCCTCCCCAAAGAAAAGAGGACCTGGGAAGTGAATCTAAACCCTGAGAAGTCAGAGCAAGTTAAAACTGCTGAGAACCTTGTACACTGCTTTGAAAGCCTTTTGGAATTGTTGGTCTCCACTCTCCCATCATCATTTCATCTAACTCCTCTCTCTTCCCTCCCCAACAGCCGCATTGAGTGGGTCTGGCTGCACTGGAGCGAGTACCTGAAGGCCCAGAATGAGTTTTACACATGGATTCACAACATGAGGGTCACCTTGGAGCCTGACATTGAGTTGCAGCTTGGTTTAAAGGAGAAGCAGTGGCAGCTGAGCCACGCTCAGGTTTTGCAGAATGATGTCCTAAATCAGTCAGTGCTGCTGGAAAGGCTGCTGGAGGAAGCTGCTTCGTTGTTCAGCAGGATAGGAGACCCCAGCGTGGATGAGGATGCTCAGAAGAAAATGAGAGTGGAATATGAAGGAATCAGGCAAGAAGCTCAGGTACACTTAGAGAGAGTGGGAGGGGTTCAAATTCCTCCCATCTATGGTGTTGTTTGCTACTTGCTCCTTGAGTGATGGGGCTTACTTGGTATGACTGCAAAAGGAAGCAGAGCTGAGGGTCCCTGTGATTTCAGTCAATGGACTGTTTGAAACAATTGTCCAGTCCCAAGATGAGCTGTTGTCCTGGGGTGATGTTAATTGGGATGCTCTTACATGGTACTTTAAAGTGTGTTGCTGCAGGCTGCTTGCTGTGACCTAGTGAATCTTGCTTTAGGTCATCTCTGTATAAAGTTTGAATTGCTCCTCATCTTTCAGCACATTAGTGGTTCATGTATAACCAGATGCAGAGTACTCATGCCAGGAGCCAGGGAATATTACATGGACACAGCCTTGCTGGAGGAAGTAGGGGTAGTTGAGACCCAGAGCTGCCCTCCCTGCCTGCAGAACTGGGAAACACAGAGGTGGGAGTCAGCTCTGGCCCAACACTTTGCTCAGTGGCCGCTATCTGAAAGATTTTCATGCACACAGATACTAATTCTTGTCCAATACTGATCTTCCAGCTTGAATAGTTGTTGGATAGGCTGGTGTAAGACATTTTGCTTCATCTTTTAATACCAGGGATTTCCTTTCGCCCTGTCTTTGCGTAGAGATTTCAGAAATTGCTTGTACTTTTCACTTTTAAAACTCACATAAAGACAGGATTAGACCATGTGGTATGGCTGAGGAGCAGACATCTGTGGATGGGCAGAAGAATTAAATTTCTTACTAATCAAATCAATAGAAAGGGATGTTTAAAAAATATATATAGATACATCTATACCAAACCTAGAAATTAAAACCTAATTTTTGCTTATAGTGGCTTCCAGAATTTCATAGGCTGGGATTACCTGGTGCAAATAATTTTCATCACATTGGTTCTGCTCTCTGCCTCTGTTATAATGCTGCCTTCTATTAATTCCCACACCTACACACCAATCCAGAACTGGAGCCTGACAGTGATGGATGCTTTCCCTCCCTGAATGCCGTTGTACAAAGTTAACTTCAGATCACACTGCAAGAACAACAACATTCCATTTCCCTGCTTGCCCCACAGATACATTTTCTCTTTTGAAGTAAAATCCCCAAGCCTCTAAAGTGAGAAAAAAACCCCCCTTAGTTGGCATCTTTTGTCAGCATGTAGTACAGGTACTTTTCTAGCCATGTATATACAACTACAGCTAATGTTCCTCCAAAATCTAGAGTATGTTTGGAAATTCTGTAGCTGCAGCTGCCACACAGAAGCCACCAGCAGACTTGGGCCTCAACACTGATTATTTATTCTTAAAGGTAGATCCCTTGATTACAAGGCATCTGGATATACATCCAAGAAGGTTCCTGGAAATTCAGGTGTTGTCTGTCTAGATTGCCATTTAAAATTATCGTTTACTCCCTCTTCACGAAAATTGTCTTTGGTTTTGAAGCCGGAGACAGTCATTAGTTATTTTAATAAAGCTGTTCTTTTAGACAAGTAATTTGAATACTCAAAGCCAGGATGTGACCTCTGTGAGACTGATTTTACATGGTGTGATTTCTCTAACTGACTTGGATATGTGCTGGTGTAAATGAGATCAGGAAGTGGCTCATACTAGTTGGACAAAATATGTCTTTATGTTTCCAGCCAACTGAGACACTAGAAAAAGCTTTTCTTTGGCATTGGTTATAAATACCACATGTCATAGAAGGATGGAGTAAGAGAATCCAGCTAAGAAATCCCTCTTTCAGGAGGTATGGAACAAAGAAGGGAGTTGGAAAGCCTTGGATTTCACAACTGAAGTAAATGAGGAGTTTATTATCTAATGCCAAGGTGACAGGCACCTTGGGAATTGTGTTGGAAAGTATAACACTTGTTAAGGAAATCCTGCCACCTCTTCCAGTGGGCAGGAGGCATGAATGAATGGAAGAGACACAGGAGTTGTAAGGGGATTGCTCTGGCCCCTCACATGATGAGAGCCAGACTAAAAGTGACTTGCAGATGCCAGCTGAATGCCTGAGCACAGGAGGCTTGCTGGTGTTTGTAGATTACTCTGGTATTTGAAGGGCATTTTTAGACCCTGTGCAGTTGTCCAGCTCTATCAGAAGGCAGGCTCTTGGACAGTGTTTCTTAAATGGTTTGCCTGTGATATTGCTTCTTTGGTATGAGCAAATGGTGGGAGGTTATTTTTTTTTCTTAGTGCCTTTAACATGTGTCTTTAACATTCCCAAATTTTAAAAGCATCTCTTTTAATTACATCAATAGGAATATTTTTGATGTGGCAGCCATTTCCTACGTGCTTTCCCTTGCCCAGGAAATTAAAAATATGCAGAGGTAAATGGTTATATGTTTCAGCATAAATGATGATTGAAGATGGTAAGAAAAGTTTTGATATGTGGGAAGTTGATAGTTAGGAAATACATTAAATACTTCTGAGCACATCAGATTAATTTCAGTCCATGTTGTCTCTGTTAAGTGAAACCTAGATACTTGCAATAGTTTGCAAAGGTACCCTAAGTGTAAGACCAAAAGCACCAGGAAGGGCTACAGGAGTTTTCTGTACTTTCCTTGAGACACTGCAGAGGGATTTAAAGTAGGAGCTTCTTCCACGTGCTCTAGTTTGCCTTCCAGAGGAGGCTTATTTGCCTTCCCTGACTGTGAAGGGAGCTTAGGGGAGAGGGCTTCCTAAGCCTCTGCCCACCTTCCTTGGGTACCCAGGGCTGGCCATGTCTCCTCACTTCAGCCTAGTCAGTGTGGATGTTGAATTTCACACTGTGCTGCTCCCCAAGCAGCTAACCTAACAGGAGCTGGTGATACCTTATTTTTCATCATTGGAAAGTTTTCCTGCTTAACCTCTTGTGAGGGGAGGGTTCAGCCAACTCTTTGTAAGCCTTTTGTCTGACAACTGGCACAGTCTGTCCAGATCCATGGCATCTATTTCTTGACCTCACAGACCAACCCAAACTGCTTATTCCTTTATTTTAGCTGGCCAAGGGTAGGTTGTTTTGACTTCCTTTTGAACCCCCTGTATATCAGCCTAAAATTTTTGAGCTTAATAACATCTCTGCTTTGTTATTGTGATTTATACCTTTTGGAGCTTCTGCCAGTAAAATAATCGAATTCCCTGGAGTCAATAAGCTTAGCCTGAATTGGGTCACTTTGATGTGTGGCCCTTTTACACTGCTATAACGTTGTCTTCTTCAGATCCTTGACTTGAGGTTGAAGCATGAACTGTTTAGCCTCTGCAGATTTGAGAATTGACACATGGGGATTTAGCAAGTGAGGTGCTCTGCTGGACACAGAAGTCTGCAGTCATAATTCTACCCTTTGGTTTCATCCAAACCTGTGTATGGCTGGTGCTATTAAAGGTCATGCTCTAATAAATGGGCAGCATTTCATCCTCCATGGGAAACAAGTGTCCCTTAGCTGTCCCTCTTTTGTCCCACAGCAAGTCAGCTGACTGGAGGGGAGTCACTCAGGATTTGCAAAAGTCAGCAGGGACTGAAGTGGCAGTGTGAAAAACAGGCTGGTGGTGTTCCACTTGCAGGGTGGTGGCTTTGTAGTGCACCATGGGCATAGCCTGTCCCAAGGGTGAAGGGCAGAGTCCCAGAGGAACTAAACTACCACCCCCAGCACATGGGGGATCCTGCTGGCCTGGCTGGAGAGCAGGCTGGCAGAATGGACATGGCTCACTGCCACCTCAGGCAGCTGGGCAGGTGTGGGGACCTGTCCAGAGCCTCACAGGGATAAGGGAAATGCAAAGGGGACTTTTGAGCTCTACCCACCATTGCAGCTGTCACTCTGCTTGCCCTGGAGGGCAGCTGCTCAGAGCTGCTCATTTTGTGTCCTGTATTACACAAAATGGAACTTGGCCCATTGTCTATGAGAGCAAAGGGTGCTTTCAAGCTTGCTGCAAGCTCTAAATGGATTGCACAAGGAGGGATTTTTTTTTTAAATCTATTGTAACTACAGTGTACCTCAGTTGCTCTCCATGCCAACTGGAGAAGGGCAAGAAAAAATCAGTCTGGTTTTGCAGAAGATAATACTTAGGGAAACAATAGAGCAAGTGTTTGTGTCAAAATCAAAAAGGCCTGAACTTGGGCTGGCAAACAAGGCCAGTCTGTGCAAATGTGGCTCTGACTTGTGAGGAGTGCCAGACTGGATCAGCTCATGATGTGCAGGCCCCTGTAAATTCAGGGATTGTTAGTTATAGGGTGCACAGGTAGTAACTTGAAAAATGAAGCCTGCTTTCCATTGGCTTGAATTTGCTTCCAGAGTCTGTGATAGTACTACAGAATAGTTTGTGACCTGCTAAGTAAGTACAAAAGTGCCTGGACCACGCAACTGGAGGTGATGGTAATTTTCAATGCAGTCTGTTTCAATAATGAAAACTATTTAAAATAATTTTCATGCTTCTACTGCATTCCTTTATTTTCATTTTGAGAGATAAGATGTGCTCATCTTTATTTTTAGCCCACAAGAGGAATGTAACTGCTTCTGTCTCAAAGTGAAAACCAGAAACAAACTTCTGTCTCTTTTCTTTTTCTAATGAGAGAGTAGGAAGTTTTGGAAAGCCAGAAATTCAGCTGACAGGGCCTTGCAGTTTGTGTTCTTGGAGACTTAGACTTTGAGAGCCTGCAGCAAAATCCAGACAGGAGCAAGCCTTTGTGTACTTTTGTGTTCTGTTTCTCGAGGTAAACTTTGAATTCCTGTGGAGGCCAAGTGTTATCAGGGCTCGTGAAAAGGGAGTCTTGTTTATAAATTCTGGGTTACAATGTAAAGGAAAAAGAGCCAGATAAGCACAGTTCTCACCACTTCTGATGTCTCTTGTTACAGAACAGAGTGAAACTGCTTGAAACGATAACCAAGGAACATGAGCAGTACAGCGCCAGTGTCAACCAGTTTCAGTCATGGCTGAATGGTGTCACAGAGAAATTAAACTGCTGCATTGGAGGAGCAACCAAGACTTCAGCAGAGGACAAGCTAAAGGCACTGAAGGTCCTTGAACAATATAGCTCTAACAAGGAGCTAGGATTTTTTTTTTTTTTCATGGCCGTACATGTTGCTCAAACCATACAAGGGTGTTCTTGAGAAAAGAATTACAAATACAAAATAGATGGTGATTTTAGCATAGGCTAGAGCAGATGAGTTGTATGAGGTCCTGAAACTGTTTGTATGTATGGTTCTTCCAGTATGAGTCACAAACTGGTCTGGTTTGTTTTTCTTAAAGCCCAAGCTCCAATGGTTATGTGATTCTCTGAGAATCTTGTTTAAATAAATCAGATTTGGTAAACATGATCCAGCTAGACCCTGAAGGTTCACAGTTTTTGAGAGTTTAGAGCTGGTGATGAGAATACTAGTTTTGAGAACAATATCCTTTATTTTGGTGCTAATGCTTTTAATGTTTAGCTTAAAATCTCTGAGATCCAACTATTAATATATGTCTAGTGCCTGCAGCTCCTGTTCTCTTTGTCAGGGATCTCAAGTTATAAGCATTAATGAAAACCAATATTTTCAGAATCAATGACAATTAGTATTACTCAGAAGGCAGTCAGATGACTAAACCTGGCTTCTGGTCACTTGAAAAGAGACATATTTTGAAATAATAAATGAAAACCAAAATATGTACAATGAGGAGAGGTGGTCTTTTTCCCTACTGATTTCAGCTTTTTTCCCAGCTTCCCATTCCTGCAGATAATCTTTACTTAACTTTTTTTTGCAGGAAATTGCCAAAGACATTAGGAGTGGTGGAAAGAAATGGAAGCGCCTTGAAAATCAGTGTGCAGAGGTGATTCAGAATACCTCTCCACTTGGATCTGCAAGACTGAAGGATGAACTTGAAGAGCTCAGAAAAGCCTTGGAGAAGTTGAAACTGCTGAGTAGTGAGGAGGAGGAGAGATTGCTCAAGATCCAACAGTCTGAAAGTGCCTATGAGTCCCAAGCCAGACAATTGGAAGCAGACATCCAGCAGCTTAGGAAAGATCTACAGAGACTAGAAAATGACCTGGACCCTGGGGAAGGGGAAAAGACTGAAGATGAGTTTGTAACTCTGTGGAAAAAGTGCAATGTAAGTTGTTATCCTTTTTGTGGAGGATCAAGTGCAACCAGAGACTGAACATGCATAGTCACATCCAACAGATGCCTGTCCCATTGGTTAGAGATGATAAGGAAGGAGTATGAGTGTGTGTGAAACACACTGAGGAAAATGACTGCCAACAATGGAATCAACTGCCCCAGCCTTCATCTTACCCTGCACAGGAGGAGCAGGCTTGGAGGGTGTGCTGCATGCAGTTTGTGCCTAGAGTTCAAAGGGATCATATGCAAAAAGAGCACAATGCAGAGCAAGCAACACAATTTGCTCCACTTAAAAAGAAGCAGGAAATTAATGCCTCACTGAATATATATATATGCACAGACACAAGTGCATTGACAGACACAAGTACACATATTTCTGAGGTATTTGATAAGACCATTGCTATGTCATAGCCATCACCTCTGTAAGATAGGTACCTCTCTTCCTTTACTAGCAGACACATCATCAGTACTAAGAAGTCTCGAGATTGTAACAATCCAGTATTTACACCAAAACCAATCTGCTGCGAAAATGAGTGCAAAAAAATTGTCACACATTAAGTAGATAAGAATTTTTACTACTTGTTTTCTCTCGAGGGCTGATTTTGTATTTATTATCTGTTCTCAAAATGCCTTTCACTGCTCTTTGTATATCTAGAGCTATGCAGGACTAACTGGGAAAACTATATGCAAAAAGGAAAAATTTAGACTGGTTCAATCCAGCTACATTTGCATGGGTTTTAGTTGTTTTTGTTTTCCTGAGTCACCCTAGAATTAACATTCTCTGTATGTGAGCTCTGAGAAAGATGTGTTCAGGCAAACAGATGCTTTTAAGACTGCTCCAGAAATGCAGCTCATGTTATATACTGCAGTCAGTGAACTGAAACCAGGCCTGTTTGGGATTCACTCTGTTCAAACAGTGAACCCTGCAGATCAGATGCAGAGGCTGGGCAGTGTGAGGGGAGGAGAGAGAGTCTGCTGGAATAAAACTGTTGCTGAGAATGTTTTCTGTCTTAGCAAAGACCATATTCCTTATAACCAGGAAAGAAACACTGAAAGGGGATTTGTGCATACCCTGAGACACAGCCTTACTTCTTATTTCATATGGCAGACACTACATAAAGTATGATCTGTTCATTATTTTTATAATTAAGGCAACAAGAGCAGCTCTGGCTGCAGAAGAGTCAAAGATTGAGAGGCTGAAGGCTCAGCTTAAGGAACTGCTACGGTTTTCCCAAGATGTGCAGCCACACACTGAGAGTGTTGTCTCTGCAATACAGCAGTATCAAAGGTACTGGGAAGTCTGATTATGGTGGGGGGAATCTTCTCTCAGGGATTGTCAGGGGCCTAAGAAAAAAGTGATATGCCATCCAATTGTAGGTGATGGGTAGAAAAAAAAAGCTTTTGATAATTACATCCGCCTCCGTGTTTCAGTCAAGCTGTAATTTTAGCCGTTTGCTGGGAGCTGCAGGCTCCTGGTCATTTTCAAGCAATGCTCTTACATCATTAATGTTGTGTATGGTTTGAAGAAAATTAGATTGCTGGCAGCTAATTTGATCTAATTAGCATTTTATAATAATAATTTATGTATTTTGCTTGCCTTTCATGCCAGCAACTAGAAAATCAGGACAGGAGCTGTGGTAGTAAACGGTTCAGAAGAATTATGGCCCTCCCTTGTTGAGTTTGTTGCAGTGACTCACCAGCCTTAGCAATTATTTGGCAGAGCTTATTCCCCTTCTCCTGGCAGCTCATATGCATGTTCCTGTTTTCAACTTGCCTTGGGTTGGAAACTCTGAAAGTTTAGCCTCTCCCAGACTTCAGTGTTTCCGTTTCCAGGCTGCCTGGAATCAGGAAGTAAAGAAGCTGCAGCAAATTTTGCAAACTAGAAGAAAGGATCATTTTTTTAAGGGAAAAAAGGTCAGTTCTCTTCCTGTATCCCAGCTTATTTCCCTCTGTGCACAGTATGCTGTCCTGCTGGAAGGGTTATAGGTCATTGTGGGAAAGGATTGCAGTTTAAAAACTGGCAAGTAAACAAAGCTGAAAGAGGAGCAAAGGAGGCAGGGACTACTCTGAGTAGAAAATGGCAGCTGCTTCTTTGCCAGCCTCTCTCCAAGGCTTCTTTGGGAAGTCTGGCAGCTTCTCACTGAGCCTGGCAGGGGCAGCAGAGCAAATGGCAGAGGACATGTAAAGTCAGAACTTTCTATTTGCGGAGCTTTTGGCTCTGCAAACTTGCCTTGGTTCAGCCCCGTCACGGCCCAGTGACACAGGTAAGATTTCTGTGTTTGTGGAAAGGCAGTATTGATCCTGCTTGGCATTGCTCTCACCTGCTTCTCTTGTGAGTTTGCAAGATACTGTTCCCCTGTGAACATAAAGTTTGGGCTGCATTTTGCCATATCAGGCAGGCTGAGAAAAGCAGGAGGCAGCTGCATGGGGTGTGTCACTGCTGGGCCTTGTCACTTGGCTGTGTTTGGGCTGTGCTCTTTTTAAGAGAAGCCTGGATATTCATTGAAGGTTTGCTGATTTAATTTTTTTCCCCAATAATAGAGCTGTGTATGTATGTGGATACATGTACATAAATACAAATACTTTTTTATCAGAATCACCTCTATGTACTAACATAAATGCAAGTAATTTAAAATAATTCTGTCTGAATACATAAATACATACAAATGTATTTTTCACTTTTTGTGTTAACATAAGGTTATCAAAGACTTTTTAATGTAATTTTTTTAAGAAAAAAACCCTTGTTTTTTCCAGGCAACTGCAGTTACATTCTAGACACTCTTGACTTGTTCCTCCCATGAGTCAGTGAGACTGCTCGGATAGTATGATTTGTTAAATCACACTGGTGACAGCAGCTAAGAAAGTTCACATACAAGGGAAGACTGCTGGCTACTAGAAACGCAAAGTAGCTCCTGATACACAGTTGCACAGAAGACAAATGTGTTCTGAGACATCTAAATAAAGTTTTGTCAGATGTCTCTGACTGACAGAGCAGCTGTTGGTATGCCACAGCAGGCTCAGGCAGTAAAACCGACTGAGGCTTTTGTGTTGTGTATGGTTTACACCCCAGTATTGTGTTAATTCATGCCTTGAAGAATAGAATGTTTGGGCTTGGATTTCTTCATAATCCTTCTCTTGGTTGTCACTTTATCCCTACAGTGTTAGAAGCAAGACTTCTAAAATGAGCACTGACACAGAAGCCCAGCTGTGGAGACTCATCCAAAATCCCCTGCAAAGTTTTGAGCAGTGGAAGCCGTCGGTCCAGATGCTCCTGGAGACTCCAGAGCCAGAGCTGGCTCACATTGAGGTAGCAAAGCTGTTGCTAAGTTCAGAAATGTGGGTTTGACCAAGCCTGGAAGGTGCTGCCAGTGTGGCAGGAAACCCCCCAGGAGGGATGGAGCTCTTTACTTGGCTCCAGCTGTAGCACATTGCCTTATTTTCTGCCTTCCATTTGGTTGACTGGAGTGTCAGCTGAGTAGGCTGCAGAAAGTGCTAGATGTCTTTAACAATGATGATAATATTGTTTAGCATTAGCCCAGATCTCCCTGGATGGGAAATTTGTGGACTCTGTTAAAGCATTATGTGGTGATATAGATGTGGGATTAAAATTCACTACTAGTGCATGTTCCCAGCAAGGTGTGTTTGTTACTTTGCCATCCCTGTGATCTCCAGAATAAATGTGTCTGTGAACAGGGATGGAATTTATCCTCAGGATGAGCATTCAGGCTGTCCTTTCTGTTGGTTGTTTAGGCCTCTCCTCTGCACAGACAACTCTTTCCATAGTACAGCTTACCTCTTTCTGTTCACAAAATGGATGCAGCCCTGGTGCTTCTAACATTATCAGGAAGATTTTTCCTTTAACTGGGCACTGTCCAGGTACCTTCTGTTACCCCTTGCTGGCCCAGCATGCTGTTTTTACCTGACTTTGTTGTACTGCTTTGGTTGTGTGAGTTGTGTGAGAATTATATGGTTATATGATTTTTTTTTTGGTATGATCTCACTGGAAGAACTTTTCTCCTTCAGGCTGCTCTAGCTGAAAGCTCACAGCTCAGAGAAAAGTTGGCGATATTACAGCTAAAGAAAGATCTGCTAAACAATGTCCTTGGTGAGGAAAAAGCAGAGTCTTTGATTCAAGAAGTAGCTGAAGCTTCAAAGGAGAGAGAAATTCTACACAAAAGTCTGCTGCAAAGCAAGAGCAAACTCCAGGTGAACTACAAAACCCATATACTGTCTTTGCCTGTGATAAAGACAAAGATGAAGTGTTGACTATGCCAGTTTTATAAATTTAAATTTAGTACTAATCCCTTTTCCTGGGTTGATCAAATATTCAAATAAATTTGTGATCCGTTGCATAGTATAGCTCAGTGTTTGTCCTGAATGTGAACCAGATATTGACAAAACACAATGCCAAGGTATATATGTTAAATCCTGTTTTCTTATTTCTCCATCTAGAATTTGATATTGCAACATAAGAACTTTGATGCTGGTTTTGCACCATTGCAGAAGAAATTATCTGCCATCAAAGCCAAATTAGATCTGGAGAAGGAACCACAGCCTGACCTCTTGGGGAAAAAGACACAACTCCAGAGACTCCAGGTAAATTACAGTATTGCTTGGCCATGTTATCCTCAGCTAACTGTGGTTCCTATTTGTTCATATTTTCCTTGCATTGGGAATTCAGTACCTTTCCCCTTGAATGTGTGTTAGATAATTTCATTTGGTCCAGTTTATAGCATGAGTGAATGAAATTAAAGCATTGCAGATGAAGCACTGGCAAACTGAGCTTGAGGAAAGGAAGAAGCAGCTGGAGCTGTTGGTGGTACACCTTCTTGGGCTAGTTTAATTGCTAAAGAAAGTGTATCCTGACACTTCCCACTAGCAGTGAAAATACACAAGATAGTTTGGTTCAGGTTAACTTCCTCAAAAGGGTTTCCACTGTTCCTTTTCCTTCTGCTTCCTCCTCTTTCTGCTCTTTACCTTGTCACTTAGCTGTGACCCATGCTGGATTTACTCCACAGCTGATGCAGCCGTCCAAGATAAGAAAAACAAAATTAATGGGAAAAGATGATAATGTTTTGGTTAGTGTTTTGAAGTGATTCAGCAAAGGGTCCAACATGCAGTAGAGCCTGTTCAGTGGGATTACATACCTGGGAGAGGGGAGAGAGGAGCAGGAGGAGAGGTGATGTGCCTGCCATGGTGACCTGTGACAGCTCACCTGTACTGTGGCACTTCATCCTTGGTGACCACAGGGTGTTATCACCACAGTTCTTTGCTGCTTATACTGTGGCTCCTTTGACACTTCTCAGCAACTTATCTTCCTTGTTAGCTCCCAGTAACATGTAAATGACATCCAACTATTTTTTTCAGAAACATTTACTCCTAGGCATCAAAGCCATTCATTTTCTCTAATGACACTGGTTGTTACTGGGTTTTTTTTCTCCTCACACTGTCAATGAAGCTGCCGTTGGTGTATGTTTTTGAAAGTCTATGCCATACCTAGCACACTACACACATGGAATCTGTCTTTTCCTCTGCAGATGATCCAAGATGACTTGGCAGAGCTTGCAATTCACATGGAGGAGGTAGAGAAGCTTGTTCAGTCAAATACCACACACAGGCATGAAATGAACCAACTCTCATCTGATTCTCAGGCACTGAAGAGATCACTGGAGGTAACATAAGGAAGTTTTTAGTTGCCTGGGGAGTTGTCAGTTGCCTCTATTTAAAAATATTTTAAAACATCTTTGAGCATATGACATTACATGCTTTGAGTGACTCTACTGGATTTAAATACATCACACTGCAACAAGTGACAGATACTTTTATTTCAGGGAAAGAAAGCACTGAATTCTTAAGACTTTGATAACTCTTCCAGGATTCTCTGATTATCTCTAATGTGATTTCCCTTGGGGATAGGATACCATCCACATGGATTTTGTCTGTATAAACTGTTTCTAGAGTGGCCCTGAGATTCCTGACCAAAAGAACTCACATTATCATTCACAGATTGTAGGAGAGGGGGTTTGTACCAAAGTGTTTGGGGGTTTTATGGCTTTGTGATCTAAAAGTTAATGAGAGAAAAGTGCAGCAATTGTATAAATACTTGCTTTGTCCTGGGGCATTTTGTAGCTTGCAGACATACCTATAAAGTGACCTCCAGAGCAATTTCAGTAGATTCTCAGAATAAGAGCTCATGAAGTTACCTTAGCTATGCAGTTCACTATAAAATTGTATGTGTTAAAGTGTTACCTGAACATGCACTGTGGAATTCTAGTTTCAATTGCAATCATCCCATTTATCACTGAACTGAACCTTTGCCAAACAAGTCTGTACAGTGATTTCTGATTCGGGGAGTGTGAGATGTATTTGCTATTGACCTGGAGTACAAAAACCCCAGACATGTAAAGTCTCTATTCCCTTTCAGCTAAGAAGGAAGGGAGCTATTCTAGTTCTTAATACCCCCCCGTGTGGTTGAATTCAGGCCTGCAGGAGCTTGGAGGTGTTTTCCACACCACTGATGCTAAAAGGATAGGTTTTTTGGTCTCTCATTAATACCTGCTTTTTGCCTTTTTCCCCATGAGGTTCTGTGCTCATCATAATGTTAGAGCCAGTAAAGAAGGTGCTTTTGTTTTGTCTTTGGTTCTGACATATTTTTATCATTTGTAGATGATGATACAGCAGAGTGAAGACCATGTTCAGAAGCACTGGGCATATAATGACAAACTGTCTGACCTCCAGCAGTGGATCTCAGTAACCAGGGAGAGGATTGACTCCTGCCAGGATGCTGATGGGGAGCAGAACACTGAGGGCAGGCTGGAAGACCTGGAAGTGAGAAAAGCATCCTAGTTTAAGATGTTAATTATTCACTTTGCAACATTCACACATTAAGAGTGGGGGTTTCTAATGAGGATTTGCTGGTTCAGGAGAGTAATGATGTGTGTTTCTCCTGCAATAACTGTTGGCTGCTGTTGCCTCTCTGCTTTGCTCTGTGCTGTGGGATGTGGGGCCATGTAACAGACAGGAGCAGTGAAGATGAGTAAGCAGTGTTGAGATGGAGAAATTATTATCCAAGGACAGGTGGTCTGTTCCTGTCAGGGTAACAGACCACCTGATCTCTCTGAACAATACCTGCCTTTGCCTGTGTGTACTCATCAATATACTGAACATTCCTGCCATTTTAGCTGGCCTTCTGCTTGTTGAACTGAGCTGTTCCAAAGCTGCCAGCTTGTCCTGTGTAGCAGTACTTTGCATGTTAAATTCACTCCAGCAGGATACTTCAGCTGGCAGCTGTTGCCTTCATGTGGGAGACCAAAATCTTTCATGGGAAGGCTACAGAAGGAGGTGCATTGACATCTTGCACCCTCAAAGTCCTCCCATCAGCCCTTTGACCTATGTGGGGCTCTTTGGAAGCATGCACAGCATATTTTTTTCCCTCTAGATATGTTCTAGCTAGTGCCAACAAAACCAGCATAGTCCTGGACTGAACATGGCCTTCAGTCTGACATAGCCTCCACTTTACCCAGGATAACTAGGAGTAATTTCAGGGCTTTGCATTTCAGAGATTGCTGGCTGAGTTTCCAGATAAGGAGATCCAGCTGAACCTTGTAGAAGCTCATGGCCAGCTGGTCATGGAGAATTCTTCTCCAGAGGAGACTGCCCATGTCCAGACAGAGCTGGATCAGCTGAGGGAGTCGTGGAAATCACTGAAGGAGATGGCAACTGAGTAAGTGTTTGTGTAGGTGTTCCTTATGTCCCTTCCACAGGCCTCTTTTTACTGCAGTAAGAACAGACACACTTGAGACTTTATGCTCTGTGCTGTGAAAGTGAACAGCCATACCATCATGCTAGAAGCAAGATGAGATTTTATTTGTCTGTAAACTGAAAATCACTACTTTTAAGAAAACTATTTTAAGACTCTGTGAACCACATTGTCTGTGAATCTTCCTCTACCTTGTGTTGGAGTAGGCAGTGTCTTGTGGTCTGGCTCACTCTTGTTCTGCCAGCCTGTGGCAGAGGAAATTTGGCACAGACTGGGTGACTTGTGCTGTTCTGTCTCATTTTCCTGTTCTCCTTGGAGATGCCTCCAAGGAGGGTGTATCTGCAATGGGATTTATGCCTTTTGTAAACCTGCAGAAGTGTAAGCTAAAAATCTTCTCTTTTGCTAGGAAATTAAGAGTTAATTTATTTTGCCTCCACTGTGTAGTGCTGAAATGCTGCTCATATTTGCTAGTCTGTATTAATATGTAATGGTGTGCTGCATGTATGATTGTATTCATACATACTGCCAGAATAGGCACAAAAACTAAATTACAAAATTGAGGAAGGCTTGATTGTACTGCCTCCTGTAACCAGAAAGAAATGCATATTGCCAAAGTATTATTTTTAGTCCCCTAAATAAAAGAAAACAAAACACTTAGAAATGTTAGAACTAGAGTTCTGGTGCAGCTGTGAGACATTCTGGTTGGGAATAACTTCAATAGTAATACTGTTATTAGTATTAATAATGATATAATAATAACAACAACAGTGCTGTTTCCCCAGAGCTGTCTCCCATAGCCCCAGTCAGAATGTGGATGTTCACTGCCCTGATATCTCTGGTTTTGTGTTTCCAAGCCTCCTCAAAAAGTGGCAGTTAAGCAGACCGGTGGCTGACAAGAAGAAGAAGAAAAGAGCATTTGTGGACAGCAGATGGATGTCTAGACCTGCTTTCCACCTTTTTGATGTCGACCCCAACCATAAGCAGGTGAGATAGAGACTGTGTTTTCTCTCATGTCAGCTCCACAAGAACAGTTTCATTGCCTTCATCTGATATGTAGGTTACAAAGCTGGAGGTTAACATTTCAGTCAGGCCTTCAGAGGAAATGTCTGACATAACAGTGAGGGCTTTTTTGTTCCTGTTGTTCTGTATCCTAGGAGAAGATGGGAGAAGGGCAAACTGCAAGCAGCCACTTGAAACTCCTACATGACTTTGAAGAGTGGCTCCAAGGAGAAAACACCAAACTGACCAAAATTCTTGCTGGGACTCCATCTTCTGCAGAGGAAATTAAGGCACACCAGAGCCAACTTGAGGTTAGTTTTCAGGGGGTGGATGGGGAAAAATAATGCAATAAGTGTGAATTCTTTCAGAATTTAAAAAATCCAAACAACAACAACAAAACCCAGAACCACTCCACCTACAAACCAAAAACCCACCACCTCCCCAAAAACCACAAAAAATCCTCAAGAACAAAAAATTCAAACACTATACACTCTGCTGTATGAGACTCTAGAGTAGATGAAGCTCATGAATTTAGGACAATTTTCATCCTTTCTACTAGGAAAGGTCTGGCAGAACCAGAGTAGAAGGGAAAGGAGCGCCTGGCATTTAGCTGTTGGGCTGGACATTTCCAGTGTGCTATGCCAAAGGTGTTCATTAAAAGAAGCTGATTAAAATCAGTGTCAAATCAATATTTGTTCTCACTCTTCCTGTGGAGTATAGCCAAATGCCATGGCAATTTGTTAGATGTTTTGGATTGTTAGAAACTGAACACGGGAATATCCAAGGCTAGAGGAGTCCTGCAGGTGAGTTTCATATTATTTCAGGCCAAAAAAGCAACAACCAAAATAAACATGTGTGTAAACCACTGTTTTATCAAATGCTGATTTAAAAAGCGGGGACTTCCTGAATCCTGAATTGCTGCTGAGCCTTGTCTTTGCTTTTAGGAGATGCAGTCTCATGTGCCTCATGGTCAGCAACTCTTTGAGGACCTCCTTCATCTTCATCCTGTGGTGGGAAGTTCTGAGGATCTGGAGGAGCTGCGCTACCGATGGATGCTCTACAAATCCAAGCTGAGAGAGGCCCTGAGCTCACCAGTAAGTGACAGCTGCTGAGCTGTGCCATTGCTCTCTCAGGTTGTTTCACATTGCTAGTCTTACTTCAGCAGTATTCATGTGTGTCTGCTTAATTAAGAGTTGTGTGCTTTTCCCCTTTGTACGCAATGCTCAAGATATTTCTTGAGATGGAAATTTCAAACCAGAATAGTAAATGGCAAGGAGGCATGCAGCTGTGTGTGTAAATACTTTGGGTGTGTGCCTGGTTCTGGGCACATGGATTTCTATTTTCTGTCCTTTCTCCACCCATTCTCCATAGAGTTATTTTTTGACAGTTCCTGCAGTAAAAATATATTCACTGTTCATTATTTGTGTCTCCTGCTGTGAGACAGAATAGTCACTGACTGAACTGATTCAAAGTAACTGCACAGAAGGACCTAGTCCCTTTTAAAACTGTCCTTATAGGTTAATGATTTGGAATGAAATAAAGATGAGAAATTTTAATTCAAAACCCAAATAATTAAAGAAGTTACCTAGTTGTTATATATAAGACACGCTAAGGATGGCAGAATTCATCATCATATATAAGATATTCCAGGGCAAGCTAAAGATACTCCCATGTTCTTAGCATAAATATATATAATTATTAATTAATATTTTTCTAGCTTAAATACTCTGAGCAGCTTCAAGATACCATAATCAAAGGATTAGAATTTACAGGTTTGCATTTGGTACTTTCTGTATAAGAGTGCTTTCAAAGGTATCTGAACTTGAACACCTAAAATCGGAGGCATTTTAAAATTTTCTGCCTTGAGAAACCTTTTCTTGAAATCCAGAGCTTTTTTAGAACATGAATCCTTTAAAATGCATGGAAGGTAAGCATGACTTTTATTAACAAAGAGCATATTTCTGTGTTTGCCATTGATTGTAATGACTCATGATTTGTTAACCAAACTTTTCTGTAAGCATTAACATAGTCGATAGGTGTCAGTAAAGTCAAAGCTATTGCTGGGAGAACTGCTTATCTGATTCAAGTAGTCAAGAACCTGAAAACATGTCATCTTTCTGCCTAATGTTGGTTAAAAGTCCATTAAAAAAATCTCCTGCTGGTTCACTCTGTCCAGGTGACCATGAATATGAAAGAAACATCTCCTGTGTGGTGAATACTCATTTACAGGCTCTTCTGGAATCTTAACTTCCTGCTTCTTTTCTTTCTTTTCTTTTTTTTTTTTTTCTTTCTTTTAAACAGAGTGCTGGATCTTTGGAGGAAACAGACAGATTCAGAAAGGCAAGACAGTTTCTTATTATTAAGCTAAAAAAATGTTTGACCAGACATTTTTCAGAAAATGGTTTTAAACTTTTCTCAAGGTTCCTGAAATCAATTAGCTTATTAAGAGCCACTCCTAAAGAACTTGTTGATTCTCTCCAGATTTTTAAATGGAAAAATATTCCAGAGATTTTACTCTTGAAGTAGGCTTACTATATCTCTAGAAGCTAAATATCCATTTAGAGAGGATATTTAGGAGAGGAGTGAAACTCAGTTTTTATACGTCTGCATGCTATATGAATTTAATTCATTTTTCAAAAGAGACTTAGGAAGAGCAAAATATCTATCTAAAGGATTTAATGGTTAAGTGCCTAAAATAATTTTGAAAATGGGACTTCTAATTCTTTAGACATTCTGAAAAAAATGCTTTGGATCAATCAGCCCACCTTCTTTCTAATGCAGAAAGCCAGAGAAAGTCAGGAGATTTGTCTAATGCTATTAGACAATCCTTATTCTAAGCAGCAGAATTCCTCCTGTGATGGATTTTCTTTTTGAAGTGATGACATTAGAAACAGAGGCAGTACAGGAGATGATAAGGAGAAGCTAAAAGAAAACAAAATACTGCCAGTTTCTTATTAAACCAAGCAGTACTTTTGATCCCATTTTCATAAAGTCAGCAAATTTTTCTGTCACAATTTGCTTTGTTTATAGAAACTGTTCTGCTTTGTACTGTCATCTCACTTTCCATTTGTGTTTGGAAGGAATAGAATAAGGCTTTATTTGCCCAACACAAAGGAGATTGGATGAGTAATGTGTTGCAGGATCATAATCACATAGTCATTCCAAGGTAAATCAAACCCTTGATTTCTCCTGGTGCAGCACCTATGTAGAAGAGACCAGTATTTAAAGGGTGCAGTACAATGCACTTCAAGCATGGCCAGAAATCAAGACTTTGCTCATTCTGATGAGATATTCCTCTTATTCTCAAATGTGGAGTAGCAGCTCCAATATTTTTACCCAGCAAAGTACTGACCAGTTTTAAGGCAGTTCTCACACCTTCCTCAATGGTTTTGGCTGCAGTTCAGCCTTGCTGAAGACCCCCAAAGACTTTCTGTTCTTGCCTGTCTGGCTCAGCATTAATTGTTTCAGCCAGTAAGGTCACCAGAATTTTTCAGCCTGGAAAAACAGTATGACATTTTAATACTTGGTGTAGAGGCAGCCAAAACATTTAGTAGTGCTTCTTTTCCCTAGAAGAGGCTCACAGGGATATTCCAGAAGACTGACCAGGGAATTCTCTGATTTCATGTTGTTTGATTGGTAAAGTTGTTTGTAGGGAAAGCAAAACAAAAGCTTTAGGCATAAGCATGTCTCCAGTACAATTAGATGCCATTTTTAATTTATCTGCCTCATGTGCCTTGGGGTACATGGTATTTATTCACCCTTACATTCACCAAATTAGACTAAAGTCTTCAGTTAATTTACAGAGATACTGGCTTAACATAATGGCAGGCAGCAAACATTTGTCAATTAGGCCTACAGCAAGAGCACAAAAAAAACCCCATTCTCTGAGTTTTTAATAGCTACTGAACACAAAGAGAAACAGCTCAGGGTGGAAAGGACTGAAGAACTGAAATACCTCATAAGCATGAGGGAAATGGCTCCCATTGCACTAACAAGTGATTTGCAGTTTCCCTTCAGCCAGTACAGATGTTGCTGTAACTTATACCCTGCTCACTTCAGTGAGATTTCACTGACCTCAGGGCTTTTATTCTCTGTTTAAACAGTAACACTACAAGAATCCAAGTGCTGGAAGCAGTAATGTCTTTTTTTTTTTCATTCAAGTTTTATCAGGATGTGAGACAGTGTTGCCATAAGATTTTTTAGCACCACTTAAGAGAGCCAGAAAATAATGCTGATCCCTTTTGGGTGTATCACTGTTTGGCCTAAGAAAAGAGGAAAACCAGGCCAACTGCAGAATTCTAGGCCACGCAGTTTACTTTAAATTCAGATTTAACACCTAAAATGTGGCTGGAAACGAAAGAAAGATTAAGCAAAATATTTTTGTATGCATGAATATCTTTTCAATGCTATGGTAAAGGAAGCCAACTGCCTTGAAGGGAATGGCTGATCTCAGGAGTTGGTATCTGCAGGAAGTGCAGATGGCTGCATCACTGTGCTTGCAACAACCAGTGAGTTTGTATAAAATAGGCTCAGGTTATCTCTAATTTGTCAGCTCCCTCATGCTCTCGAGTCACACAAAATCAGCAGAAGTGGCAGAAGTTGAGGTATTTTTGGAGTGCTCTCTGCTTTTTGCAGCACGAGGTCCCCAGTGACTCTGCTTGTCTCTCCTGCTGGAGCTGTGAATATTTTGCAGCAGCAGAGATCAGCATGGAGAAGGGAAGACCCAGCTAGAACCATTCTCATTTGACTGCCTTCTGATTTGATTCCATTTCTAGCCTACATGGCCAGATGTTGGGCAGAATAGAGCCTGCTCCATGTATAGTAATGTGCTTTTTCTCCTGATCATTCATCCATTGCTGAGGACATGCCCCTGCCACTGGTGCCCTTAGGAGCAGAACAGCCTAATGATTGTGATGTGAGTGACTTCTTGCTGATTAACAAAAAGCAGTTGCAGGAAATTGCACTGGCTGCAGTGAATTTTTAGCAGGTGCCAGTGACAGCCAATGTAGATGGATATTTCTGCAGGGTACCTAGCACACTCAAGAACATAATCAAGCAAGTGCTCAATAATAACTATGATAAATGTTACTTTCAAAGGTTGGCTCCCAGCTACCTGAAAATATTCCATGAGCATTCTTAGCATAAATGGGAAGTAGAAGGTTCATTATTTACAGGTCTAGGTAGCACTGTTTGATTTATTTTCTCAAGTTCTCAGAGTAATTACTTCCTTGCTAAACAAACGATCTGACTTTATTGTTTGTACAAACAAAATAATTAGAATTCATTACATCAGTGGTCAGCTAATTGCTTCCTTTGAGATTCTGCTAAGAGTAATCTCCTGTAACATACAGGCAGAAGGAACATGTAATTTAATCTTATTTAGAGACACCATTGATCTGGAGTCAATTAAATTAATGCAGTCATTCAGGAAACTGCAAAGCAAGAGCTGCCACAGCTTGCCAGGAAGAAAACAGTGCTGTGCTCTGCTCTGCCCAAGTGCAGATATGATGGGAGCTCCTCGTGGCAGAAAAACACAGCATTCTGTGGTGCTGGTGCCTCTCTACTGAAAGTGTTTTCCTCAGGTGTTACACACTTAAAATCTTCTGTACAATTACAGTCCTAGTAAAATGAAAAAGACTTATTAAAAGGTATCTTTTCCTCACTTTTCAATACCTCTTTTATAGGTAATGCTAATATCTGTAATATCTGTCCATTATTTTTTTTTTTCATCATTATGCCTATAAGCCTGTGCTTACCTGTTTTGGGAATTAGACCATGACCCAAACACAGGACAAAGGGCACCTTAGCATTAAAAATTAGCAGATAGACTTATTTTCTGCCTTCAGTGATATTTGCTCAGAAAGAAAACTTAGTCAAAAAAAAAAAAAAAACACCTCCAGAAAAATCCTACCTGCCCATTCCTAACTCAGACCCACTGTTAGGTATGCTGAGCCAGGAGCAGCATCCCATTCCTTTTCCAGCAGGCTCACAAGCTTCCCTTCACATTACTGCACCTGGGAGACTCCCTGCCTGTGTGCTCTTATTTCTGGAGGTTTCATGTAATTTTCCAATTTACATTGCAGTGTCCCCAAATGTTAGATAGCTGGGGCTCTTTGTTTGTTATTTATCTGGTCCTGCCACACCTGTGCCTTGCCAGTGCTCTGCCTGCAGCCGTGCTGGTGCAAGAGGTGCCATCCTGCTCCCCAGGACACCTGGTTCTTTCTTTCCTTTCATGCTCATGTGGTGTTAGTTAGGCAGGTGGTTGGTGCTCCCTGCTTTATGTGAAGAGATCTGTCCTTTAGCTGCAGATTTTCACCAAGGAGATAGCTTAGAATGATTTTCTCAGCAGATATAATTTCATGTCCTAACTGAAAGGTAAGGACAGAGAGAGATTTGTTGAGCAATAGCAGAATGCAACCAGTTTTCAGTATACACCTGAAAAAACAGGTTTTTAACACAGCTGTAAAAGGCACTGTAAGAAAAACACTTCTAATCATTACCTCTAATTTTTATACCTATTATTTATTTAAAAGTAAGCCATCGCATTTTTGAAGTATTTAAACAAAGTGCAAATATAATTAAATTATGTATAGTGACTGCTGAAGTTTAAGAAAAGTTTCATCTTGACTTGAGAGAAGTCACTTGAGAGAAGTCATTGGCAAAACAGCTGGATATATACATTATTGACATAATAAACCAGCTTTTTGATGTCAATAATTTCTTCTGCAAGTTCCAGAACATTTTGTCTTTCTTTCAGTTTTTATTCTTTCTATGCTTATTTTAATTAGTTTACTTCAACTTGCAAGGATGAGTGGAAGTTGGAAATTGGGAAAAGTTGTTTTATTTGCCTGTCTTCTTGAATATAGAAGACTAAGGTCTTTTTCTGCTTGCTTAGGTCTGGAGAATTATAGAAATCAGTGCTACTTTAACAGATCAGTCCTAGCTCTTGTCCTGTAATATGCTGGAAACATGTCATGCTGTATGTGCACACAGAAGCTAACCTTTATAAATCCATTTGTGTCACAGTAGCATATGGCACAGTGCTTGGTTCTAAGTGACTTTGCAGCAGAAATTCTGAAATACCCACCACATGTGGCTGCTGAAACCTCAGATATGAACTGCTGGCTTGTTTTCTGCTTCTTTTAAATGAAGCCTCCATGGAAGATTCTAGATTATCCCCCAGCCATGGGGAATCTTCCCTGAGGAAGAAAACAGTCTTTCATTTGCCTGTACACTTACCTATTTACATGCATATGCTTATGCATTTCAGAATTGAAGGGAACATTAAGGTTGCAAAGTCAAGCAGTCTGAAGATGGAAAATGTCAGAGCTAAAATTGCTCCTGTGGCTGCAGTTAACCTCTCTTAGCATTCTGGTTCATTCTGGTAGCTCTTTATGCAAAGGAAAATGATAAGCACAGGGATCAATGGGGTCTCAGCCTCCCTGAGTTACTCCTCACTGCTGGTTGCCTACCCTGGGCAGTGTTTGCTTGTAGGAAAATACAGCTCTGAACTCAGGGTCTCAGTGTCCTTCTGCAGAGGCCACATAACCTCCAATCAACAGAGGCTGATGTTAGTTCCTGATGTGGTTTATGGGATTGTGCCTTGCTCAGGAGCATGTTGGATGCTCAATTCTGTGGAGACAGTAGTATCCAACTCCCCTGAATTATTTCCTGCTTGAGAAGGCCAGCTGTGATTTGCAATGTGTTGTTTATCTTGGAGAGGGACATCCATGGCTCTGAGTTGAGAATTGATGGGAAGCCCAGCTCCAAGCGATCTCACACTCAGGTAAAAAAACCCAATTTCCTTTGGTTTGAGAGAGCAGCCTGTGATCCCCCTGGAACTGATCTCTTGTTGTCAATAACCTGCCTCTGTGAGTGACAGCTGAGGAAGTACCCAGTGGGATCTCCAGTGGCAGAAGCACAGGGCCTCTGAGACAGAATGGCACTGATAAGGCAGCTGCTTCACCAAAACAAGTGGTGCTGCTTAACACTCCTGTCCAGGCATACTCCACTTCATCTCCAACATTCCTTGCAGTATGGCAGGCTGTTGTTTCAGCCTACCTGGCAGCTCTAGTTACTCTCAGAGGAATAATGAAGTGGTAGAATCCTTACCTGTGTAGGTGATCCTTTCCAAGGCCTAGTTATTCTTCCTGTTAGGAAGTTCTTCCTCTGTCCCTATTGCTGTAGTTTGAGCCCAATATGTTGTGACCTCCCCACTGTGGAGGTAGGCCTGGATTCATCCTGCCTAGGCATTTAATTTAGGGTTTCACATCATCACAATTTATTCTGAGAGCATAGATGATGGTTGACTCTCCATCTCTTGTAGAATGAACCAGGAGCCAGGTTCAAAGCTAACAAAGATTATTTGTTCTTCATGCCAGCTGGATCTCCTTGCTAAAGAACATTGAGGACTCTGTGTAGTTTGTGTAGGTTTAAGGGGAAACTGGACAAGTATCTGGAAGAAAGATTCCCTGAATGTTAAACAGATGAGCAAGTCCTGTCAGGCTCAGGAAACTGCCTAAATTGAAAGTAGCTGGAGGCTGAGAATATTAAGGAGAAATTATTTATGCTTGCCTTACTACCCATGCATCTGTGCCAGCTGCTGTAGAACAGAGGATACCTGGGCTGGGTACAGCCCTGGCACAAAGTGGAATGGCTGCTGGTGTCTGTGTGTCATGCCTGTAGGACACTAAGGCACTGGTCTCTTTATCCCTAGGTAGAGCAGGAGTTTTCAGGCAGCAGGAAATACTCTGAGGTAAGAGGAATAAATGCAGACTAAATATTTTCTCTCTACTGGATGACTGACTCAGTGGTGCAGGTATGATTTTTGTCAGGCACGCTGGTGACATACAAGCAGCAGCAAAACTCTGCTAATGAGGCTGGTATGAGATGCTATATTGCTCTGCTCTCTCACACAGATTAACTGTGTGTTTTCTTATATCCTGGAATGTGGTCAATAGCAAACCAGGGGGACACTGATTTTTAGTAAAACACTTCAGCAACTTACACAAGAATATTCTGTAGCAAGTTCTAAAGTGCTTTTCTGCTGTTTCCCATCCAAGTGATTTTCCACGGTGCGCTTGGCCGGGAGTTATTAACTGCAAACAGATTGAGCTGCTGAGCACTCCCTGATCCAAACCCATGCTTGTCACTCAAACGCCCCAACATGAATCAAGTACAAATGTGAATTTTCACAGCCAGTGCAGTTCATTTGGAGCAAGCATGCATTTAGCATTACACAAAACACAGCTGTCCACCCCTTGACAGTCCTTGCTTGTCCTGTTGTTTTGAGGGAGAAGAGGGAGGACATTTACTCCTGATGGCGAACTTGAAAAGTATATTTTCCTTTTAAATGCCAACCTATTCCTTTTCCATATGTGTTTCAGAAATATCTCTGACACTTTGGCTCAATACCCAGGTATTCCAACTGTTATTCTAAGATGGTGGAAATTAAAAGTCTGTTGACTTCACTGGAGCTTGGCCAGTTTTTCTCAGAGGAAGATTTGATTTCAGAATATTTAGTGGAGTCTATATCTGACGCATGCACTGCAGGCACTGTGGGTGCTGGGTGGCAGCTGTACTGATGCCAGTAGCTGGAGTGATTGGGAAAGTGAAATTCCACTGTGTAGCAAGGGCTGTGGTTCCAACCTTCTCATCTTTCTCATCATCAACCTTCCATCTCATATGGAAATGATATATTCAAACTGTCTCTTGCAAAGGTAGAACTGTGTTAGGCTGTCCTTTTCTAACCCTGAGTGATGTGCTGAATGCTTGGAAGTGTGTCCTGACTCCAGGACCCTGATCACTTTGAGTCCAGCAGAGCAGAGGTTCGTACCTTGGCTTCCTGAATTTCCTGTGGGGGCCATGGTCTCAGGTCACTACATCCTGAAAGCATCTCTTTTTCACATCACAGATCTCAAAGAATATCTTGACGTAGTAAAATTGAAGTGCTGTTTTTTTCATCCTCTGAAAGGGAGTCAGTGCCTCAAATTTTCCATGCTTTTTCCAAATGTATCATCTTTTCTATTAAAATTTACTGTGTCTCCTTCAATTTTCTTTTATCATTTAACACCTCTCATAGTTTCACAAAAAAAACATTAAAAACCCCCACAAAAACCACAAAAAAAAAAAAAAAAATCATTGTTCCAGCAAGCACAAAGCAATGGAACTAATGAAGGTTTCATGTCACAACAACTTGGGCATATAACTGATGAATCCATTTGTAAGATACCTGCTGACCTCCACAGACAAGCAGTTCCTGATCCTGACTTTATTTGGTTGTTCCTGTGCATAATCCCACTGCAGACACTGAAATTAATGATAAATCTCCTGTGGATTTCAGTGTGTGCAGGTTGAGGCCCTCATTTATTAAGGGTTTATCATTGCAAATTTACTGAAAACACCAAACCCTCACAGCTCCTGTGGGCCTCATTTTCAGTCCTGCAGAGGCATCATAATACTATGTTTGCTATAGCTGAGTCATTCCCATGACAACAAATGGAGTCTAAAATACATTCTGACCTTGCTGTATGATCAAACAAAACAGAGAAACTGGGCATTGAAGACAAAAGTTCATTGAACACAAATACCTATAAACCCAGCAAGCAGGTGGGAGAGAAGTAGCAGATAAGGGCAAAATATTTCCCCTTCTCTGAAGTTCTCCCCCAAGATAACTCTCTCTCCACTGATTTTTCTAATGCTAGGAGCTGCTGTGGTTAGCTTGAGTACCCTCCTCTGCAGAAAGTTCAGAGGAGAGCAAATGAGAGCTTGTTAATAAATCCATTTTGCATTAATTCTTTCTGGAGGATGAGCTGTGAAAAGCAATACAATTTTACAGCTTCTTACAGTGTATCTAAGAGCACTTTGAGAAATTATGAGATTGAAATGTTATTTGGGTTATTAATAGTCTTTGCTGTAGAAATCAAGGCAGAGTCAAATCCTGGATTGGTAGAAGAGTCAGGGTAGGAAAAACAGTGGCTAACTGGCAGTGTGGTCATCACAGGAAAGCAGTGACAGGCCTGAGTGACCATATCTGCTGCCTGGGCTGTGTCAGGAACAGAGACAAGGCACAACTGGAAATGCTCACATTTCCCACCAGTTCACAGGCAGAAAGATGTAACAGGGAAGAGAGCTGTTGCAGCTGGCCTGGCAATGAAAGAACAGTTTCAGATTGAAGTAGCTTTCAAAACAAATTCTGAAGGATTGACAGCAGTAAAACAGAAGTTTTAGGTGTTGCTAGGAAGACTGGTGGTCCTCACAACTGTGTCAATGAGAGGTGGATTGATTTCTAAGTCCCAGTTTGAGTTTGTGAGAACATTTTTGAGGATTCCAGTTGGAATGAAGTATTGAACTCTCAGGATCCTTCCCAGTAACATCAGCATTAAGACTTACTGTGCCTTAGTGGTAGGACAAAGAGCATGGTTTGAATTGTCCCATTGCAGAATTAACTCAAATTGCATCTTCCACTGACAGGACTCCAGCTGTTAATATCTACAAACAAGCTTGTTCATGCATTCTGGAACCTGGCAAGAGTCTTTTTCCTTACAGATAGGGCACTCTGATAAATGTATTTGTCATATTGCTGGGTATTATGGATGCAATGAAGAATGAAGAATGAGAAATCTTTGTCAATGAAGACAGACCTGTGGATGACAGTGCACTGATTTACACTGAACACATCGAGAAGTGGCTGATCCATGGCATTACAGAGACAAGCCCAGAGAGCTCCAGCCAATTGTTGGGGCTGCTGCTCTTGTGCATAATAGATTTAGCATTGAGTGTAAACACAGAAGACCCTCCAGGCTTTGTTCAGCCCTTAGGTAGATGATATCCAGGGGATGAGAGGGATTTCAGGTCTGGACTAGAGAAGGGAAAGTCTCATTAGTATAGCTACTTATGCCTTGTACTCTGAGAACAGGTCACAGTAGGAGCAGATGATACCTGTGAGGCAGCCAGGTTGGTGAAGCTTTGATTTCAAGGTAAATAATCACTGTACCCAGGGAACTTGCCCAGTGGTGCTCAAAGTCAGTCCCACTCACACCCTGGCATGTAGACTTTATCCACTGACAGTTCCAGTGCCCAGGGACCTGAGTTTTCCTTGGCCTCAGGGAACAAATTACAGCCCAGGTACTGTGGGCCAGAAATGACAGAGCAAGCAGCTGTTGCTCTGCTGCCTCTACATCTGCCTGACACAATAATTAAATCTCAGCAGCCATTCA
Source organism: Melospiza melodia melodia (assembly GCF_035770615.1). Lineage (NCBI taxonomy): Eukaryota > Metazoa > Chordata > Aves > Passeriformes > Passerellidae > Melospiza > Melospiza melodia. The sequence goes on from NC_086199.1 coordinate 14,947,419, forward strand.
ATATAATGGAAGCAAACCAACTACAACAGAAGGATTTTGCAGCACACCTGTCTCATGATGTGTAACTGCAGCTGTGTATTTACCTTTGTAATTAATTCTGTAGGCATTTATATGGAGTTATAAGGGACTGAGTAATTTAGAAAGCAGTGGAAGAGATCATTAAAAAAAGTGAAAGGCATAATTACTTTCTTCTACCATCAATCTCCTCCATATCTTCTTTGCTGATGTTTCCCATGGATAGTTTATGTTCATTATATTACCTTCTTATCAAAATGATCTCAAATTTCATTTCCAGGTTGGGAAAAAGGCAACAGTGCTATAGTGCAACAAAGGCATTGCCTGTTAAACACCTCACAGTGAGCAGAAGCCCTAATTTTGCTGTGGGACTGACATTGCCTGTGACTTGAACACAATAAATTAATTTTCTTTTGTGAAAGTGTGGGCCCTACTCCAGTGGATGTTCTGTGCTGACATTTATGATGTAGGCTGGTACCTAATGTAGCTGATTAAGAACTGTATTTATGTTCATTGTATAAATCCTAGTTTGATAAAATAAGTGGGTTATTGAGCCTTTTTTATCAGATTTCTTTTCAAAAGAGTTGATTTTTTTTTTTTTTTTGGAAACTCACACAGTTCAGCACATTGGCAGGAGTTACCCAGGAATCTTGCCAGTGGAAATCTCCCTTCTTAATTAATCTTTTCTGAATTCTGTAGCCATAGATATATTCTTTCCTGGTCATGCTAAACCAGGTTACATTTATGAGATTAACTGACCTAGTCTAGGTTTGCACCTGTACAGAGCAAGGTGTAATGGGACTCCTTTGTGTGTGTCCCCAAGGGCTGCACAGAAATAGGTGTGGCCTTAGTGTCTCCTTCACTATCACTGTTGTGTTTCTCTCATTGTTTTGCATCACATAAAGTTTTAAGCTGGGTCTGGAAAGGTATAAGGTATACTGAGGCAGGCTGCACTGTGGGGCCTTTTTTCTGACCTCCAGTCTTGCAGACCCCAAAGCCAGTGCATGGTGCTGCAGGGCAGATGACTTGGGGCTGGATGAGCTGCAAATGCAGTTCCTTTGTGCTGATGGAGAGCAGAAGCTGCTCCTCTCTTCCAGGCACCAGCACTCTCATTTTACAGACTGGAGAGCAGCAAACACAGACCTTCTGTGCTGTATGGTGGCTGTGAGGGGATTAGTCAACACCTTGGGCATGAGCATGTGTGACCACCACTTGGGAAAATGGGCTTGGAAGCAATTCTAGAAAATTTCTAGGAAGTCAGCAGTGTTTTCCTTCTAGAAAACAACAGTTTCCAGCAGGGAATTCTTGAAAATATTGAAATATTCTTCTAAAAGACACAATTTAACTTCAGTCACCTTCAGTGAGCCCAGCACCCAGGCTGGGTCCTAGGCCAAGGACAACAGGGGCTGTTCTGACCTTCTCCCTGGCAGTTTGATGTGTTTGAAGTAGACCCCCCCAGCAATGTATTCGAAGTAGACCTCCCCAGCAATGTGTTTGTATTTGAAGTAGACCTCCCCAGCAATGTCTTTTCCTGAGCTGCTCTTTGCTTTGTGTTTCCCAGGAGCGCTCTGGAGGCCCGTGCTCGTTCCTGCATCGCGTGCGCCGGGCCGCGCTTCCCCTGCAGCTGCTGCTGCTGCTGCTCCTGCTCCTGGCCTTCCTGCTGCCCCTGGCAGAGAGAGAGAGCCACAGCTGCACCCTGGCCAACAACTTTGCTCGCTCCTTCAAGCTGATGCTGAGATATGAGGGCCCCCCTCCAACGTAACCGCTGGCACGGCACCAGGCGACGGCGGAAGGGCAGAACTCTGGTTTTAACTGCAGCTCACGTAGGTTTTTAGGGCTTCTAACACATGCCAACGGGATGCATCACATAATGCAACTTAAGATTAATCACTTTAATCAGGTATTTGAGTAAAATTAATATTTTTACAATTTTTTTATTATTGTACTTATAATATGTATATAGAGATTGTTTACGTGTATGTATGTACATATATATATATAAATGTATATCTGTGGTCAAACTAGCAACCACCATCCACTCATCCACTGTTTAAAGATAATTCTGCAATGTTTCTGCCATCTTTCAGCAAACAATACTGAAGGATGGTGTTGTTGTGGGATTTTCTGGGTGATTTTTAACATCAGATTTTGGTTTGCAACTGAAGTCAGAGAAAGTATGAGAACATGTGGTCATGCACTAGAGTGTAAACTGGAGACACAGTAGAATCATGAGTGGTTGACATTCAGCCCAAGGAAGATTTGGACTTTTCTCTTTGAAATCTTGAGCTGATTTTTCAGTATCTGGATACAGGGATTGCAGAAGCTAATAGAAATGTTTCTACTGACTTCAGTAGGAGTGGGAGTGGACCTCCTCTTGTTCTTATTTTTTACAAGATTTCTTTTCCAATTACTGTATTTTCCAGCCCACCTGAATCAGGAGAGGTGGAATACAGTGGGAAGAAAGCTAGAAAAAAAAGAATATATTTTTTTAGCATCTCTCTATCAGGAGAACTTTTAAAATCAGATCATAATTTTCTGAACAAATTTATGAGCACTGAACAAAACCTTGTATCACCAATCTTGTGTATAACAGAGTAGGTTTTTTGTTAGATTTTTGTGTTTGTGGGGTTTTATGGTTTGGTTTGTTGGGTTTTTTACTTTATAAAGAAGCATTTGGCAACGGATTATAAAGCCTGAACAGTGGGATGCAGCCTGGCTCGGTGTCAGTAAAGCAAAACTTGGAAGTACTTTAATAATACCACCCTGGAAAGAAGATTCCTATCTAGGATTCTTTTGTATTAATGGTTTATTGAAATTGTGTAAACTGATTGTATCAACGACAGTCGAGCATAATCTAAATCTGTGTAATCTAAACTCTAAAACTTTGGCAACTTGTAATTTATTTACCTAAACCTATGTCTGATTTATCAAATTTTTGAATGTACATTATACATTGCCTTTAATGTAAAAGCAGTTCTCACTTCAGAGGGATGAAGCCATTCTTAGTGGTGTTTTACCTGACTGACTCCTGGGAGAAAAGGTAATTTCTAAAAATTTATGCCATTTCTGAGAGCTATCCCTTATTGTCTCATGGTTTTAGCTACAGTAGTAATCATGAAAAAACTAACATAAGAAACAGTTACTTTCCCTCTCCTGGCTTTGTTGCAGGAGAAATTTCTCTTCTGTGTATCAGTATGGGGTACTTGGTGTGATTTTCTGCATAAGGTCTAAAATAATATTGTAGCTGACAGACTGAAGGAGGAAGGCACTTATTTAACAAAATCATTGAAGTTCTGTTCAAGAAGCAAAATCGTGTAGAATCAGGAGGCATAACAGCATGGAGCTCAGTTTGGGCACAGGATTAGGAGAGCAGGCAGTGTGAAAGGAGCAGCAAAGCATGGAGAGGAGAGGTGTCCATCAGTTTGTAAAGCCTTAGAAAGGAGTCACAATGAACACACAGGACAAGTGCACAGGGTCTGTAGAGAAAAAAAAATCTCAGAATCCTTTTGGCTCCCCTTCCCTTCATATTACCAGTATGTAATATTACATATTAAACAGCTTTTCTTCCGTTTTCCAGGTTTAAAATGTGGTGAGTAACAGGGCTTCTACGTGTTCTGAGGAGACTCTCCCACCACCAAGACTCTGTCACTGTGTTCCTAATAATGTTTCTGACTATACTGGGTTTGCTAGAGTTGGATTAAAATGCCAGAAGTCTGCTAAAAATGTAAAAGAGTGGAAATTAAAGGAGAGACAGCAGGAATGGTGCAGGTATCACTCAAAGGGCAAGGGGAGCATGCAGCAGGAGCTGAGCTGATGTGGGTTAAAACCTGGCTGTCAGGAGGCAGCAGAAGAGCTCTCAGAGCAGGCAGAAGGGACTGGAAGCAGAAGGGTGAGCAGAGTCCATGTATGCTGAGCAGTAAGACATTCACTTTGGGAAGTGAAGGAAGGCCTGTGATTCCTTTCCTGAAGGAGCCAGATGGAGAGGAGCTATAATTTGTCAGAGAATGGGGCATATTAATTCCTTCCTTGCAGCCATTCTTTCTGGTGGCTCCCTCCTCCTGACATCCTCCTGCTCTCCTGATTAGCAGTGCAAGTGCCATACACATCCCTCTAAAAACTGCTGCCAGCCCTGGGGGAAGAAACCCCTGTGGCTGCCCAGCAGGGAGTTAATCATCACACACATCTCCAGTCAAATTAAATCTTCCTTTAGAAAAGAACTGTGGGGGAAGAGGGACAGTGACAAAACCTGCTCTGTGTGGTTGTGGATGTGTGTAGGTGTGCACACACCTTTCTGTGATGTAGCTACATTGCAGTTCTCTGGGTTTTGCTGAGCTGATCCAGGTGATGAAAGTAAAATACCTGTGAGAAAGTAAAAATAATGAGGAAAAATAAAGCTGCAAATGGAAGTCAGTAGGGAGATGGAAATTTTTTTTCTATGGAAGCACAAAATCTCACATCAGATTTCTTTCTGCCAAGCCCTTCTGATCTGGGTGATTTGTATGGGTTCACAAATGCATTTGACACCATGGGAGTGTGTAACAGGGAGAAAAAAATTCTGCACAGAAGATCTTACAAGAACAACTGCATCATCACCTTGATGTTTCAGTGTGGTGGCAGGTTTAAAAAAAATAACCAAACAACTAAATTAGAAACACACTTTTGCTTCTAGATTTGCAATCAGTTTATTCTGTAAGTCCCCTGTCTGTAATCTTGGAAAGTTTTGCTTTAAATCTCAGTCAATCTATTCTCATTAACTTAAATAATCTGAATATCTCACAGAAGTGATGAATATTTCTACTTCTTTGCAATGAAAACTATCCAAAGCACAGGACTTTAATGTTCATATCACTGAAAACAATTTAAGTCTTCCATAATGTCATTTACCTCACCTGTTCAAGGCAGGTGTGAGATTTTTCTGGCAAAGAAAGAAAGAAGAAAATTACAAAAGCTTGAGATGTAAATATAAAATTTAATTTTGTTTTCATTCTCTTGTGGGTTTTTATTTCTGAAAAGCTTGCAATACTGATTCCTGGAAGTGTGTGTAAATATTAATCAAGTCAGTAATTGGAATAATGAGTCCAGCTTCCAGGAAACTGTACAAAGATCAGATTCCTCAAAACACAAATTAAATCCAAAGGATTTAGTTTGTAGGGACTGGTTTCCAAACCAGTCCTTAAAGTCTTGAGCCCAGTTCCTCATCTTTGCTCACAGATGATTTGGTGGTGATATGCTCACTTTTGTGCCTGTAAAATCCCCAGCTCATCCATCTCTGACATCCAGATGTAACTGAGATGTGTTGCAGCTCAGGTTCAGACTGGGGCCACTGCCTTAAGCCTTCCCTTGCCAAAGCCTGGGATGCACAGAGCCCTGGATGTGTCTGCAGCTGAGGACTTTCACTGTTTTGCCCCAATGCAGTTGCAGCCGCAGTCAAAGGGTGCTAAAAGCCTCTGAAACACATGGAGTATGTCTGGGGTTGTGAGTGGTGTGTGCAGCTGGCCTGCACTCCCTGCAGACCCCCAGCCTGTTCACAGAGCTCTGTCCCTGCACTGTGGCACCCAGGAGCTGCTGGACCACATTAATGACCCTGAGGTGCAAAATCCTGCACTCCACTGCCCATGCATTACAGCAAGGCATTACCCAAAGGCACACTCCAAACCCAGCCTCTGGCATGGAAGCAAGGCTCATTTGTAAACTGTAATTGATTCTGAAGCCTGATGCTTTCCAGAGAATTTTCATGGCAGCAATACATTCAGGTAGAAAATTGCTATTGTGCCCCATGTCTATTTTATCAGCCCTTTCTCTCATTCCAGCCAGCAGTTTAAGTGATATTAAATATTATTTATATATGCCCTCTCCAGAAATCTCTATATAAAAATCATCTTCAGTTCTAAGCACATACATTAGAAATGTTGTATTCCTCTGCTAGCACTCAATCTCCAGAGCAGTCATGATTTCTACCAAGTGCTACTTTATTTGTGCTGACTGACAACTTAGAAGACTCAAATATTTGAGGCTGTAAATAAAGCTACTAGACTAACTAATTAAACCACATAGTGATCACTGAATAATTTGGACAGCTTTTAGAATGGCTCTATGCTTCTCCTTAATCCTTTTGTTGGAGTATTTGTGGACCTCGGAGAGAAGAAATGTCTCCAAAAATTGGCCATTCCTAGACAGACAGATGGTGATCTCTGCACATCAGAAGAAACAGTATTTTCTCTTTAGCTGCTCTAGACCTCAGGAGTTTGCTACATCTGATGTCCTTTTCAATATTAAATAGGGAATGTTTTACTTTTATGTATGTGCATACACATCTCATTAGCACTAAAGAGATTTGAAGAGTGAATTCATGTACAATAATTATTTTAACTTGTGTTGACACAAGAGAGTACATTCCCTCTTTTCTTTAGGGAAAAAACCAACCAAAACTGCTGTGACAGATTCCCAGACCAAACAAAGCCTTTTGGAATAAGTGAATATTACAGACTGAAACTAAATTATCCACCATAGGAAACTGGAAAAATATTTTTTCCTTTCAAGAAATGATGGTATAAAACCCCCAATAAACATGTCTTCGCCAGGCATCATAGATGTCTCTCAAGTCATAGGTTATGTACCCAGCTGGCTGTAAGAGCTGCTTTTGGAGAGTTTAGTACCCCATGGAGAGTATCATTTGTCCAGAGAACCTATACCAACTTCTTCCAGAATTGCTGGGGGCTGTTGAGGATGTTCTTAGCAGCTCCCAGACACTGACCTGCTCTGAGCCATTACAAGTTTATTGCATTAATTTATCTGTCAGAGGTTGGCAACTCTCAGAAACCAGTTTATTAAAATACTAAAGATAATATTTCTGGTGCAGGCAACATGATTCATTGAGAAATCAATCTTGTTACTTTTACCATACCTAAAAGAAGATATCTATTGGTTATACTGGAATATAAACAAGTTAGTTGTAGGTATTGGGTAAGTGCAGGATGTTTTAGGCACAAGGCATTTTGACTTGTACATGTCCATTTAAGAATTGTGGGATCATGTTGCATTTATTTGTTAAATGGTAAAACAAAACAAAGATTCATGAATAAAAAAACCCCACAAAACCAACAAAAGCCCAAACAAATAAACAAACAAACAAACACCGAACAGAACACCCCCCCCACCCCCAAACAAAAAAAAAGTAGGAGGGAATAATCTGTCACACAATTGGGTTTTTTATTACCTGTTTTCTATCCAATTTAAAATATGAATATGTGTCTACCAGAGAGTTATCAGTAGATGTGGAAAAGAAGGAATATATATCAGGAATATACCAGTTCAAACTGTAGCCTAAGTGGCACTTCTGTTCCCTAACCTGCTTCAGCTAATGCCAGATTTTACCTCATTGTACCTGTAGAGATAAGAACCCTCCTCCTAGCAGAGTGTGGGTAAGGTGAAACTGCACAGCTCAGGGTGCAGCATCCCAATGGAAGCAGCTGGAAACATTAGTTCTTCCAAAGGCAGCCTGATAATCTCCATGCAAGAGGAGCTCACAGGCCTGGCACAAGGAGAGCAGTCCAGGACTGGTGACAGGCACAGGGACTTTGCCATCCCAGGGCTCTGCCAGGCAGAATTCTGACAGCGGCCATCAGCACAGTTCAGTTTCATGTCCCTGGCTGTGGAAGGAGGCTCCCCTCAGGGTGATTCACTTGAGCTGAGATTTGAGCACTGGAAGTGGTTTTTTCTCTTCATTAAATGCAGAAGAAACTGCTAAATTAAACCCCTCAGTGACAGGTTAATGGTAGGTGGTGGGTGCTGATGCTCCAGAAAAAGATACAGGAAATGCTATTATAGATGGAAAGCCACTCATGATGGTCTCTGCTCAATCCTCAGGAGGCAGAAATGTATTGTAGAACTGAGGTGGGACTTTTTCTGTTCCTTTTCAAGTAAATGTCAGGTTGTCTTCAGTCTTCTGGATTTTAGGGGCAAGCCTATTCAGTGCCTTACTGAATGCTAGTGGCTTTCTGGTTTCAGAGCCATTTACACCAGCCAGTTCCACATTATTCCAAGTTGTGTGATAGAGGTATTCCCCTGAACTGGTTTTGGATCACAAACCTTTTGTTTGGGGAGTGGGGATGGTTTGATGTTCCTTCTTTTGGCCACTTTTTGCTAAGTCCAAGGAAGCAGAAAGACCAGCACTACCCTTTCCAGGCCATGTTTTGTCTTTCCTTCATTTATGAGAGCAGAAGAGATTTGGCTTTGCTTCCTTTCCAAAGTAAATTATCCCAATATTTTTTTCTTCTTTTCCTGTTGCAGTTCTTCCACAGCCTAGGTCATTCCTATCGCCTTAAGTGTTTCCAGTGGCTGTTCTTCCTCAATACCTAGGGAAAAAATCTGGTCCAGTTTCAATGAGTTTAAAATCCAATAATTTCTTCCCCCATTGCAGTTCCTCCTGCAGATGATCTGTCTGTTTCTGCTGTCCCCTGTGTCAAACCAGCTTTCATCACTATCTGGGGGGACTCCAGTCCTGGCCAGCCATTTCTTCCAAGTCTTCTGCCCACATCTGCCCACATCTGCCTTCAGTTTTGGCTCAGGGACTGCCCTTAATAGTCACATCTGCAGACAGGAGTGTGAGGCTGCCACTGAACAAACAATTATTAATAATGAAAGCCTCACTGTTAGCATTGTTCATAGCCTGCCCAGAGCCTTTTTCCCTTCGCCTCTCTAAGCAGGTTTTGATGTGTAATCCAATTTCTGTGTGCAGAAAATTGCCCCTCAGTCAGCACAGAGGGCTGGTGGTTCAGCTGCAGCTCTGTTACCCTCTCATTGTCGCTGCTGGGCTAAGAGCTCCCAGGTGCTGCTCAGCCAGGCTCTGTGCCCTTGAGCTGCCACGAGTGTTCCACTGTCATTGTTATACACCCTAAATAAGCCAGAACCCCCTTTTCTGACCTGGGAGGAAAGAAAAGAAAGAAAAGGAAAATGATTGCTTTTAACAAACTGATTTCACAACTCATTTATCAAGCCCTATAGCAAGCCATTTATTTGAGCTCCTTTTTGCTCCATGAAAAGCTGTGTGTTAAAAGGGAGAAGGAGTTTGGAGAGCAGTGCCACTGCCCTCAGCAGCACTTTGCTGGGAGGCCTCCCTCTGGAACTCGGGGGTTGGAGCTGCTATTTCTCCTGAAGTGATTCCCACCTAAATCAAATTATTTCTTTTGTCAAGTCTAATAAGCACTGAACACCACAGACTTTGTTTCACTGCAGATATGAATGAATGCCTCTGTACGGTACTTTCTGTTGCCATGAAATATAGATATATATGTATATATATGTGTGTGTGTATATATATATATATTTATGTAGGTAATGGGGAGCATAATTATTGCTCTACTTAAGGTGACATTCCACTTCAATGTAACTTTTAAGTGCAGCTTTTAAGAGAAACCGTGTCTTAAAGGGAAGCTGGAAGAGTTTAGAGGTACATGTTGTAAAGAGCTTTGATGAGATTTAATAAGCTTTGAGTTTGGGTTTCAGTCTTTAGGGTGAAAAGCACCCAAGATGATTTTTCCATCCCATTCCCAGATCAAACCCTGTAAGATTAACCTGGGGGGCATTGCTCGAACACTGGCTGCTCCTGAAGGTGTTTGCATGTGCTATGTGTGTGTCTGTCCTCAAACTCCAGCCTCCATTTTGTACACGAGCTTGACTGGAAGGCAAAAGACACACCTTTGTCTTGCTCCAAGACTCTGATGGTAATTTTTGCCTCAGTAAATGTTTTCCCTTTGATCAGTGTGACTCTTTCAACTTTTTTTCCCTTTTAGTTTGTGTTAACTGAGTGTATCGGGTGATTCCAGGAGGGCACTCTCCATCTGCCCAGCCTCAGAGCTTCCCTTTCAGCAGCAGACCTTCTTCTCATTTGTTTACTTGACTGTACTGGACCACTGTGAAGCAATTACACAAGCAATAATGCAGGTGTTGCATTTTTCTGTCATTGCCTTTTGTGAGACATAACTCTCCACGGACACTGAGAAGTGGTAGGAGACCCAGAAGCTGCATTGTGGTTTATTGGCAATATAACCCATGTCCAGTGCCCCTGCAGAGGTCCTCCCTCCTCAGAGCACTGGGCTGTCTTGGGCCCAATTGAATTCATAAGCCTGGATTTTAAACAGTTGTGGATCCCTTCACCAACACTCCATCAATCTTGCTTCCATCAGTTTTTGTGCTTTTGTTTTGTTTCAAGCTAGAAGAAAGTGTAAAGAAATGTGCTAAGACTCCCATATAGGGTGAGTAAATATCCCATATATTTCACAAAAATTATGACAAAATGAAGGGATTTGCTCTCACATTGAACAGAATTAATAAAAAGGTCTAACTGATAAATTAAATAGTTTTTAAGAACAGCCTGGAGCAAAGTTTCTGCAATCAAACAGTTCTCTGTTTTTAATTTAAAAATCAGCAAATATTGAGGTACATTTTTCCACCTTCTTTTAGAAGTGACCTGAAACTAAAATGTGAATTCTCCTTAACAGGAGATTTATTGATGTGAATCTAAATTTCACCAGCATGTCCCATGTTAGATCACCTGCCTGTGGACACAGGGAAAACCAAAGGCTGTTCACAAGAGAAACTGATATTATGAATGGTTTTGCAATTCTTCAGAGCTCCTATCCACTTCCAAATGTCAGTAATGGGGAGGATCCAAAACCTTCCTGTGAACCCTGTCATTTTGCATGTTGAAATCCTGGCTTGAATTCAGGTCTCCACTTCAGTTTTTGTAAATGTTAATATTCAAGTAGGACAAAAACCTTAGAGGCAATTACAGCATGAACATCTCTTCTAGTTTATGTATAGTAGCTGATAGCAAAGTCTGCAATAATAATCTGTGTTTATACATGTGCTGTACAGAGTAACAGTTGAGTACAAAATACCTTTTAACTGTCACAAGAAACCAACTGGATTGATGTCACATTTTGCTTGTATGAATATAATTATTTGCCTTGCGGGGACCAGTTCCACTTTAGTCATGTTATTTATGATTTTTGAATAAAATTGTGATAAATTAGGCTCGTTTCTAAGGTAAACAATACTGGAGCCAAGCAGCTGTCACTGGACATGTGCATGTTATCACAGCTGATATCAAGTCCAAGTCCAACTCCTTGCTTTGCTTGGACCTTTCTTTAACCTTTCAGGCTTATTCAGGGAAATGTGGACCACTCTATTTTCTTATTAAAAATATGGCTTTGTGAAAAGCTGAACTTATTTTTTAAATCCTTTCTTTTCTGGTTCAGAAAGACTGTAACAATCATATTTTTCTAAACTGCCTATTGCTTGTGTTGGGAAATTATACAGAGATATATATTTTGCTCTACAGATTTCCATGTACTTTTGGAACTCTTTGTTTTCATAAATAAATCCTCCTGTTTGCTAGAATTAGCTCAAAAAGCTGTAAGCTTCTGTATACTGACTCTGTGTAATTCTATAAAAATGCAGCTGCATCAAAAGACTGACTTAATGTTTTATGTAAATTGTTGGAGCTAAGTCATCCTGAGTGTTATGCCACGCAAGAGATGCAGAAAGAAATCAGGTCATTGTTTTGAAAGGCTGGACAGTGTTATGTCACACTCCTCAAAGTCCCAGATGAAAGCCAGGAGAGTTTCTGCTAGAATTGGTGCCATTTTGGGCCATGAGTCTGCAGGTTTTTTACACTGTTTAGAACCTTATTTGAAAATTAGTCCCATGAAACTTCATGGGAAATATTAAAAATAAGAGCCTGTGGTGTGTGAATAGCTATGATAGAATAAGGACCTTTTCTAATGCAGAACAGGGCCTTTTAAGTAGTTAAGAGGCTATGATTTGAGTATTTCAGGACAACTTTTTGTGTTCTTTTCTGAGCTGTGGACTCCTCCTGTGTATTGTGGATTTATTCCATAGCTGAAATGCCAGATTAAATTGATTTAAGCCCCATGAGCAGATGAAAATAATAGCAAGCTGCAGTGAAATATTGCAGAAAATGGCCTGATTTCATTCTTCAGAGCAATAGTTAAAGTAACTCACAGCCTTGGCTTCTCTGCACCTGTGAAGCAGAGGCCCTTGCTCTGTACCTCAGCTGTGGTATAACATGGAAGGATTTCTGCTCTCTGCTTGGAAAATACTGTCTATTCCTCATCCTTGTCAAAGCATAATATTTCCCAAATAAAAAAGAAAATCTGATTCTTCAAGACTCATAGGGGAGTTAAGGGGCAGCTGGAACCTTCTGTGATCCAGCCACATTATTCCAAAAGTTTATCCCTCGATGACAAATAAAATATGATGTGACTTTGCTGTTTGCAGGTAGGATCAAGAGACTGGAAATTCATCACCCTAAGCCCTTGCCTGTTCTGTGATGCTTCAGTGTTACCAATGAAGTGTATTGAATTGGATTCTAAAATCAGAGTATTTTATTGCATGTGTCCTTTTTTGAAATGAAAATATCGTTGTATTTGATGTTGCAGTCATAGTGCAGTAAATAAACACATGTGCATTTCTTTTTAAGGACTTTTAGGTTATTTTGGGTGGTGGCTACACACTTTTGCTGTGCTTTTTTCATACCATTAGAGTATTTGGGCTGACCTAGAAACAACCAGAACAAGTGAAGCAAGGATAAAATTTGCTGCTTCCTGCCTCTCTGCTCAGGTATCACTGGAAGATGGCTCTGCTAAATGTAGCTGCTTCATTCTAGTCCTTTGAGATTTAACAGAAAATGTCAGCTTTTCTGTAAGTTATTTAAATAGCATTCTCCTGGACCTGAAGAAGATGTGAATCTGCTAAATCATATTCTGATTCACTGTGATTTCTTATGGCATTGGCCCCTGACACTCTCTGCGGGTTTCTCCTCAATCCCAAACCTGGTAAGACAAAGGGGAGGTTTTTTTGTGACCCTTGGGTTTGAAGTTAATACCAATCACATTTGTTGAGCTAACAGTTTGTTAGTGTAAGCTCTGCTGATCTCTCTGAAGAGTAATCACTGCAGTGTGTGTGTATGGATGCACAACTCTCATTAGCTCCAGGTAATTGCTGCTTTCTTTCCTTATTCTTTATGAGAAAAAGTCTGCCAGTATCCCTGATATCAAAGGGCTCCACAGGCAGTTCTTTCTGGACAAGTAGAAAACCACTACAATTTTTTGGTGAACCTGTGGGTTATGTTCCCTGTTGCCTTTATGCACACACGGGGCTTTATGCAGCTCTTTGACTTCTCTCAGGCATTTGAACCATGTGATCTTGTGCCTTCCTATGAGCTGTCTCCTGCTAAGCCCCCAAAAGTACAAATGCAGACACTTGGCTGGCCACAGCTGGGTCAAGGTTGGAGCAGAGCCTGAATTCCTCCTAGGAGAGAGCAGGGTAAAGCAAAGCCAGGGCTGTAGGGAGAGCAGAGTGTCGTGGTGGGACAGTCACATTCCCATCAGGGGTACAGTTAGTGCACAAAAGAAATTTCTGGGTTTTGTTTTTCCTTTGCAATGCATTTTTTCATCTTGCAGTTTATTTTTTGTGGAAAAACAGAAAATAGCCTGCTTTGTTTATATCAGGCCTCTTCTTCTGGAACAGCAAAAAAGCCTGGGGCTTCATTTTGTCTCAGACACTGTAGAGAGACCAGGAAAGGCCTTTGTCCAGCAGGGAGGAAAAGTGCAGATGAACAGATAAAACACCTCGTGCTTGCATGGGGAATTAATATTTTGTTGATCAGGTTCAGCCTGCAAACAATTTTACAGCTGATTGGTGGGAGCTGGGACAGTCAACGAGAATTATTATAAACACTTTTAGAGGACAATGAAATACTCCAGGTAGTTATAAATCTCTGAAGTCATATATTACTGCAGAAACACCTGTTTTAGATAGCAACCCTGCTGCTAGAGGATGGAAGTTTAGGTTGTAGCAGCAAAAGGTGGCAAGTTCAATAAATAAGAATAATAGGGTAAGACCCTCAAGTGGAGTAAATCAGTGTAGCTTCATTGAAGCTGTTGGAACTAAGTCAATTTACAGCAGTAAGAACCTGGCTTGTAGTCAACAGGGATTTTACAGAATGTTTAAAAACTCTCCATTTAGAGAGTTCTCTGCCTTATGTCTGTGCACTAAATCGTATCCACACAAAGTCCTTGCTGGTATAATGAGGTCATTTCGGATGTGAGCATTCATTATGTGCTTAGGTAAATTAAGGGGAAAAAAATACATCATTAGCAAAGTCTTAAATAAAGGATGGAGCAAGGTTAGCGAGTGAGAACTATTTAAATAAAATCAATCTCAGCCCTGGAGAGTTAATGGGGAGTGGCTTCCTCTGGAAAAAGGCTGATGGTGTGTTGATGCTGCACATAGAGGCTGAGCACTACAGCCAGGAGAGATTAAAAACAGAGACTGAGGTTTTTTTCTAAGCTAATATTTCAAGCTTTCTAAACTTCACTCTGTGACATACCACGAATGCAGCCCAGGTTTCCAGCTTCAGAAAAACGCCCTGATAAACACATATTGCTGGGGCAAATGAAACTGAAGGCTCATCCAGTTTTACTGTAGCACTCGTAGTATTAAGAGGGATTGTAATATAATCCTCTTCAATGAACAACCCTAACAGATGTTATCAGGGTTGCTCTGTACGAGCTGTGGACCTCTTGCTAGAACTCCCTCTGTGGAAGTCCAGTTCATAAATTGTCCTAATGGGCTGCCTGCCTCGTCCTGCTGCTGCCGTGCCATGAAAGGAGGTGCTTACCAGCGGCCTTGAAAGGAGCATTATTCCCATCTGCTTTTCATTACAGCACTGCTAAATATTTCATGCTTTTTGTTTCACAAACAAATAAGAGCAGAACTAATCTTTTTGTTTAATGTTCGTTGATTGACGTCTCAGGGAGGAAAAAAAGTTTTGGGTTTGTTTTGATTTTTTTCTTTACTTCAGATCTCTGCAAAAGCTTTTAATGGAAGATAGAGCAGATTTCCGTTGACTTTTCTGGTGGGCTTTTTATGGCACCATTGATACAGGAAAAGATATGGGGGAAATCCAGATGATGGATGTGCTGTTCAATCAGCTGGGATTTCTTTGCTTGCAAGGAGATAACTCGATGAAGTGCAAACAGAGACAGGGAGCAGACGTTGACTGCCTGTCAGCCATGCACAGAGCTATCTCTGGCTGGGCTGCTGGAAAACACAGCAGCTATTAGTCCCCCTTTGCCCTTTCACAGCGCCCTGCCAGAGGGTCCCCAAGCGCTGCAGCCAGAGCCATCCATTAAACCTCAGGGCAGCAAGTCTGTTAAATTGCTGCTTCTTTACAAGGAGGGGGGTGGCAGCCCTGGGAGGATTCAGCCTACACTTTAACCCCCTGGTTCCCTGAACTCCCACTGAAGGGGGTGAGTGAGGGTATTCCTGTGGGCACTCTGCATCTCCAGCAGCAGGTGCTGTCTCTGTCCAGAGGGATGGATGTAGGTGACCCAGCTCCACACAGGGACCTTCATACCCAGGGAAGAGGTGGGGACGGGGTCAGGAGTTCCCTAGGGGATGTGCAGTCTCCCCTCAGGCCTGTGGCCATGCTGGAAGAAGGTTTTGAGAGGTTTCTTTCCAACCCCAAGCATTGTCAGGCACAGAGCGAGGGCTCTTGGCCGATGCTGTTCCATTGAGTGGCTGTGCTGGCTGGTTTGTCTGGCATTTGGACAAATACCTTCATTAGGGCACCCAGTGGGCTGTGTCAGCTCTGATGCCTAATCGGAGGGTGAGATGAAAATGTGAAATGGCCCTCAGAAAGAGCTAAATACTCTCAGAGTCAGAGGATGGTTTGGGTTGGAAGGGACTTTTGAAGATCACCTCAATCCAACCCCTGCTCCTGCCACGAGCAGACACACCTTCCATTAGACCAGGCTGCTAAAACCCCATCTGGCCTGGCCTTGAATGCTTTCAGGGATGGGGCATCCACAACTCTGGGAAACCTTTTTCTGTGCCTCACCACTCTCAGAGTAAAGAATTTCTTTCTAATATCTCATCTACTCTCATTCAGTTTAAAACCACTACCTTTTATTCTATTGCTGTCTCTCCCTATAAAAAGTCCCTTTCCCTCTTTTTTATAAGCCCCCTTTAGGTACTGGGAATTGCCAAAAGGTCTCCCTGGAGCCTTCTTTTCTGCAGCTGAACAACCCCAGCTCTCTCAAACTCCTGGGAGAGGTGCTCCAGCCTTCAGATCACCTTTGTGTCCCTCCACTGGACTCTCTCCAGAGCACAGACCTGGACATGGGACTCCAGGTGGGGGCCCATGAGAGCAGAGGAAATATCAAGAAAACATAAATGGTCCCTTCTTCCAGCCTGCTGCAGCCTGGCCCTGCAGTGGAGTGGCAGTGTGTCAGTGCAGATGGTTAAATCACCAGGCTACATTTGACCACATAGCAGTGTTTTTATATCATTGCACAAACAAGAATGAGTTTGTCTGATCCACTCTTGAGGCAAGTTCTTTGCATTTATTGCAGGATTAATTTTTCCCTGATGGCTGATGCATCAACCACCCCATCCCTTTCTCCCACAGCTGCTGGCCTGAATTCAGAGGCAGAACTGAGTCCTGGGGCCTGACCCTAATGCTTGCCTGCAAATAGGCTTTATGACTTAAAATGAACAACACACCCCAGCAGTAACATTATATACTGGCTTCTATATCATATTTCTTGCTCTTCTAGCATTTTCCTTATGAGGATCTCAGTTCTCACTGCAAGGTTTGACTGAATCTCAACAGTCATCTGTGCATTAAGTTCTTTTAGCTGAAATGCTATTGCCAGGGCTGAAGATTGCTGTTCTTGAGCACCTCTCTACAACAGCATACAGTGGTTTCACTCAGGACTGTAAAAATAAATTGTAATGGCCACAGTTCCCTGCATTTTATCATTTCATCATTTCATTATCATTTTGACGTTTGTCTTAAAAATGTTCAAATCCAGGAATAGTAAATGCCGAGTCAGAAAAGCTTAGGAAATGGGTCAAATGCAGAGTGCAGGGCAGCATTACAGTGTCTGATCTGCTGTCTCTGATAATACCCTCACAAGACAAGGGTCTCTTTTTTTTTTCTCCATTCCTGAATAAATGAATTGCAGCATGTATGAAATCTCCAGAGGCCATCTGTGACTGTAATTCATTTACCCACCGTATTATGGAACAGATTTTCCAGTGAGTTCAAAACTCAGGAAAGGGGGGAAGGGAATAGTATGATGAGAAGGATCTGTGATCCATATCTAAAAGTAAAAATATTATTCAATTGTCATATTTGATGGATAAAGTGTCTGACACACCAGGCAAAGCCATAGCAACTAGATAAATATGTTTAAAACATTTAATTTTGATACATTAAGAATGAGTTGGAGCAGGGGCTTATCGACCCTGAAATTAAGCAGACATTTCTAAGTTCCTAAAAGCCTCTGATTTTGTTTAGTTTGGAAGAAAATTTGCTGTAGATAACTTGGAAGTGTAAGGGGAAGTTGGACTTGGTGCACAAAGGAGCAACTCTGACAGGTCAGGACCAGCAATTACCTTTCTTCTTCATCTGTCATTTTCCAAGTGCCAGCAGCCCCTACTTCATTTGTGTTAAACCACAAGAGGCCTCTCAGCAAGCTTGCAGACCCTGGGCTTCTGCTTTTAAATTGAAATTAGCCCATTCATTTACGACTTTAGCTGCTACAAAAATATTTTTATA